>NC_088176.1:20686500-20993000 GCF_028769735.1 Zonotrichia leucophrys gambelii
CATGGGAGAGTTTTAGTTCTAAGATTTTAGCAGTGAGAAAATGCAAGACTCACATTCCTGGGTGGGCCAGATGACTGCTGAAAATTACTGTATGTGGTAATTCAATTGAAACATTACTACTGGGGTAGGGGAAAACAAAAGTTCTGGAAAAGCCTTTTCTTCACTAGAAAAGACAGAAAAAACATTTCAGTGTACCATTGACCAAATGAACCACCACTTCCCTGCCATCCTTCCCCTGGCTGCATTCTGTTTTCTAAGAATTACCAAGATTTAAAAAAAGAAAGAGGAACCTGAACAACTGAAACAAGTTTGTGTTTGTACTTAAAATGCCAGTATGTCTAGACCCATTCATTCAGAATGGCCTCAAACTTAATGTACTGGTTCTGGTTTCTGTAATTCATGTTTACAAAACATGAACATTTCCCAGCTGTATTACAACTTTTTCAAGGCAGGGTTACACCAAAAATCCTTTGATTCTTGACTCTGAAACTGCATCATAATAAAGCATCTCATTGGTTGTCCACAAAACTGTGATTTCAGAGTTTTGCACTAACTAGAGTTTGGAATAAAGTCAACAAGATATGAAAAATATTTCTGTGCATTTATGGGCTTGGGTCAGGAGAGTAAACAAATGAACTCATAGATCCTTGCCATGTGAGCTGGAGACTGCTGTGCTGGGCACCAGGAGTGAGGGTGCCCTCTCTAAAGCTGATGGGGAGGGTTTGCTGGCTGCCCCAATGGAGGCATTCAGAGCATTTTAGAGACTTCCCTACAGTTCAGTCTTTGATTTGAGACATTGAAAAAATTACCCTCTCCTTTCCTTGGAGTAAGTGACCTGTGCAGTGTACCTCAACATTTTTCCACTTCTCTCCATGCCTTGTACTAAGAAATATCCTGTTTTTCTACACAGGATAAGCATTGTGCCTGCTCTGCCATAATGCCTGTCTGAAGGCAAGAAGAAGAACTGGCATGGGCAGGGCATCCCTAATCAGCTCAAACCTTCTGCCTCTTGCCTCCAAGCCACCAGCTCTTCTATTTCTGTACAAGTGTCATGCCCTCTGATGCCATAACACAGCTGTGCTGCCTTGCTTGGGTCTCCAGATGCTTCATATTTGTGGTCTGTCTGTTACACTGGCTAACAGCCCATTTCCTCAAGGAAACATCAGCCTGATGAAAATGCAAATATTTGGGGATATATGCAGTTGCATTATATGCCCACATTAGCATGTGCACTCCTGTGATATCTCAAATTTTAAAAAAACATTGTATTTTGCTTGAATAGTATATTTCATAAGCTTGTCAGTATAAACAATGATGTTTGATAGGTACTTTTCATTTGCAAAATGAAATATGTAGTACTGCATTTAGAATTAAATACATAATAATAACTAAAGGCAATAAAAAGCTCAAATTCTATCATGAGTATTATTGACACTTGGCAACAGTACGGAAGTTTAAAAAGCAATATTATTCATATGACATCATTGCAGAGGCATTAAACACACCAGAAATGGAAGAAGAGGTGGGTACTATATTTTTCCCCAGTCAATCACAAGAAGTGGATTAAAACACTGACAAACACCCTTGTTTAGAACTTAGAGCATCCTTCAAAGCATCCTACCACAGAAGTCTCTAGTAGCCCATGTGTGCTACAGAAGGTTATTCTTCAGCACCAAAGACTAGACTTATTTTCCTCTGCTGTTACAGTGGGCATCCCAACCCACCCACCCCCAGAGCACCTTGCATACAATGTTCTCTCTTTTACAGAAAATGGATTTTTGTGTCTGCTTTAGTCATGACACATAGAAAAGGACAAACAAATTTCTGCTTGGGAGTTCCTGATAAAAACTGCCTGCATTCATATGACACTGTACTTGACAGCAGTCACCTGCTTTTAGGACATGCCAGAATTACTGTGCATGCATAGCTGTTTCACTCAACATTTTCCAGAATGCCTGTGACAGCAGGCTCAGGGTTTCTGGAAGTCCAAACCTGAATCAGAGCTGTTGGGCACTTACAGCATTGTTCACCTCAGGAATTTCACATATAATTGCATTTTGCTTACTTGGAAAAAGCAAAACAGGACAGAGTTGTTATATTTTTAATTATGTGTTACTTTCAGGTAAAAATAGAATTACCATTTTTAGCTGTGTATTTCATCCACACACCAAAAAGTTCAGTACACAGTCAGATCCTTTGCATACAGATGATGCTATTCTCAGTGCTGAAATATTTATTTACATGTGGACATGCTTGCTTACATTAGTTTAAAATCAGCTGGAAAAAAGTGCAAAGTAACAGAAAATAGAGAAAAGTATAAGTAAAAGAAAACAGAGACATTCAAGAAACTTCTCCAGGGCACACAGCAAGACAGTGTCAATGCTGGAGTCCTAAGACTCGCCATTTCTTTTATTTGGATCTCGCAGCTCAAGAAGAATATGCTTTTATCTCTCAGCTCAAAAAATTGTAGACTCAATTCAAAATAATTCATACTATCCTCTACCTATTATCAGGTTTTCCACTGTACAAGTTGTTCAAAGATTTGGAATTACCTAGCTGTCTTAGCAGTGATTCATAAAAGCAACAAGAAAAATCATAAATAGTAACAATTATGGTTGATATCATTTGGCACTGATGCCAGGAGGAGGCTGCCTGCCAAGGGGAACATTCCTTGCAAGTTAGTCCTACAATGTGCTGGCAGGCAGCAGCGCCTGGAACCAATCCGATGTTCTGCTTAGTCGGGCTGCCCCAGGGCACCAGCGAGACAGGGCAACATAGGGGTGTTTCAGGAAGCCCTCAGGGTGCATGGAAATGAGGGCATTCCCTCTTTTTCTGGACAAGGGAGGCTTTGTGATAAGTGGAAGCATTTTCTCAAAGTTTGTGGAGTAAGACACAGGAAGAAAAAAATCACACTGGAGAGGTCAGGCTCTGCTTCTCAGGAACTTGTTTGCATCTGTCAGCAAACCTTAAACTGAACTATTCTCTTTAATTCAAATACTGTGTTTCACAGAGAGGAAAGTGCCAAGTTTTTAGCATCCATCTGCACGATACAGCCAACAGCAAGCACAGAGGATTGTTTCAGGATTTAAAGGCTATTGTAGCTTTTGGACCTGTATGCATCATTGTGTACTGCAGGAGGAGGGGCAGTTGTCAGACAAGGGATTTAAAAGTAAAGCAAGTCCATGTTCAGTGCAGTTCTTTCTGGAACCCAAAAGGTTAAGGGTAATTCCTTTGAACTCTTGTCTTCCACCACAGAAACTACTGTGTTGAAGGCTGAACTGCCTTTCTATTTTTGATATTTCCTGATACATTTTTAATATCTGGTAAGACATAGGAATGTGTTTACCTAGGAATTTAGAAGCAGATTAAGAAGTAGATGGTCACCATGTCACCATACCAGAGTACAGCACTTATGTGAGTGCTTTAAAACACTTTATGAAGTTGTGAAAAAATTAAGTATCTTGCATTTCTTACTGTTCATGGTAGCTGTGAGTATTTTTATTTCCCACTAAGCAAGCACAGAGTCCCTTATGCTAACATGTTCAGGCAATTTCAGATTCTCTCAGATACCATTTCCAGCATAATTGATTACTTTTAGCTCTCCATGACATTAAAAGAGTATTCTAAGAGCAATTTCCATGAGTAGCTGAAAGTTGTAATTTGTTCAGTAAAAGATGGCAACTTCTGTTGTTGAGAACTTCATGAAAACATGTATTATGTACTGTGACGCTCTGGATTTTCACTAAAACCAAGAAAAACAAAGGAAGAAAATAATCCCTTTCATGTCACTATCTATCTTTAAATTCAGCTGAATTAATGATCACCATCTTGATTCAGCAAGCTTTAAGACAAAGATGTGGATACATCTTTAGTATCACTGAAACTCTGTAGAACTCCCCAGATTTAATAACCACACTTACACTTTCTTTATTTATACTTTTTTTGGCTGTTGAAATCATCAAAGGCCTTGGTTTCAAGCTGAAACAAAGTAAGAACTGAAAAAAAGAAAAAAAGCTCACCATAAACAGAGAAGTAACTTTTGAGAAGTTTAGACACTTAGAGCTTGAAGTAGCTTGGTGCAGGGAACTCTCACTTTTCTGCAGGGTGCTAGTACAGAAACAGCGACCACTTGGATTGCCCAGGTCTGGAAGGAAGACTGCAGTGCCAAAGTCTGCTGAACATCTGAGAGCCCATGGCACAAAACTTTCTTCCACCATCTCAAAGCCTGTTTATATGAAGCACTGACTATTCTGAAGGCAGATACTTTATTCCATTACATTGCTATTGTCCAGTATCCCAGTCTCTAGTCATGTAACCTTGAAAAACATTAAATCCTTTCTCCTTTGTTGAAAGGACATTCTGCAAGCCCAGGTTTTATAGGTGGAGAATTCTTTTAAGCAATACATCAGATAACTCCATGCTTCATGTCTTTTCCTAGAAAAGATGATTTTAATCTATGCAAGAAATATTCTTTAGTTATGAAGCACATCTATACCTGAAAAAAATACTAATGTATATGCTGGATGATGTTGCAAAAATCTTTGCTTTAAAAAATTTCTTTGCAGTTATCAGTACAATCTTAAACACAGGAAGAGCCTTGAAATGCTTTTTTAAGTCCTAAAACCAGAATATTTTAAGTGTCTGGATAGGGATGTAACTCTCTTAAGCCTAAAAAGACAAGGATTTAAAAAGACTGAATAGCTGAAAGGATTAGCAATGAAAGACAGACACTTTCACATATAAACTTGTCTGGGTTCATCTAAATACAACAGTTACTGAAGTCATCAAATTAAAAGAATGTTTGGTGGTTCACTGGAAGCAAGTCTGTGGCTCTCAGCCCAGTTTCTAAAGAAAAGATACTCATCAAAAACATGCCTCTATTAGGCATTCTGGCAAAGTGGGTGTTTCAGAAAAGACAAAGAAATGAAAATACTCGGAGCAGTTCTCTTACAATAAGATATATTAGTGGCAAGCATGTGGGGGGGCACAACCTCCCTTTTTTCAATTGAGGATATGCAAGGCAATCCATAATCCAATAAAAGCAGATTTTTATAGTATTACTAATGCAGATTTTTCTAAAAACTTGTAATGTATTCAGTAAGTGGGAAGGAGAGTTCATGTGATTCACCACTGAATTTTTCATTTCTAAACCTCAACCCTGTTTACACCACAATGGGACTTATCATTTGACATTGCTGCCAAGGGCTTTCTTTTCTACAGCCCTTCCCACAGAGCGGGACCTGAGCAAAGCTGGACTCCTTTCTCTCAGGAGCACACTGGGAATGCATTATGCTTTTATAAGCCACTGCTGTCCCACATTCCCAGGGGACAGTGGTGAGCCTCCAGTGCTCCAGCAGACACTGCTGACAAAGGCACTGAAGTCACTGTGTTGAGTATGGACCAGAGCTGCCAAGCCAGGAGGGAATGCTGCTCACTGCCCATCCACGTGGGCTGAGGCAGGGGGAATTCCACAAGCGATCAAATCTCTTCTCCCTCAGCTAAGCAGCCATCAGACAAGACTTTAGCACTCAGTTACCAGCTCAAATGTCTTCATAACGCTCCTCAGTTTCCTGAGCATGCGTTTCTTCAAGGGTTAAAAACAAAGCTAGACACTGGGAAAAAAAGCAAAATTTTCAGAGAAGCTACAAATAAATAATCTTTCCTCAAGCAAAAAATGAATGGAGAGAGAAATATACCTTTTTTCTTAGATTACTTTCCATATATAAGCATATGAAAGTCTAGAAATGTTTACAGAGCTGTAAACTTAGTGTGATCAGTAACCTCAAAATGAAAAGCTGCATTTTCATGAAAAATATTCTTGCACACTGTTTTTCATCAAAGCACCTATGGACTTGATACTGGGTACTCTCTATTCATAAGCCAGTTCTCAAAGTGATCAAATTAATTCTGTGCCTAGAAATCAAATCATGTCCTCGTGTAGGTGTTATGAAAGCACAAATGCATCCACATTATCAGACTGTTTGCGTCTTCTGCTTTAAAAATGGGGAGGGACATGGCACTCCAGAGCATTCCAGCTATAAATGCTTTCTGTATATCATTGCATGGTACACTTGCACTCACCAAACTCAGGCTGGGGGTAAAAATAACCCTCTCTTGAAGAGCAGACATTAAGTTATCTACTAGGGCTTCCACCTGTTAACATTTTTCAGAGAGGGGCCCTGTCTGGAAATAACTTTGTATTTCATTATGAACTCTATGTGTTTATTGAACAGAACCAAGATGTGACTCATTGCTCTGAGCTGTGTAAATGCTAAACCTGCTTCAGCCATGGAGGCTCAGATTTGTCTGAAAATAGACAGACATCACAGGTGGAGCAGAAAAGAGACAATAAAAATCTGGACTCTGGGTTTTTATTTTCCCTGTAAAAAATGCTGATGCTCTCTGGGTAATCTCAAGAAATATGCCATGATAAGGAGGACATCACATAGCAGGAGCAACATGCTCTACTTTCTAGAAGATAAGAAAATGTCTGTACAGATCTCAGTTTAAGCCATCCTTCCCCCTCCTGCTGGTCACAAGATCATATCAGTGAGCACTGGGACAGTTACATTTGCTGATGACTCTATTTTAAAGTGAAATAACACATTTTAAATTTGCATGAGGTGTATATGTGTGTGTATATATATATATATATAAAATTCTCAAATTTCTTCAGTGTTATGTCACAAGATTGTAGAATTCCTTGAGTCAAACTTATCTGAATTTAAACATTATTTGGCTACAAGGGTCATAAAATCATGACACTTATATATCAGAAAAAATACTAACGATACTAATTCTGTTTAATGCAGAGATTGCCATTACCATTGAGACACGAGACAAAGAAATTATAATATTTTGGATAACTGTGCACACCAGTATTGGTTCTGCAAGAATCAGAAAAAAGGTGCAATACAGATGAAGATCACATGATGAGGTCTTACTCCTACCCTGATAATACTGTAGATAAGTTAAATGTATGTACACAGAAAAAGAGCCACAGCAGTCTATAACTATCCATTTATGAGATCTGCTATGAAAATGTTTTGGGTTTGACATACAAGACTCCCTATCAAGGATGATACAGTAGGACTGGAGAGTGGGAAGAAGGATTTATTTACCTCAGGAATGGGGCAGCTCAAGAAAATATCCTAGCAGATACAACTGCAAGGTACAACTGCAAGAATCAAGCAAATAGCTAGAGAGAGCATAATTTAGCTGTGTCCACTTCAGTGAGGAAGACAGAAAACTGGTGGAGGGCAGTTTTGACTGTTAACAATTCAGAATCTGCATCATGACAAAGTGGAGACTGCACCAACACACAGGCATAACCCTGCTCCTCATATCCACGCTGTTCCCTTCAGTTCTGGGCTGTGTGACCTCCCCAGCACTTCCTCAGCTGATGCCCAGCAGGGGTGGAGCAGATCCCTCACTCACTCAGAGCTGCTACAAGCTCTCAGCATCGTCCCAGACTACTGAGGGGCTGTGTGGTGCTGACCCTTGTTAGAGTCAGTTCCTGAGCCCTTCAAGGGCCCTGATCTCTATGCCAACCAATAAATACTTTTCTAGGAATTTTAACAGATGCCCCATTTTCCCACCTTCAATTTTCTCCCCCAAAGTAAGAAATAACCCGTAGCCACTGCAACACACAGCAGCTGTAGCTGATAGGCAACAATTCACTTTCCCATATGAGAGATGCTTGAGCACCAGTCTACAAGTCTGGCAAAGGTACTGGCAGGAAGACAGCATTGCTTTCCAAAAGGAACTACAGGCTATTCTGTCTCTTCTATTTGATGGGCATTCCTGACCCTGAACTAGTCTTTAACATTGCAGGGAAAAAATGTAGCAACTAAAACATTTAAAAAACTCAGCTCTCATATATGTACTTTTTCACAAAAAAAAAAAAAAAGGGCAGAGCATGTCAGCATAACAACAAACCCTGGTGAAATTTTTTAATAGATTAGTCTGAAAGAGATACAAGCATCATATTTCTGTCAAAAGGAAAACAGGAAAAACCAAAATTTTAATATCTCTAGCAGCTATTGCTGCAAGGCTTTTCTCAGGAACAGCATGGACCATTTGTGCATTGGCCAGTTACACAGCCAGTAACAGCTGAGTGAAACAAGGCAAGGAAAAGGAATTATTCTCCATGTAGCTGTCACACTGAAATGTTTTTTCTTGTATGAATGACATTGACAGAACAACTGAAACCAAGGTCTTTCCAAATAAACAATGCAAAAAGCCTGACTCAAGGAGCTCTGAATCTGCATTTGTTTCCCACAGAAAAACAGTATCGTTATACTTCCGGTCTGCATGTCTTATTTTAGATCACAAAGTATCTTCACAGATCACTTAGTGGGATGAAAAGCTAGGATTTGGTGCTACAGGATCCCAAATATCTTTTTTCCACTTGAACAAAAAGTATCTGATGATAAAAAATTTGTGGGTTTGGTTGCTGTTGAATTGGATTTGATTCAGTTTTTAAGCAATCTTCAACCTTACTATTTTTGAATCCTTCTCCTATTTTGCGTATGAACGCAAGTGTGGATTTTCAGATTTCAGAAATACAGAACATTTCTGACAACCGTATTAAGTTGTTATCACAGTTGGTGTTGACAGGAGAAAGCTTGCAATAAGCATGTACTTCCTTTGCAAGAAATCTGGACGAAATATTTACTGAGTTGTCTACACATATTGCTAGAATCAATAGTTGTTCAAAAGATTAGTAGTAATCTAGGGATTCTGTATAATAACTCAGTGGCCCACAAAATTTAAAATCCAACAGTCTCCTAATTGTTGACACTATATTTGACACTATATTTTAAATAGCTTCAAGCCAAAACCTGGGTTAAGTTTGTATTTGAATCCACTACAGCCACTGTCCCAAGGAAAAGTCACCAGGTTCTTTCTAGACTAGAAGTTGCATTACTTCTGAAAGTGCCAGCTAAAACCCAAACAAGTGTTTGTGTGTATGTGTGTTTTGGAGGGGGTGTGAGGGTTTGGTTGGTTGGTTTGGTTTGTTTTTTAAGGACTGTTTCTAACCAGACCTATGAACACTAGTGGGAAAAGTCGAAATCTTCTTTTATTCCTATAGTACCTGCACATCATATGCCACTCAGAGAATGCACTCTTTATTCTGGCTCCTGATTGAATACCAAGGCTGCAAACATTCTTTACAAGGGTTCTCACATTAGGTTTTTCCTAATCTGGGTTCCTAACTTGAGTTCTTTACTGTAAGGAATTAATGAACAGGAGGAAAACTTTTCTTGGCTTTCACTCTCCAATCAAAATATGTAGGAGTAGCTGTCAAAAATAGCATTTTATTTATAAGCAGATAAGATTTGAGGTAGGTACCAAAGTGCAAATGGAGAGCATTCCAAAGCCACTTCATAATTCCTTCTGAGACTTGAACTGCACTATAAAACAGTCATTTAAAAAGTATGAACTCTCTTCAACCATCAAATGGCCTGACACTTCAAAGAAATACTTCCAAAAGCCATCATAAAGATGACTGATATATTCTATACAAGTTTAGCTATTTAGCCACCACACAGCTTTAAGCTGGAGAAGCTAATACAGCTTCCCTGACAGTATTTGTTAGAGAAGCACTGGGGGACCTTGAAGGCCCCAGTGAAAACCAGGAATTTTTGCAGAAGTAGAACTCATATTTATGAACTGCAGCATTCTGCACTGAAAAGTTCATTTCCCAAGCTGTAATAAGGTGTGTTTTAGGAGTCACCATCTGTGAGATTATGAAGTCTCAGAAGGCACCAGAGTACCAGTAACTTTCTTTGCAATAGATTTATAGACATAATCCACAGTATAAATATATTTGACATTAAATAGAAGAAAATTCTGAATCCCTTTCTAGGCTGTTGGTAGCCACTAATGAAGATAAGCCCAGTGCAAAGTAAATACAGTAATGAACTGCCACACTTAATGGGGACAACAGAAAGTAAGTTGGATCCTGAAAAGTCATGTAGTATTGTAATTAGGAGTAGTCTTTTAATTAAGGGTTATGACTCAAACTGCTGTCTGGGGTTTTAGAATTAGAGTGCCCCAGTCCTAAGCTTTTCTCCCCAAATGAGATACAGGAATTATGCATATTCATTTTAGAGTTTTTATGACATTAAATAATTAGAAAACTCAAAAACTAGTGTTCAATTAGCAGTAATACAAATGCTAAGACAAAAACTGAAATTGCAGCCAGAAAATCTTAATGTTAAATTAGCTGAGATGAGAAAACTACCTAAATTGATGTAATGAAAGCAGATTTTTTTGTCAGATAATAAGCAGACAAAATTGTGCCTCTCAAAACAAAATCCTGACAACAACACTCCAGTCATTAAACAAAAGCCACTCCTGAGTGTCTGAAGACAGTGCAGTCACAGGGGAATTCATTGTAAGCTTACCTAGCTGACCACGGAGTCTGTGGGTGTGAAGAGTTCTCTGCATTAGTATTCAGTTTCAGTGCCTCTTTTGCACCACCAGTGTCAGGTCCAGGACAAACCTACAGCCTAAGCAATACAGATGTGGGTGATGAATTTGTTTCAGACTGTGAGCTATTAGCAAGTAGATTAGTCAATGGGTTAAATGGGTGTGATGATACACAGGGTGTGAAGAAAGCCTGTCACTGAAAGAGTTATGAACTGCATTTCTGAACAGATTAAGGGTGATCTGTTTTTAAAGGCACTTTTAAACTAGCTTTTATACAGATGAATTATTTTTACTTCTTTTTAAAAGTCTTTGTTTCATATAAATACTTTGAAGTGAGAACTCTTGTCTCATTTACAATGAATTGCACACCCTGTGGTGCTGCTCTTCAAAAACTTGACCTTGTCACAGCTCACAGTGTTGCAACACTGCAGATCATTTGAAATCTAGGGCACTGTTTGGTCTGTAAACCACAACTACAGTTTCTGGTGTCCCTGCACAAGATAAACTCACAAGAAACAAGGACAAAAAATAATGTGAAGAGAGATCACTCCAGGATGGAGAAAAGCTTTTTCTCTTACAGAACTGGAAGTTGTACTGTTTCCTCTACCTCAATGTCTGCAGGCCAAATTCCAAACAAAGGCAAGGCCTTTGTCTTTACAGATGACAACACATAAATAAAATACATGTTTACACCACCTTACTGACTGTTTTCATAAAACTCCATACAATTTCCACTGCAAGAATATCTGTGGTTCTGCTGGCCATCTGTGTGCTACTTGGTACATCCAGTGCTTCAGCAAAGAAAAAATTAACATTGTCCCACATGAAGTGAGCAGACTATTCCTAGAATTACTAGGGGAGATGGCATAAATGATCTGCCAGGAAAAGTTTACAGTTCTACTCTGCATGTTGGGACAATCATTAGCAAATGAGCTGCACTGCCCTCAGCTGCTGTCAGGGATAACTTAGGGTATATGTTCACCTTTCAGAAAAATGATAATAGCAGTTTTGTAACAGTAATAGACAATTGTTACCAAAAAGCATGTTGGAACGTCACAGACTTTACAAATTCTGTCTGAGAGTCCTATGTGAGCTGTTTGTCATCTCCCAGAGTGCCTGAAAGCTTTGCAGACCCTTGGAGATATTCTGGAAGAGGTTAAAACTCACCAGCAATGCTCATGACTGAATGGATATTCCCCAACTTCCACCCACAGGTGTAAAGTCTCCTACACATTACTTATTCCTTCCTGACCTTATCTATTGCTGAACTACTGCCTGCAACTTCTAGAGAAGAAGAAGAAATTTATTCAGTTCAAGAAGTTGGATTTAGTTTTAACCAGACTAAGTAACATTCAAAGTGTTTATGTACACAGTCCAAGGGCAGCTCCTGCTCTGCTTCACAGCTCCCTTTGCAATATCCAGGAACATCTCTGGACTGTCAAGAGTGTTTAAGTCTAGACTGAATGTGTTTGGGAATAATGTGCACATACCTAAAAATATTATTCTGTTCCATTAGTTCTGGTAATGCTAAAACAGAGAAATAGTCTCTGGATTTTCTTTTCCTGGTCACAGAATTCCTTTGAAGTTCAGGGGTAAGTTCCTTGCTATATAACAGTATGTGTGCATTCTATTACTTAATTCAGTGACATGAGGATTTCAGTAAAGTTATTTTCTTGGGTGCTTAGGACTTGGATAAAATTGTGCAAAGTTGGGCTAAGTACTTAAGAAATCCAGGTCAAATAATGGCTTATGCAGAAATTATGGAAGACTGAGGTATAAGCTCCACTTTTTTTTTGTCTTGTTTGAACATATAAAAAGCTAGTAGCTTATATTAAATACTCTTCCACATATTCACATGTTCATATAAAAATTTGAGAGATGTGCAGAAGTCTTACAAGAGTATAATTTACACAGAGTAAATAAACCCCCCATATAAGAAAGCTTTAACTATGCCAAACATTTCAAGAATGAGAGCTCAGAGCAAAAGACACTGCCAAGACATAAGTAGTATCACGTCATCTCTATCTGAAATCTAACACCTACAGTTAAGAATTTAAGAGAATGGATTCACAGCCATGTGTATTACTGGAACCAGAGAGGTCAGAAGAATTAGCTTAGAATACTCGGAACTGGAGAATAGAATTAACAGTGTTGAACACCTTGGGGTGTTGTAACTCAGGTGCTTATTCACAGATGTATCCAAGACCATTGGCTAAAACCTATAATAGGATTTTATTCTGAGACCACTTCTCGACACTGAGTCTGATGTGTAATTACCCTGTTCATGTCAAATAAAAGCACAGAGACAGTGCTCCCAAGTATTCCAAAAAGAGGCAGTACAGACTAAGCCTAAAAATATGACTTAGCAATTTCAGGCACTACTAAAGAAGGAAAAATTGTTTGTTTTTTAAAAAGTCTCAGTTCCTTCTTTTCTAAAATAAGAATGGCCCATGCCAACTTCAGAATAGAGTACCACAATTAGCTAATCTCTACACTGTCCTTTGAAAAATACAGTGATGAATGAACTTGCAAAGCATACCAGTAGAAATAAGCAATACCATTACTTGCAGAGAAAACAGATAATCCACAACCATGGAGAACAATCTACCACTAGATAAATTAATATTATTATTACTAAGCAATACTTCCAGTTTCTTAATAACTATAAATTTTGGCAGCAAAAAGATAGGAATATTTACTGTTCACAATCTCAAATCATTATGTTGTATCTGTATTTCTTGCAGATTACAATGGGTATTTTGTGAGCTGGTCAGTTTTGTAAATCCAAATACTTATGAATGTCATTTTGCCAGTATGTGAATCATGCAGCCTGTGAAATCCCACCCTAATGGGATTTTCATGTGTAGGGGAATGAATGTATCTAAATTCAGCACTATTTCATGTCCAGAAGGAGTTTGCTTTATCCTCAGGTTAAAACGAAAGTAACAGTAAGAACTCACTGCCACATTATTGGGGTGAAAAGAACACACACATTCTCTTACCATGGGTGGGAATTCCTAAGTGGGGTTTCTAAAACCTTCCTCTGAAAGTGTCAGGACTGGCCACAGACTGATTGAACTTGGAGGGGTTAGTGGTCTGAGCTGTGACAGCTGCTGCCTTCCTGGGGAATGCCTGTGGAAGCATTTGTGCTCCTAGGAAAATGTACAGAGAAGGGACTTTCTATTTCTTATCTCAAATGAAGAGATCTCTCTCTGCTTTTGGAATACTAAGTCTGAACTCAGTGTGGCTGTAGGATGCTAGCTGGGAAAGG
Source organism: Zonotrichia leucophrys gambelii (assembly GCF_028769735.1). Lineage (NCBI taxonomy): Eukaryota > Metazoa > Chordata > Aves > Passeriformes > Passerellidae > Zonotrichia > Zonotrichia leucophrys. Next base: position 20,700,209 of record NC_088176.1, read on the forward strand.
CAAAAGAGAAACAGCCTGGAGATTTTCATGAAGCTCTGGCACATTCCATACACATACATATTCCATACATCATATATTTGCAGCAGCACTAGCAGTAGTGCCAAATTACCTCTTCTCACCACAGAAGCCATCTTCTGGCCACGGTACCTGTGAGAGAATACATTTCTAAGGTGTCAGCTGCCATCTGTTGGACTTTGCAGACCAAGGGGGCAGTGGCACCTTATTTCCCATGTATTGACCTGGTTGAAATTCAGTATACAGAGAACAGAACGTGAAAGCAGAAGAAACAGTAAAGTAGAAAGAAACAAAACTCCTTTGATTTTGGGTGAGGTGGAAGAGCCACACACTGGATATGGAGCAAAGAAGCACACTTCTCCATTTTACAGTTTTTATCAGCTGCACGGTTAATTCCCTGGGATGCTCCTACAGTGTCTGTATGTTGCAATGTACTCAAAGTAACCCATAACTTAAGAGTATTTAACAGTTTATAGGAGGCTCAAAGCTCATTGGAGGCAATTATCACCTCTTTGAATCTAATTCAGTTTATGTTTGCATGCACTTTTAAGTTGTTTTGTTATCAGTAAAAAATCCAGATTATTTTATCATAATGGCTACTCCTCTCCTTAGGTGTCCTTTTTGGTCTCAGTTTGTGCCAGAGTTGAATCTTTTCTAAATGACTCTTTCCAAATGAATGTCATCATTATCATTGCTCTCCTCTTATTTTACCTTTTATTTGCTTTTATTTTTTCTTGTTTTTCCTTGTTTTATCTTTTTTTTTCCCCCCCAATATATAGTAGCAGCTTTAGATGTTATCACAAAACTATCAAGCCTGAAACACTATGGACAGGTGCTGGGCAAGATTCTTTACATAGCTCTTCAGGGACAAGGCACCTCAACCCTTGGCCTCTGGCAGCTGCTGTTCTTCTAGTGCTGCATTTACTAAGGATTTCTCTCTCTGCATGTCTACATACACTCCCTGTTTTTCTACTCCTGGACCTCCCAAGTTCTTGCCTTTATGCAGGTTCTGCAGTTCCAGCCCTGGACTGGAGGTCCCTGAGCAGAACCTAAGCTATGCAGGTTCAGCCTGTTGGGCTGTTTGTAGGTCAGGGGGACTTAGCTTTTTTTGTTTGTTTGTGTGTTGGGTTTAAAGGGGGGGAGGGGAGTTAGTTGGGTTGGGGGCTATTTGGGGGCATACTTTTGTTTTTTTATATTTATTTGCTCTTAATGTTTTCTTAGTGTTCTCTTAGAGACACAGGTCTGAGTTGCGACTCTGCTCCTTCCTATTTTGTGGGCAGTGAGAGCAGGCTGGCAGCAGCCAGGATGCAGTGTTTACTTTTCCTCCTCTGTGGTGTAGCTTGCTGCATGTTCCCTATGATCTGCTGGATTTCAGCACAAAGGCCGTGGTCCCCCACTCACACAACATCTCTGTGTGCACCCACTTGAGGCTTTGGAAAAAAGGACATCTCTCACCATTATAAAATCAGTATATCTGCTTTGGATTTTTGTTTGCTAGGGTGGAATAGGACTTAAATTCTCTTACAACCTAACCCCAAATGCACAAATTCAATTACCTTGTTATCTGTTGCACAACCCTGATCAATGTCACGAATATGATTATCTCTTTCCTATTCCTTGTAAGACAGACCTCATGCAATGATGTCTGCTCTTTCATTGGCAGGTTTATTCTCTATCATAACATGTGGCAACTGATATTTAGATCCCATCTAGTCACTGTACATTTGACATGCAATCAAAGGGTTCCCCAGAGTATTGGAGCCCTTTTTGTAACCACTTGAAGGGCACTTGCTCTTAGAGTTTGAGCCTCACAAATCCACAAACCATGATTCTCTTTGTACTTCAGCTATTTAACTAACACGCCTGTATTTTGCAACAAGACAGTTAAAAGGAGAACCAGACTTCAGTGTGCAGTGGTGAAGGTTACTATGTTTGTCCCAGGATTGTCTCAGCTGCAAGATTTGGAAAGCAGCTGTGCCACGGTGATTCTCTTCATAACCATCGAGGACCCCAATCAGTCCTCAGAAACTCAGTACAGAGCTTTCCTGACAACATCTAGTGCAGTAAATGGCCTTCCCTGCTCAAACTCACATTTGGAAATACACTTAGTGATATTATTTTAAACTCTTCCTGAAAGTTACAGAAGTCCTGGTTTCCTACAGCAGTAGAAGGAAGCTGACATCCCAAGGGGTTTCTGTTGTGGACGCATGAACTGTATGTACTCAGATGTGCGTGTGTGTGTGTAACTTCTTAAAATGTTGTGCCTCAGTTTTGACTCATGCTTTTCATCTCCTTTATCATTAATTTGAAATATAATTAATTGAATTTAATTTAAAATATAGAAAGCATTTTCTATGTTCACTATAATTTCATGGACAAAACAATCTCCTTTCATGAAATCTCTCAGCTTGTCAACATAGTTCTGTCAGTAGAAAGCCTAAATAATGCTCTCAAAATAAATTTTCTGTCTTGGTCCTGTGTTCAGAATCTGTTTTCTTTACCTCACTTTCAGATCTAATTTTCCCAGGGTTTCTATTGCATTATATTCTCTCTGCCTTTGCTCCCAGTCTCCAGGAGAAATGCAAACCTAATTAAAGACACATGGCATTTCTAGCCTATATTAGTTAGAGACATTTTGATTGAAAATAGGCTTGCATGAAGCCATGGGAAGTTGTTTCCAGACTTCTTTTTTAGGAGACAGATGCCACAAGCTTACTCTCAACTTACATAAAGGACATGCAAGGAAAATATTTCACAGAGAGTGCCATAAATACTGTCACCTGGGGGGCTAATCTGCTGGAAAGTAACTCTGCAGGGAAGGATCTCAGGGGTCATGGTGGACAACAAGCTGTTCATGAGCCAGCAGTGTGCCCATGTGGACAAGAAAGCCAAAGGTATCATGAGGTGCCTTGGGAAGAGCATTGCCAGCAGGCTGAGGGAGATGATCCTGCCCCTCTACTCAGTCCTAGTGAGGGGCATCTGAAGCATTGTGTCCTGTTCTGGGCTCCCCAACACACGAGAGACATGGAGCTCCTGGCACAGGGGACAGAATGATTGAGGGACTGGATCATCTCTCTAGTGAGGAAAGGCTGAGGGAGCTGGGCCTGATCAGCCTCGAGCGGAGAGCACTGAGAGGGGATCTCATCCACGTCTGAGAGTGTCTGAAGGGAGGGCGTTGAAAGGATGGATCCAGGCTCTGCTCGGTGGTGCTGGGCAACAGGACAAGAAGCAACAGGCAGAAATTGATACACAGCAAGTTCCACCTGAACATGAGGAAGAACTTTACTGCACAGGAGACCAAGCACTGTAACAGATTGCACAGAGAGGCTGTGGAGTCTCCCACACAGGAAATATTTAAGAACTATTTGGATGCAATCCTCTGCCATGTGCCCTGCTTGAGCAGAGATGTTGAACCAGATGACCTCACCCGTGATCCCTTCCCAACCTTACCCATTTTATGATAAGCATGTTAATCAGGTGCATGGGAGTACATACATTAATATAAGTATTTCTGTACATATATTTAATATATAATGTGCATATATTCAATATATGTACAATTCTTTTCTTACAGCTCGTGTTTTGCGTGATAAAAGCATGCATGGCATTTAAAAGTTTGTCCTCAAGTAGTCCCTGCCACATGACTAGATGCAAGCCCACTCCATGACCTGACCCACAGCTGTGCTTCCCCTATCACTGTGCCCACGGTTGTCCACAGTGCCAGGATGTGATGACACAGCACACGTTGTTTTTCCTCACATTATCACTAATTATCAAATGGCAACAGTACTGTGTTTATACAATATATATCTTTGTTGCAACGGAGACTAGTCAGCTCTAGGAGAGGAAAAGCTCAGTCACAGAAAAGAGGATGTAAGGGGAACAGCAGATAAGAAGTTACTTTCATATCACACATTATCACCCTGAAGTTTCATATTACCCTGACACAAACTTTGGTCCTTCTTTCATGAGTAACCATTTCCCAGGAACAACATGAAGATGCCCAGTCAGGCCATGTGTGTCCTGACTCTGACGGCAGTCAACAGTAAATGTCTATGAAAGAGTAAAAAAGAGGGGGAAAGAATAAAATAACAATTCCCCAAGTACATATGATCAGCTGAAAAATCTAAAGCTGGGGATTTGAACTAAAAATAGTGTCTATGTATTTAATAGACTCTGATGGGTCTATTTGTGAATTTGTAAAAATGGCTTTTGAATATTTTTTCATAAAAGCTTTTGGAATCAGTAACTTTTTTGATGATGATACAGTGAAAATATATCTCTACTGAAGTTATAAGCACTTAACATTCAGAACCCCTTATTTTGTAATTTACAGCTATATGTAGCACTTCTTTTTTTAATTCTTCAACTAAAGTCTGAACAGTTTTTAGCATGTACTGGGAGGAGGAATCTTTAACATCACAAAATTTTTGGACTCCATGATCATGTACAGAAATGGAGGCTGAAAAGAAGAAACAAATCAGGCACTAGGGTTTAAGACTTTTGAGGCATAAAATATATCTCCTAAACAGCAGCCACATCTGTAAGGATGTCTTCTTACAGAATAATGTCCAAAACCTCTTCAGGTAGGCAGAAACAACTTTATCCAAGTTGCTACATTCCTATTTTGAACACCTCTGAAAGATAAGGGTGTCATTTAGTAGCACTCCTGCTAAATCTTTCACTGATGGCACAGTAGCAGAATCACAATGACTCAATTTTAACAAACAATCCTAATTTGAGAGACTTTAACTTGAAATTTAGGAGCCCTTTCCACTACAACTTGCACTTTTCATCAACCTGAAAAGTGTTGATGCTTTTACCTAATGACATATAAATAATATACTCTTGTATGGACCACCATATGACATTCAAAAAACTCAAATTCACTCATTGTTTAGACAGCAGAGTCAGTTCAAGAAATTTGAAACACACTGCAATCAATTCTCATTTTCTAACAGAACATAGGACATTTACTTTAAGGAGTTTAAAAAGAAAAACAGAATCTATTGCTCCACCTTCACCTTGAAAATAAGCAGCCCACATCCTTAAGAGGTAGGCTTTTCTAATGGTATTTCAATTTGTAAGACCTTGGCTTAATTCCCCTTGTTTGTTTCTAAAAGCCACATCTATCCTCAAGCTAACAAAAGCTTCTAAGCCCCATCTATAATGCAGTGAACAAGGGTACCACTTCCAGAGGATTCTGTAAACAGTGGCCCAGTAGAAATGTGAACCACACTGCACTCCCCTACTCTGTCAGTTGCCCTTGCTGCTTTGTCCCTGTGCTCTTTTGGCCTGTAGGTCACTGCTTCTCTATGTGCCTGGCTGACATGCAGCTACTGCTGCTCATAGAAATGAGAAACCCCAAAACCCTGCAACAGCTAAATACAAGTGACTCCACCAGCAAATAGAACCTGTTGAGCCTTTACATTTTTGGGGCTACATGTATATTAAAAGCTCTTCTCAAGCCTTTGAATCAGAATTTGCAGAATGTGGGGAATAAATATTGGTGAATTTATTTGTATTGAGAGAAAATGTTCTGGCAGAATTTCAACCAGACCTGGCACTGAGCCCCACTAATTTCCTCACAAATGTTTTTCTTATGGGTTTTCCTGATTAAACTGTGATCCTAACAGATTGATATTGGCAGAGCTTAGATACACATTTGGATATGGAGCAAGTGCACTATTACATACTTAAAAATAGAATAGAAAAAAAATAGCTGCACTTCTGTTGTTCAGGCCCTAGACAGCTAACATAAACCACCCTTCTTTCTGCAATCACAGTATTTGTATTTCATTCCATCACTCTGACTAAAACATGACAGCAGTTACCTTTCTGAACAAATTCCAAAAAGCTCACATACTTCCAACTATTTTGTCCCTTGCTGTGCTGAGGATGTCTTCCCAGGCTACTACTGCTGCTTCTCTTCTCCCATATTTGGAAGTTGGCCTTCAGCATGGAGATCCCTTGTGGGTTTCTGTTTAAATTCCAGAGTCACTGGTGCACATTACCATTTCCTTCAGCTGATGTAAATCAAATACAGTACGAGTGAAAAATGTGAGTCTAGGCTTGGCTAACTGCTTTGCAAGGGGAACAGTGAGGAAGGCAGAAAGTTTGTCCCAGGAGGCAACATTTCACAAGCACAGCAAGCTTTGCACAGTGGGACATTGCTGAGGCTGTGGCCCCTCTTTCAGCATCAGCTTGCACAAACTTTACCACTGAGTTGGCAGTGCTGACACAGTATGCAACAGGGGAGAACTCACATGGAAAGTATTATTGCCTGGCATCAGGGACATTTTTCTATACACAAAGCCCAAAACCAACACAGGAATTTATTTCACCTCTGGCATTTTAGGGCATTATTAGCAAATTTAATAGCCTATAATTTTTGCTTCTCATACTCCAGCATATATACATGATATAGTATTGCATATAATGCCTTATATAGGAATTATTTTGAAATATTTTAAAAGAACTAATAGTGTACAGACAAGCTCCTTTAGGACAGGATTTATGAACCTCTCACCCCTAACTCTGAATACTGAGATGGCAATGTCACCTGTGGTTTGGGGCACAATGCCACTAACACCTGACACCTACAGGAAAGCAAGGCACAGCACAAGGATTTTTCCCTATGGATAAAAGGGTCACAGTTTGATATTTAATAGCTAGGAATCCAACTATCGAGGAGACTAAAAGAAATATGATCATGTTTTTGGTGGACTGAAGGGATTCTAAAACAAATCACACACCATGACAACAGATTTTTCAGGCCCAGCATGAATCTATGTTATTTGGGATTCTTCCCTTTGCAGTGGGATAAAACTCTCACTACAATCCTAATAATCTTTAAAATCATGAGTGCCAGTGTTGAATCCACACTGTCTCTCTGTAATGCCACTGCATTTGAATGTGGAACACAGAACAAAAATGTTCACAAAGCAATCTTACAGTGAGTCCTACTGAATTTTCCCCAAGTACAAGGTCCAATTATATGAAAATAACTGCAAGTTCAGGACCTGGGGGCAGGAAGAAGGAAGTATTTTTGCATTAGGTTGTCTTTCTCTATTGTAATTACTTGAAGCTCTTCTGAGACACTTGGAAGAGTTTTAGTTAAGATGTATTACTGAATACAACACAGATAAGAAACTCAAAAGTACATCGAAAAAGTATATTTATTCTGTGGATTCCTATCTCCACTGTATATGGAGGGAGTCTACAAATTGATACAGAAATTAAGTGCTATTTAGCATTTTCTCTTTGAAGCCCAATTGGGCCATTTAGTATTGGTTGATATCAATAAACTCTTATATCTACTAATATATGGCTGCAAATCTTTAGATTGCACACTAAACCAGGTTATTATAAAAGCCATAAAGAATCTACAAAAATGTTAAATATCTCTACAACTATGCAGTTAAAAACCAATGGCATGCAGGCATATATAGAAAGAGTTCATTATTACTCCATGTAGTAGTTCTTAATTTCAGCCAGCGGCTTTTCAAGAAGCATTGCCCAGTCTAAGGGCTTTGACCTCAAGGTGAATTTGAACATACACAGAATTGCAGAACCTCTCAAGCCTGTTGAGAGGTTCAACCTACTACTAATCCTGTAGTAGGGAAATAAATAACTTATGTGACTCCAAACCAGCAGAACATTTAAAATTTCAGACCAAACTTACACTTCCCAACACACACATGCTTTAATAGTTGACTAAGTCAAATCCAACACAAGGAACCACTAGGAAAGAAGTTGATACATACAAACATATAACATTAGAGATCAGAAAAAAGCCTGCAGAGACAGTGATGAACATGTACCCCTACTCCCAAAAAAGTATTGCTTAGTTCATCTTGGAGGCTGATTTGGATACGGAGGTCTTTGAAATGAAATTGAACATATCTGCACACAAAAATACTCAATCAAGGACTGAGTATCAAGATATGCTCTTGCAAGGCAGATAAAAAATGTGAGACCTTAACTGCAGGCATCTCACCTGATATATCTGTTCTTTTCAGAGCAAAGCAAAACAGAGGAAGCTGAAACTGATCAACAGGAGTAATTTAAAACAGCCTTCTCTTTTTAAGGAAGTACACCAAGCCCATACAAGAAGTTGGTTGCCACATCTCAGCTGGTAGATGCAGCAGCTGTGTTAACTGCCTGACAACAAGAGCTTTACTGCTCTCACAAAGCAAGTTCTTAGAAAGGAGTCATGGAGCAGCAATACTTCATATTTGCCTCATTTTCCTTGTGCCCATGTGTGGAAATGACCATAAATATTAGCCAGAATCCCTATTTGCAAAATGAATGTTTAGACTGTTAAAATGGTCACCCACTGTAAATAAAGCACTTGGATCGTTTACTAGGTAGTCAATTACATTGAGCTCTGAGCCAGTGTAGGAGTCAAGCTCCTGAAAACCACCTGCTGCTCTATGAAACACCAAAGTCTGCTGTAGGTTAATAGCAACCTTAGCACAAGAGTAGAAAGATTTTTTTTGTTTGCATTTACTGTGAAGAGACTGTATAATTTTAACTGCACATACCCTATCATGTGTGCTTTGCATCCACATAATATTTTCACCTGCAATTTTTTAGACAAAAAGTTGAAAAATGGTTTTTGAACCTCATCCCTAGTTAGCAATTTCTAGAATAAATACACAAAAATATGTACTTATTATGCTTACCTTTCTTTTCTACATATTTCATGTTCTTAGAAGCATTCCCTGAATTTTGTTGTTACAATTGCTGTAATACTTACTCCACAATAAACCACTTCAGAATGTAGTACAGTAAAAAAAAAAGTTTTGGGTTCAGTGCAATTGACACAGTAACTGAGAAGATGAAAAAAATTAACTACATTTACTCTTGGTTTCCCAGCAGAACTTCTAGCAAGAAACCCTTTGCAGGAGACAGGAATTGGTAGCAGCCTTCTCTGCTGACCTAAGCCCCACTGGGTCTGCACAGGAACAGAACACAGCTATAGAAGGGCAGCTGGGAACCAAGTGGTGTTGTATGATGAAACAAAGTTTGTATTATGGAGCTGGATGACAACTGTGATGTAAACTTTCCAGTTGTAATAGGCTGCTCCCATCTAGCTCAGTGCATAAAAATTCTGAAGTGTTGGTGTCATTGCAGTTCCCAGAACACAGCCAGCCAAGATGCAGAACTAAACAGAACCCAACCTGGTTTCATGGCAAAAGTCATCTAAATAATGGCAAAGCACATTGACAGGCCATTGTGGTGAAGTTACACACTCAAACACCTTCGTAATCTGCTCTTTTTTCTCCAAGGTTGTCATTTATTAGGCATGAAATTTATTCCTCCTGTGCCAGTCACCTACACACTAGAGCTGTCAGTATAGTAATACCATTCTACAACAAACTCATGACAAATTTTAAATTTATGTTTAAGGTGAACATTACAGCAGAAAGAAAAAAAAAAAAAACAACACCTTTTTACTTAAAATTCAATCATCCATTGCTTACTCCTTAGATAACCCAGTTAATGCTTGATAAGAGGGAAATGCAGAAGGTCCACTGATTGACAGTAGCCTCCAGTTCTCCAGAAGCTGATAATATGGACTCTAAACTTTAAATTTCAACATGTGCTTAAATCTTCATAGGATCAAGACATTTATACAATCCAGTTTATGCAATTTATGAAAATAACATTTCTGTAAGTTTCCTCAGGTAGCTAATTAGTTTTTACTCTGAAAACTTAGAAGCTGGTGCAGTAAAGGAACAAGAGCAGATGATTCCAGGGAAAAGTGATTAATCACAGACAAGTGTATTTGCCTAGAAAGCATAATTGTTCTCTGCTGTGGTACCTAATACTGAAAATAACTACAGTAAAATGGAGGCTAGTGCTTTGAGCTAATCAGACATATTCACTTCCATTAAGTATTAATACTAGCACAATACCTTATAACTGCAGACAACTGCAGGTTCATGAACCTCTTTGCAAATAGCTCAGTTCCACTGCTCCCACCACCTGCAGCTGCAGTGCCACGTACCCTGAGAATGGGATACAGAACTCTCCAAAAGACACTGTGGCAGAGGCTGCATTGCAGCTACACATTTTGTAAGCACACAGTGTCCTCCCTTTCTCCACCTATTGCTTCTATATTCATGCATCTCACCTCAGTGGAAGCAAAGAGAGAATTTCTTTGCTTTGTTAAAAGACTTGTGGAAAAAGGAGAATTTATTTGCTCATTTGAGTCATAGCGATAGTATATCCCAAATGACAATGGAGATTTCTGTAAGCAGAAGAGTCCACTGACATGAGGTTTTCTGCAGAACTGGGTTTAACTGGACTCACCTGAGTTTGTATGAAACAATAAAAGACATGGAAAGATGGTATCATCTTATTTCAAACCTTCCATACCTTATCAGTGATTTCTCATGGACAGCTCCTCACAGCACTGACACCTTCACAGTACAGACACAAACTCCATCTCTCCTCACAGCACAGCCAACAGACCCCAGCCCTCTCCTCACCCAGCTCACCCACTCTTTTGTAGCACTCACCTTCTTATTGGACACAGCTGTGGCCTATTAAGGGAGGCCTTTTCCTAATCTTTGGTGATTGGTACAGCTGCAATTCCTCAGGGCGGAGACTGCCTTCTGCACTATCTTTATGTTCTTATGTTCTATCCCTCCACAGAAAGAATGCCTTAGAAGCTAATCCTTTCATTGTAAGCACATTAACTTATTTGAGATACTGGTCACCATTGTCATACTAATAACAGACACTACTTCTTAATAACACTAACAATTTGAGTGTGTAGAAAGAAAAGGAGATTTTGCATCCCTTTGTTTGTTTTGTTTGATATGCAATACCATATTGGAAGAGGACAAAAGACATCCCATCTTTCTATCCTGGATTTTATAAGCAGAAAATATCAAATCTATCATTACTTTCTAACAACCTGCTAGGACCCAATGAATTAATAATTAATGTAGAACCTGGGGAAACAACATCACAGTAAGAAACAGAAACTTTTGAAAAAAGTACCTGCCTCAAAGCTGTTACTCATATGACATCAACATGACAGCTATGAATACTGCAAAGGAAAGAGAAAACTTTGTAAATTTCATACTTCAAAAGAAAAAAACCCCAACAACCAGAAAAGCAGTGTTACATATATTGCTGTTAATTGCATGGAATTTTTTTGGATGTGGCTTCAAAAATTAGGCAGCCACACCAACAGCATGGAGGAAATTTCAGTGATGGACATGCAGTACAGTCACATAATGCAAAGAATAAAATTTCAATTTTGTATGGGCAAAAATTACACCAATATAGGTGAAATAGTGAAACAAACTCTTAATACCAATACATCCCAAATACAAGTATAGGTTTTGGTTCTGTAGGCAGGAAAGTTCCAGGAGGCCACCAAAAATTTCCATCTGTTCTGTATTTTAATTTGCCTGTAGTAAGGGTACCTATTTGAGCTACTAGATCAGCCTTTTATAATGATCAGATAACACTTCTTCCTGAAAGTCATATGCATAAACATGCATATTTCAGCCACAAGTCAGTACACACAATCCTAAATCTAAAGCAATTATTTTTAATCAAAGAGGTTTGCTAATGTGCAAGTCCCATAAATTACTAAGTAAGTGAGGTTTATTAAGTTTGTGTACTTCCATAAAACAGAATTTAGCAGATTATTAGACATGGACTAATTGCTTTTTGCAATTTCCAGATCCTGCACACTGCTGTCGAGAAGGATTTTTATCTATTCTCATTATTACTGATCCACAGTATGTGAAAGAGACACTGCTAGGCACATATATGCTAAAAATGGTACCTGCTATACAGCAAACAACATAAGCTACTGTTACAGTGCACAGTTCAAGTAGTTTAAAACAATCCTTACTGCTGAAAGACGGATCCTGTAATTATGTTTTGCATGCCAATAGCATCATTTGATTATCTGTTATTGAGCCCACCGGTATACCTCTTTCCAAACCAAGTGGACTTGTACAACATGGAAGTTAGTACTATGATTTCTACTAATGGAGAGTCAATAAACACACACAGAGAAATATAATTTCGATAATGCTAAAAAAGAGAACAGTAAGCAAACCAAAATAAAAAGAAAATTTCTGAGCTAAAGGTGTTGCTAAGATGTCTTAACCCTGCACAAAACCTGGTTTTCATAGCTTTTTAGGCCTACAACTCGTAGCTGTCCCAGTAGCTCCAACAGCGACAAGTTACAAAGAGATCCTTGAGCTCACACCAGCCTTGCTGATTTAACTGCTCTTTCCATCCGTCCCTGTGTCTTCTGGTAGGAGTGGCTGTGTTCAAACACTGCACAGAAAACACATTGTTTGCTCTGGACCACTTCAGAGTGAAACCTAGTCTGACAGGGACATTAATTTATAGCTTAAAGTAGCAGCACAGGGGTAAAAACTCCTAGAAGGCAGCAATAACTTTCCAAATCTGAACCTGCGCTCTTTTATCAAAGAAAGTAAGAAGCGTAGACTGCAACTCCTTGCTCACGTTTTATTTTATTACCACGAGTGCTGCCCGTACCACAAGAGACCGTGCCCCGGCCACACCAGAGGGCGGGCAGCGCTCACCCCGAGCTGTGCTGGGACCGGCAGCCGCGCTCCCACACGGGCGCTCCGGGGAGGTGGGGATTTATGTTCCTCTCTGCCTACGGCTTGTACTCCTTCTCCCGACACCATACCGCTCACCTAAGTGTATTTAAACAAGCTCCCGCTGCTACCACCACTCATAGCGGTAAAACCCGAGCCGAGGTTCACGCTCCCGGTACGTGCCGCTCCGCAGGGCCGCCGCCTCAGCGCTGTCCCGCCGTGTCCCCTCAGCCGCTGAGGGGCGGCGCGCGGGGAGCGGGACGGCGCGGACAGCCCTCCCCACCCGAGCGCGGTCGAGAATCAGCACCCGCAGCCTCTCGCCACTTTTCCTCACTGTGGGCGGAAGCGTTCGGGCCGCGCCCAGGGCGGACCGCGCAGAGCCGGCTGCGGTGAGAACGCACACCCCTCACGAAGCGGCGCGCCCCAGGCAGCCTGGGGACAGCGGGTCCGGCCAGGAGCGCTACCTCCCTTCGGCCACTCCCGTCCTAGCGGCGCCCAGCCCCACGCGCCCGGCCAGGCGGTCACGCTCCGCCTCAGCTCAACGCAGCGAACTCGCTCCGGCGGCGGGCGTGGCGCAGGAATCCCACCGCCCTGGCCCCCCGCGATCCCGGCACTCTGGCATTAATCGTCTCCTTATATGGACACCAGAATGTCTGACGTCATCTCGACGCTGGGAAACTAGCGCCCGCGCAACCAAGCTTGGTTGGGAAGGCGGGTGGTGCGGGAAAGGCGGGGGGTGGAGGGGAAGGAGGCTCTGGAATGTTGATGGACGCGGCGTTGCGCCACTGGGAGCGGCGGCCCGGCTCGGCCATTGGGCAAGGCGGCCGGGGGCGGGAGCCGCGGGCGGGGCGGGTTGTGGTGCTTGAAAAGCCGCCGCCTGAGCGAGGAGCGGTGCCAGTGTGGGGTGGGCGCTGCCAGGGGGTGGCAGGAGGGCAGCGAGTTCGAGTCCCGCCTCCGCGAGCCTGAGCCGGCAGCCGCTTCTCCGTGTGCCGCACTCCGCTTCGGGGCGAGGGGGGCTCGGAGTGGGCGTTTGGTTTTCTATTCTTCCTCCTTTTCCTCTTCGCGCGGAGGCCGCGGCTTTCTCTGTGGGGCGCCAGCCCGCAGGGACAGAGTTTGCCAGGAGTTTGTGCCGAGTTCGGGCCCCGGCCCCCCCGCCCCGCCGCCGCCATGCCCGTCTTCCACACGCGCACCATCGAGAGCATCCTGGAGCCGGTGGCCCAGCAGATCTCCCACCTGGTCATCATGCACGAGGAGGGGGAAGTGGACGGCAAGGCCATCCCGGACCTCACCGCCCCCGTGTCGGCCGTGCAGGCCGCTGTCAGCAACCTGGTGCGGGTGAGTAGCGGCGGCTGGCCCGCCTCCTCCGCGCCTTCTCCTGGGAGCGACTTTGGCCGCCGCGGCCAACTTGGGAGTGCGGCGGCGCCCGCCCGGCCCGGGCTGTCGCGGACAGGTGTCCCGGCCCCCGCCCGGTGAGGAGCGGCTGGGCGCGGTGCTGGGGCCCAGGAAAGGGTTAAGTTGGAAGGCTGGCTGGACCTCTGCGGCTCCCGCCTGGAAGCCGCCGTCGTTTGTTCCCGCTCCGGCCGGCGGAGGAGCCGTGAGAGCCGTGCAGCGGAGCAGTGAGTTGTCCCAAGAGCGAGTTGCTCGCCGTGTCGGAGAGAAGAGAAGCCTTTGCCCACCTGAGGAGCGGCATCCCATTAAAGTGCAGTAAAGCGCGGTAGTTGCTGCTTTCATACCCGCCCCGAAACGCTTCACAGATGGCTCTGATACGCTGCGTGGTTCTTTGCTGCCTAGGAAACTCCTATTTTAAGTGTATGCGCTATAAAAGGCAAAATACTTACTTGGCGTGAGCCTATCCAAAAAATCCCAAACCCAACCAATAATAAAGCACCGACCTCCCAGGCATTTGGGTTTCATTTTTAAATCGGTGAGGGCTGGCCCTTCCTTATCAGTGCAGAAGTTGAGGCGGGACAGACCTGTGGCTTCCAGGCAAAGTCTGGAGCTGTGAATTGTTCTTGTTACTTAGCCTCGAGTGTGAGTTACTGTTTGCTTGTGGTGAGCTAAAGGTGACGGAAATTTGGCCTATTCTTTCGACTTGTTGAAAGCGGTTATGCATAGCTTGTCTCTAAGATCTGAGTATTTGCAGTATGGACTCTGCAGTGTGAGAAGTGCAAGTGACTAATACATTTGAAATGTTTCAGTCCTATTAGCACTTTTATAATAAACAAAAGAATAACGAACTGTTGCAAAGCAGAAATACTTTCTTTGATATAGAAAGCACTGTGGCATTGCCTACTCTTCTACTGCGTTAAGAATTACCTGGTAACGCTTACCTTGCACCTCTGTTAAACTTGTTTACAAATACTGAATACATGTTCCTTGCTCATTTTGAATCCTGTTAAATTCCGAAGTCATTCCTAGCAAAAAAAACCTCTTCCCAGTAAATGAATAAATGGAAAGGTACCTCTTGCTGCCTCTTTGCCTTAAAATGAATAGCTATGCAAGTTAAAATACTGTGTCACTGTTAACCAATGTTTGAGTGCACTGAAATCATGAGACTTGTGGGCATAAGAAGCTGTCAGGATGACTAATGTATGTGATGTGTTAATCATGTTTTGGCCTGTACTGCTGGCTGCTGCTAGAATAACTTGCCACTTGGAGGTTTTGCAGTTTACTACAGTGTAACTAGGTCTCTTGGTCGCCATGACTATAAATATTACAGACTGTCTAGAATACTTGTGCTTCTTGCTGACTATAGCAGCCACTCATCTCTTTATGAAAAGCAGTTGTTCTGCAGCAGTTCACTGATGTAATAGGTGTTTTGGCTGTAAGGGTGCGAAGCCTGTGTGTATGAAATAGTTTTCCTTGAAAGGAAGGATGTTGGAATAATGCTTTGCCTCTCTGAGCTAACCCTGTAACACTGGGTTGTGTGACTATTTTTCTTCACCCCACCTTTCTCTCAGAAGAAACTTGATCTGATAAAATTTCATTTATTAGAGAAATACAGAAACAGATTTAGTTTCCTTCTGAAGCTTGCTAATGCTAGATCTTCTTTCATTTTGGACTGTTTTGGAAGCCTCTGTTTTTTTCTTCTTGTCTGCTGGTTTGATAAAAGGAATGATTGTTGAATTATTTTTTCTGTGTTTATTTACCAAGAGCCAATAAAAGTGGGGTAATCTGAGGTGGTAGTTACCATGAAGATGCCCTGATCTGCTAAAATACAGCTTTGTCTATATTAGGAAAAGTGCAGAATTAATGTTCTCATTCCTATCTGAAGCTCTGTTTTCAGTGCATTGCTCTGAAGTGTAAAGGTGATTTATGAAACAGCAGTCTCACAGGAGCAGAATTTGTGCAGACAGGTTCTCGAATTACGAGCCTTCTGGTGGCTTCCTAGGTGACAGCAAAGATGGAGTTGTCAGTGCAACCAAGAGAGTAATGTGGTGCTGGCTTGTTGTTGCTTGCTGTCTGCTCAGGGTTCTCAGCGTAGTGTGAGTATCACA
Source organism: Zonotrichia leucophrys gambelii (assembly GCF_028769735.1). Classification (NCBI taxonomy): domain Eukaryota; kingdom Metazoa; phylum Chordata; class Aves; order Passeriformes; family Passerellidae; genus Zonotrichia; species Zonotrichia leucophrys. The sequence goes on from NC_088176.1 coordinate 20,716,329, forward strand.
AAGCACATAAAGAAAAGTACTGAGGAGCAGGGAGTTTCTTAGTGATAAATTTTCATATACAGCAGCATTACTCTCCAGCTACCCAGCCTATAGTAAGGATTCTGCAGTTTGGAAAATGCAATATTTAATTGATCTAACTATCATGTCTGTGTGTAATTGCTGGTAGCAGTGCTTGAAGGCCTTGAAGATGTACTGTGCTGAAGGCCTAGAAGAGATTTCCTAGTGCATTTCCCCTCACAGTATGACTGTATGGCTGTAAGGAAGGACCTGTGTGCAATAACTTGAACATTCCTGAGATGGAGCTAGCACAATACACCACTCAAGAATAGAGGTTGATAGATATAAAACTCTTACATTAGGACTATTAGATGAGTCAAAAGGGTCCTCCTCCTAAATACCCTGACTGGAGACCTTTATAAGAGAACTCTTCCTTGGGCATGCATTTCTGTATTTCCTGTCATTAATGGTTCTGCTGTGTTTCAAGGTTTGCCTGAAGCCATCTTAAATTACATACCTTTTTTAATGTAAAGTTTGCACACTCAAGTGGACCTATCCTAGAGATACTGCCTTGTCAGAACCTAATTGTAAAGTGATTCTGGAGAAGAGGTGGTCCAAGTCATTGTTGAAGTTAATGAAATAACTAAATCTTTTACAAGTTAGTCATTGCTGTAGTAAAATACCAAAGCAAGACTTGGTACTCTTTCCAATATGCGACAGTTTGATTCTACTGATTATTTTGTATCTTGATTATTTTGGGAATCTTTTGCACAATAATTCTCAAATTGTTTTGAAGCATTTTGATGAAAGCACAATAGATGACTCTCAAGGAGGTTGTGGTTTTTACATTTTTCCTTGATGTTTGTAACTTTTCATGGGATATGTATAGATCTGTGCCTCCCTATTTCCAGTTTATTATGTTATGTTTTGAAGCTGAAAGAAATGGTCAAAAGAGCAGATAATCTGAACTCTACAGAGGTCAGAATTAGTGACAAGTGAATGAACACTAGAATAAGCTTGAAGATCTTATGAGAGAATGTCTTTTCACTACACCTTTCTAGGTCTTACCTGTGAGTAGTAGTAGAAAACAGATTAGTGTTTTACAAATAATAATAATTTCCCTTTTTTGTTAAATTAGAACATCTTTTTTCAGTGCACAGCAATTTCTTCAGGGATCATTTACCATTCTGGGAACTGTGGCCATATGCTCTGAGAAAGTGGATAAACCCCATCAGGGTGTGTGTATGGGAGGAGCTGGGAGAAGAGTGATTAATCAGACAAAGCAACTTTGTAATAACAAAAGCACATCATAAACTTCTTTCTTGCTTTTATCTGTTAGGAATCATCTTTACGTAAGTGATTAATTAGTTTCTGATTTGAATGGAATAATTTCTTTGTTCTATTATTGTGTTTGGATACTTAATTTATTCCAGTTTCCTCCATCAGCTTTAAAAGCAATCTTTTGTTCTCTCTTCCTTTAAATGTACATAGAGATTGTTAAATGTGTCCTCATATGCAGCTTGCTTTTTTGGCCATAAAAACTGAGACTATTATTGTGGAATGGATAGTCTTTTAAGTGGCAGTTGGATTAAAAAGTTCCATATGCCAAGAATCTGGTGAATACCACTTCTGCTTTTAAAAACTTACTAAATGCATTTTTCTGCATAAGTCAAATACACCAGTGTGGGAAGAGTTAAACCCATGTTAAGGACTAGTGTTTTTTAGCCATTTATTCTTCCTGATGTCTTGTAACTTTAGAGAGTGATGTAGGTTTGCTTTGTACTTTGAAACAAGAAGCTACTTTTCTCCACATAGTGATATTCGACTGTAGGTGTGGAATTCCTTTTAGAGGTTAATAAAAAATTAACCAAACAAAACATGGGTTAGAAATATGTACCTTCAGAACACAGAGTAATTTGTAAGTATTGCAATATAATATTTTTTCCTTTAGTGGCACTAATTATATTCTATCACTTGCTCATTCAAATGCTGAGAAGAAGTTCTTGATACAGAACTTCACTGCAGCCACAGTTCTTAATTTTTGCAAACTAATAGCCTTCCTGACATTTATCTTTAAACACAGCCATGGCAGTACTGTTATTATTGAATTTGAACAGTGAAGTGTCTTTTTTGGTAACTGTATAGTTGTAAATATTATCCACTATGCTAATTGTAATATTTAGATGTATAATTTCTTCCTTAACTTTCAGGACAGGAGGTGAGAGAGAATTAACTCTTTAATATTCTCCTGTACTTGGAGTCTAGAGTAACAACTTATGTTGAACCATCTGGAAATAGAACCAGATGAATGAATATTGCAGCTGCCTTCATTTCTGAAGATGCTTTGTGGGTACAAGATGACTTGCTGCATGGGCAGATGAAGTGATCAGATGAAGACTGGATCTTCTTTTCAGTTACACATATTTCACCTGTAAGGATTTCTTCCAAACACGAGCTGAGCATCCCAGCAGCTCAAAACTGAGCTGGGAGGGGGAAGAATGGGGGCATGACCCTGCATGCACAGTGCTTGGAGTGGCTCTGGTTTGTCCCTGGAGTAAATCAGGCCCTAGTGTTTCTGTGGGGATATGAATTACTGACTAGAGAATCAAGAGAGGGCACAAACCTTTCCTTGGCTTTCTTTGCCTAATAATTAAAGTGTACTGAGGTATGGCTTGTACTTGTCCATATCCTGAGCCTAGAACTAAACATTTGTGTCAAAATATATTGAACAACTCACTTTGTAACATATCTCCTATTCAGAAGTCAGTGTTGTTCTGATGCTTCAGGAGAGCTATTTACAACATGAATAATGAACAATGGGTAACAATAGTGGCTAATGAAGGGCGACAAAAGCAAAAAACCAAAAACCTCTTCATTATCAAAGCCATTCCAGAGTTTCTGAAACTGTCAGCTTGTTGACTCTTAGGGTTACATTTCATCAACAACTTTGTCTCACTGAAAAAACAAGTGTTGGAACAGTTTCCTAGTATTCTGACTTCATAGGTAGGGTAGGAAATTGATGGTTCATGTTGGGTTTCTCCAGTGAAGAATGGAGAAATGAGCTGTTTCTGTTGGGGTTGGCCTAGGATACTTATGAAGAGACCTATTGTAATAATGTTGCATTGCGTTTTGAACAATGATTACACCCACAGAATAGCAAATGTAAATTTTCCTTGTGCCAAACTCAGATTATTTTAGGGACCTGAGGTTGCTGAAGGCAGATGTTCTCAGAAAAGACAGAGGTAAGTAAATTTTTGAGTACATAATTTTTTGTGTTGTGGTCAGATATCCACACCTATCCCACAGTGGGCCCATATTTTACCTAGTCCTTATTTTGCTGCTGTGTTTACACAAGCATTTTTTGTTTTTCATGCCCCTCACTAGGTTCAACTCTAGATACACTTTGGGCTGGACTCCATCCCTGTGTGCTCAGCTGAGGTCTCTGCTCCTCCAGCAGGAGCTCTGCTCATTCAGGCAGGCCTCCTGCCACTTGGACTTGTCTTCCTGCTCATCAGGATGAACCAGCTCTCCAGAATTTCTCTTTCTAGGACTGTGTTCTATGGGATTTCTCCAGTTAGGTCCCTGAAGAGGCTAAAGTTGGTTCTGAAGCTCAAGCTCTGATTTGTCTATCTTTTTCCTTTCAGGATTCTTAATTCTACCATCTAATGGTCACTCCATCTGTCATTGGCATTCCCAATCAATTCTTCTGTTTCTAACAGCAGAGCCTTCCTGCCTTCATCTCCTCACTCTATATCTACCAGTAAAAGATAATTAGAGCTTACAGTCTGTGAGAGGAAAAGTACAGGCAAGCAGTTTTCATACTAAACTGAATTTTTGGGATGGCTTAAGAAAGTTTCATTTCAGCAAGTATCATGCTTAATCTTTGACCTAAGGTACATATGGTGCATAAATAAAATGGTGAATAGCAGAGCTGAGAAAGCACTGCTTTGGTGAACTTGACAAGCTTTATGTTCAGATATCTTTGTGTATGCAGCTTAAAATGTTTGGGTATGTTGCAGCTGTTCTGGTCTCATTGCTCAATGTTTAACATGTGTTTGTGGGAATAATAAAATACAATGGTATTCAGTTTGAACTTCATTTTAGTAGCTGAACCTTAGAAAGAGCTAGACACAAGCCTGCCCCTCCTTAAATGCTGAAAAGCATGCAAGAAAAGAGCCATGGCCATTAATTTCATAAATGAGTATAGTCACAGAAGTGCTACAGTAGCAGTGTGAGAAATGGTCATGTGTTCTCACCCCTGAACAGATGAGAGGCACTCTGGTCACCTTGGTTAAGTCATTGTGTGATGGGAAACTAATGAATGTTCTCAGCCTTCCTTTTTGAATGGGTGCATCAAAATGGAAGCTTATTAAAGGCTGAGCCAGTAAAGTCCATATCAAATATCAACTTCTTGCCCATTCTCAACTTTCATCTATTTGCCAGGTATCAGCTCTTCATGTCAGAAGTCTGACTCTTCCTGTCAAGCAGAGGAGCTGTTAAATCTGTCATCTAGAACTTATTTCAGCTGCGTTGCTGCTTCTTCTGGCTTCCAGACTTTTCCTGAGTTTTCAAGAGGCTGCACATTGCAGCTGTTTTAGAGGAGGGAAGCATTAATAAAGCTTCCTTCTTTTATGCAGGTTTTGTTTTGTTCACCTGTACGAATACTTGCCAGAAGGAGCAGAAACTGACTTTGACTAGACTGATAGTACATGTGAGTCACAGATGTTGTGAGCTGTGAGCATTTTGGGTGGATTTGTGGATTTGGTTCCTGGTGACCACAAGCTTACAGTTAGAACAAATGGAGGTAGAAATGTGTATGATACCTGTCTGTTCATGGGCAAGGAATGGTTAAGCTCTTCAGTGCAAAATGGGGTGTAGTAATACATAACTGAGTGAAAAACCTTGTAAGTTGCTAACAGACACTCGTGTACTTGATTAGAGGAGGTTTTTAATTCTGAGCTGTGTGATGCACTGAATATTTATCTAAAGAGTTATCACTAGAAAAAGATTGCTGCATCAAGCACCCAGATGGAAGTTACTGAAGTTTAACTTGTTTTGGTGTGCCTGTTTGTTATTAAAATGATAGGGGTTTTTGTAACTTTGGTCAAGATAAATCACAAAAGGTGCTTCACATTTCAGCCTCCGAGTGTGTGTACAGGTGTCTGTTTGCCCTTCAGTGAAGTCTTCAAAAGCTTCTGGTTTTACACTTTATAAGAAGTTTTCCTCCAAGTATTGCTTTCTCAAATTACTGCATAACCCTTACAGGTTTTTAGGTGAGCTAACAAATTAAACTGACTAGTGTTGGAACTACAGTAATAATCACTTTCACGAGCATAGCTGTCTTTGCAGCTTTTGCAGCACAATAGTTGTGCTGAATAACAAAAACAAATAAATGAGGTTTCTCTGGAACTACGCAGTAGTAGCAAAAAGGTCATTATTTATTTAGCTTGCTCTGATACAATGACAAAAAATGGTTTGTGAAGGCCTAGTAATTGCCAAACCAGTGGCTTAACTGTAGCAAGTGAAGTGGTCTTTGAGTCTTTGCCACACCTGTAAAATGCTCCCTTTTCCTCAAGAAAGTCAAAGCATGGTGAACAGGAACCTCAGTAAATTTTAGTTTTTCTCTGAGTAAAAAAAACCCATAATAGCATGACATTTCTTATTTTCTCTTTAATGTAACTAAATACTGTAGCCAATTAGAAGATTTCATTTAAAATGGGAACGATAATTTACACCATGAACTTAGTGTCCACTAGAAATAGCTGTTAGACAAGTAAAGTGAGACTTAGAAAAGACAAATTGTCCAGTGTGCTACAGAAGGTGGGTAATTGCTATAGAACTCTGTGTAGCATGTATCTTGCTGGTCAAGATACATTTGCTGTTGCAGAGCTTATGCCAAAAGATTTAATGCTGTGAATTTCTGTTGCTTGAGTTGTATATTAGTGAGCACGTGAAGATATTTTCAATATATTAAAGACATAGTGAAAAATATTTCTTTATCAATAAAGGAATTCTAGATGAGTGTTTTTTTCTTATTCTGTTTTCCTGCCATGAACTTAGAGAGAAAAAAAAAAATCTGTTCTCTGGAACCACTGATCCTCTAGGACAGAGCTGATAAGGGAAGTGGTGCCACTCTTTCTGTGCAAGAGGGAAAATCAGTGTTGAATAGTCTGGTTTTCAGAAGTCAGTACAAGCATAACAACTGGAAGATCCTGAAATTCAGGGCCTGGTAGCCATCCTACATTTTCAGTTGTGACATTTTTAAATGCCTCATTTAGGTAGCAATACCTGTCAAATCAGCAGTGTTTTCAAAAAGTAAAATGGGTTATAAAAGGCAACAAGAGATTTTGTAGTTAATTACATGGCAAAGGGAAATTGAGGCACTTCTGTTGGATATCTGCCTTGTAGCTGATACAGTCAGTTACTACATCAGTAATTTTCAGATGCAGAACAGTAGAGAAAGAAACTGCACTACTGTTCTACATTTGAAAGTTACTTAATAATGGAAAATACATTTTGTCTTTGCTTTTTTTTTTAGCTTCTTGAATATCTGTGCCAGCATGTGGGTAAATGGAATACTAACTTGTGTTGTGATCTGTGAACAGTAATAAGTTAGTTTATCCTTCTGATGAAGGAAAAACCAGACTGGGTGGACTCAGTTATTATCTGTGTGTAGCTATAACTTGGGTTGGCTTAGAGATGCTGCAGTACCATATTTATCTGTATCAGAAGCACAGTTTCTTATAGGCAGCCCTGCTGTATCTGGAGCCATATCTGCCTTCCCTTTGATATGATCTACACACTTCCTATGATGACACTTCTTACTATTACTCTTGCCAACAGGGCCAAAAAGCTTTAAGATTAGTAAACTTTCTGGATGCTTTTACTTGACTTAACACTTGAAGTGCTGGGAGGACAGGATACATCTGAGTTTCTGGGGCATGATGGAGTTCCTCATCCACCAAATCCTCTGCAACATGCAGATATTAGCACATTGTCAAAGCTGGTGTAAATATACCAACAGAATCATGGTGTTTGGTTTCTTGTTTTTCAGAAAACCATTTGAATAATGAGAAAGCTTACCTCCAAAATAATGTTTTCTTTTAGTACAGTCCTAATATGTGTATACACATGCAGCAGGATTTGTGTAAAGAGGTGCTCTGAAATTCTTTATCACAGGTGTGAGTACATGGAAATGAACTGGAAGAGCTTTTGGAGTCTGCAGTGCTGTTTGGTATGTGGTGTTGTCTTTAGATTTTCTTGTAAAGGTAGCTGTTAGCAGCTCATCTCATTTCTAGACTACAGTTGCTGTATCTTATTTTTCCTGGTGAGTTTTGTAAATGCCCAAGGGTTAGAGATTACTTAACATTAATTATTTGACTGAAGTAGAGTTATAATGTCCTAAAGTAATTTTAATTTGAAGTATTGGTTTGGAAAAAGAAACTCTTCTTTTCATGAAAAACTAATTTCCAAATTAGAATAGTTCTGTTAAAAATATCACATAATCAATATGTGTTTACTTCTGTGAAGTTAATCCTGTAATTTGCCAAACCATCCGGGCCTCAGCTCTGTACAGGTAACAGAGTTAGTAGGTACTAGCAACATGAAGAAGTTTTTTGGTATCCAGAGGAGGTTGCTCTCTGTTTTCCATATGCTTCTTGTTTCATAGTTCTGTATTTTAAGTGTACAGCAGTATTTCCTTAGCCTTAAGCCAGTTACATTTTTCTTAACCATCAGTGCAGACAGGTAGGTCAGTTTGCTGCTGCTGGGGACCAGATGGCTGGTGTGTTCTAATTTGCTTGCCAGATGACTTTGGAATTGTACCCTGCTATGGGTGGAATGCAGTGTGCAGGGCAGTCATGAGAAAAGCAGGATCAGGACACAGCTTCCATGCTGGCTGAAAGGACAGGGGATAGGCTCTGATTCACCAGTCTCTAGCACTGGGCCTGGCTTCAGGCCAGACTTGGGACTGCCTCACTGCTGGGGTATGTGCACTGTTTCATTTGGTGTAAACTAAAGGCAGGAGGAGAATTTAGCTGCACATTTCTTTGGACTGCTTTCCATCTCTAATTATATAGGCCTGTTCACCTACAGAGAAGTAGAAAACTCTAAAGCTTCTTAAAGCAGTGGTAAATTCACTGATTGCAATTGACATATCAATCCTATTTATAATTCAAAGCAAGATGAGTGGAATGATGAAGAGATGGGAAATTTGCTTTTTTAAAGGCTTCTGAGAGCCTTTGAAGGAAAAAAAAGTTTGTGTAAAAAAAATAGTTGTAGCGGAAGACTCACTTTTTCAGTTGTATTAAATGTGCTCAATTTTGAGATGGATTACGGATGTGGCTGTGCAATGTAGGGATTGCTGTCACTGTAGAATTAAAGTAAATACTTAATTTTATTTTTTCAGGATAGACATCTAAAGAAATTTGTGAAGAAGTTGCAGGGAACTTGATAGGACTGAACTGGTGAATAAAAAATTTTTGATTTGAGATTTAATGCTCCTGCTATTGTCACAGTCCATCCTGAAAGCAAGACATGGACTAATGCATAAACCAGGGAGTGGATTTTTATTGAGTTGTCCTCTGGTAAAGTTGCTTTTACAGCATACAGACTTAGATCCCTTTGTGTGGCACTTGGGTTTGTCAAGCAGAACTCATACTGTGGCTGATTTCCTGGGGGAGCCATGGGGGTAACAGCCAGGGCTGTTCTGTGGTCACTGGGTGATGGTGAAGGAATATTTTAAGGCTCCTTTCTAAAATGACAGATGTTTTAAATCAAGCTTCTGGAACATTGCAAGAACTAATTCTTCTAAGGTCATCTTCCTTTTTAACAGAGGAAATCATATAAGCTGTGAGGAAAATGTCTCTTCCAGCATTTGGCAAATTGTCAAACTAGTATTGTCAACAGAGGCATTCAGAGGAATCTCTGTTTAAAAAATAAATAAAATGACCCTTAAACAATAAACTTTGGACTCCCATCTTAATTATTTTTGTGGTTTATTTGATGTGATATGTGCAGTTTTTACTTTCAAACTGTACAGGTGAAAAGGGCTGGATATTACTGGGTGCTTGTCTGTTTGAACAAACTCTCATAGAATTACAGAAGATGAAGTTATTTCTCCTTCTCACTGAGCAGCTGTTGTTTGTTTTATCTAAAAGGCTAAGAAGGTAGGCAAGGGAGCTTGTCTTACTTTTCCTGCAGCTGAAGCAAATATGACAAAAAACTGCAAAACTGCTTAGAAGGAACAAACTTGGCCAGAAAACCTTTTCTTTCTTTTCCATGAAGAAAATTCTCCACATGAGAAAGCCTAAAGCATGCTGGTTTTATACTAATCAGTGGCAAATAAGACTTGCAGGAGACTGATGAACAAGGTTAAAAGCAGGAACAGGAAATCTCAATCTCTTCCTCCTGCTTATAGCTACATTCCTAGACAGTTTTCTGTGGCCATATATATGCCCTCTGACTTTTGTGTGTCCCATTTCCTTAAAATTTCTTGACTTGTCTGCTTCTTATTCCCTGCTTTTTGAGTAGGGAGCAAGGGGGAAGGTAGCTCACTCTTTATTCATCTGATTTGTCTGTAATCTCCAAAGAGTTTGGAAATAGGGTAGAAGTTGTAACTAGGAAACTGTCTTGGTCAGCTTTGCTTGAGAGCTCCCCTTACTCTGTAATGTGCAGTGTTGAAATTGTTATTTTAGTGTGTTAGTCAGGGCAGTTTCTTTGGAACCATGAGTAAGTGCCTCTCCAACACTGTGTAATAGCAGAAGCTTCTGTATCAGTCTGTCACTTCCCAGTAAGTTAGGATCATCTTAGGAGGTAAGAATATCCAAACCCCAAGCAAGCATCCTGTTTTTTCTACATGTGTACTGTTGGCTAGAAATAAAATCTTTTTCAGGTGATTGTTTTATAATAGCATGAGGCTGGACAAGCTATCTGTCTGAAATAAGCAATAGATACTACGTTTTCAAGGGAGAAAATAATCCTCATTTTCTTGGTATTGGACTGTGAAGAAGGTACTTGTTAACCTTGTGTTACACTGTGATGTGTCCAAAACTTGCTTAGGCCATGTCAAGTTCAATCTGAAGAAACAGGATCTTGTGAAAACTAAGGAGGAAACAAAGCAACAAAAACCCCTAACCACAAAGCTAGAAGGGCAAACTCACTGAACTTTTTTGAGGATGTATATTTTCACTCATTAATATGTCTTTATGTTTTGAGACTTCCTGTGAAGTGTTATGTGGAGTACATTTGTTTTTTACGTGCCACTTCTATACCTTGGCAACGACTGCAAAGAGCAGTAAATGGAAAGGTTAAATAACAGCTATGCAAACAGGGTTTTCTATTTAAACAAGTTCAGGAGTACATTCTATGTTGGTGCTTAAAACAAGGTTGAAAGTCCTTTTTACTAGAAAGGTAGTGGATCTTTTTAATTGATGCAACTTTGAAGCTCCTTGAAATCTTGTGTGCCTTCTGTGGTATACAGAGCTGAGGATATGGATGGACATGGAAGAGAAATGTCACTGGAGTTTAGGACAGTTTTTTTGAGGATAAAAATCTCCACAGAAAACCTCCAAACAACAGAAGAGGAGTTGACTCTTATCCTATATGTTACTTCTATTTGAAGATTAAAGATAGCTTAATAGCTACTTTGCTAGCTATAGTAAAAAAGTCCATACATATGCATCTGTAGACATATAAAGTGGATATTATCAGCTACTTATAGGCAGATGTATGCTTCTTTGAGTACTGAACCTAGATCTGTCCTTTTATGGAAGAGAGTTGTCCTTTCTAGAGTGAGTGATTAAATGTTTTTTGTATGGTCTAATATACCTGGCCAATATATAATAACAGTTGCTAAAATGACTGTCAACTTGAAGTGCCCCCCCCACTGTTTTATTTTTTGGCATTCTTAAAAGTTATACTTTTTCCAATATACTCAACTGTATGCAGGTTGGTACAGCTGCAGGAAAATAAATCTTGAAGGCATGGTTCTTGTAAGTACAGAATTGCTCTTCATTTTCACCTGGTGAGACTCTTTTGTCTAACAACGTGTAATCTGGAGTTACTGAAAATTACTCAATTTATTGTGTTATCATGATCATGCACTTATCCATGCAAGCTTGTGGGAAATATAAAGGATGTTTTTCCTGAATGCAGTGGAAATAATTAGAACAAAGCAGGCACACTCTCAGGTGGGCCATGAGATACATTTAGAATCGTGCTCCTGAGGCATTGCCATGAAGTTCAGTAGTCAAAGCAACACTGCAGCGCTGTGCACCAGGACAGTGCATGACTGTTTGTAAACCTGCTGTGAACACGAGACAGAAACCTACCATAAAATTCAAGATCTTTAACGTTTTTTGCTCTTTCATTCCTTTTAAATATCTGTGTGACTAATTGTGATTGTAGTACTAATAGGTTAAAGAAAAAAAAAGAAGCAGGCTAGGCTCAGTAACTTTGAAGCAAATAAAATACTCAGGCCAATGGACTTCTGTGAAGTTCCTGTGAAAAGGAGCAGACCAGGGAGACAGTTTTTGGCAAGCAGCAAAAGTTTGCAAGGAAACAGTGGTTCTGGAAGGCTGTACAGCATTAGAATTGGCAAGTGCTGTGCATACTGACACACTGCATCTTCTGTCCAAAGCCAGTGAATCTTTAAGCACCAGCTGATCAGGGATTTTCAGGGCTATCTTGTCTAGCTTGAGCAGGTCTGGCAGCTCTTAACACAAAGTGGTGTCTGATTTAAAGACCTTCTGCTTTGTGATGCCTTTCTGAATAGCTTATTCAGCTGGAAAATACAGCGAACAAAGGAGCTGGAAATATTTTGTCAAGTTGGTGATCTCACAGTTCAGAGAGTCAGCTACCAATTATAAAGACTTCTATTGTGTAACACAAGAGCTAGTGTATAGAAAGCTCCAGATCTTACTCTCTTTCTTTATTGGCTTCTGCATAATTGTTTTTTGCCTAAAGGATGGTGTGGATGCGGGGTGCATTCTCAGTAATTAACTACAGTTTTTCTAATAGACTAAGTTGCTAGCAAAAGGGGGGTAAATTTTTTTATCTTTGAATTTGATTTCTAACTTGTGGAGATTAGGACAGAGGGAAACCTTCAGAGATTAAATTTTTACAACTAAGTGCAGGAAAAAAACAGTATTGTTTCTGTGGAGAGTAGGAAAGGGGAGAAGTGTCTTTGTGTGTCCTCGTCTAATTTAGGAGAGATGTTGATAGGAAGCAACTTATGATTTCTGAAGCATTAAGTTAACCACAGTATATAGTGATCTCAAAAGTAAATACAGCAACAGGAACCTGGTGAAAGGAGCTGTCATTAGTACAAAGTGCTTTTTTTTAATTTATGTCACTATTTGCTTTTATCTGGCCTTGACATTGAAATTCTGATTTTTAAGTATGCCTGTTTTCTCCTGCAGGTTGGAAAAGAGACTGTGCAGACAACAGAAGACCAGATCTTGAAAAGGGATATGCCACCAGCATTTATCAAGTAAATTAATTTTTTTTTAAATCTTGTGTTGTGTGTACAGGAAACCTGTTCTAATGTCAGGAACAACCTCTTTGGCAGCAGGGATTTGTCTTGTTACATTCTGTATATATAAGTCCATACATATGGTATTTCTTCCTTTAAAAATAGTTACAAAAATTAATCAGGGTAACAATGGCACTTAGCTGTGTGCTCCTGTAGGTTTGCCTAAAGTGTCAGAGACAATGTGGTGTCTCAATCTTTTTTTATTTATTTGGCTGATGGGAAAACGTGAATTTGTCAGTATAGGCAGCTGATAGTATAACTGCCTGGAGATCTAAGACATTTGAAGAGCAGTGACTTACTGCAGGCATTCTTAATTGCATGCCTTGGTGTAAAGGACAACTGACTTTCTCCTTCTGTTGCCTTGAGCCTTAAAAATGATCCATCACACCTTGTTGTGGAGTTTCCAAGCTGCTTATTGCCAGACCTCTATTGAAGTAACTTTCTTCTACTACCTATAGGAACCTCTTTGTTAGCATTGTCCAGTGTATACAGAATTTCTGAGTATTTTACTGTTATTTCCAAACACCAAGCAGGCAGATAGTCAAAACAAGAAAGCATTGAGACAACTGGGAAAATAATAAAAGGGAGAAGGGAGGTGATATCTAAGGAGAAAACTTATGATAGGCAGTGAATAAGGATTTAGTTTATTGCACGGTACGGTGACAAAACGAATTATTAGAATAATGCTGCAAATGGTATTAGCATATGAGTTCAAGAAGGAAATGGCTGAATTATTGGTGAAGTAATCTGTCACTTGAGACCACCAGTATATCTATCAAAGTGATGCTACAGCCTGAGAAACTTTCTAGGGAAATCTGGGGAACAGGAGATGTACAGGTCTGGTGTACCTTTGGAATAAATGACCAGAAATTCTGTATTAGAGAACAGAGAGAGCTCACCTATATATAGTGTGCTTTGGGTGAATTGACAGTGTTTCTGTGGAGGGAAATTCTGCCTTATAAATCTATTGGTATTCTTAGAAATATTGCCAACAGGGGAAAGGGTAGTCCAGGTAATACAGTATACACTGATTTCCAAACTTGGCAGGTGAAGGCTTTTAAGAAGGTGAAGTAGCTGCAGGGTAGTTAGAAAAATTTTTGTATGAGAAAGGAAATTGAAAGTGGAAGAAAAGATGATATGGTTAACCCTGACAATGGCAGGAGAAAATCAGTAAGACTGTGGAGCTCTTGGTTGGGATTGTGCTTTTCACCATGTTAATAAATGTTTTGGAGACCAGGCTGACTTGGGAGGCAAAAGTACTTAGTGAAAAGTGCAAGTCTTATGCAGGGCAGAGAGGTTAATGGATGACTCTGGGAAATTACAGTACCTTATTAATTGAAGTGACTTGATGTTAAGTGTGGATTAAATTACTTCTAAATATCTGAAATTATGCATGCTTGGGAGAGCAACAGGCATGATGGCAGATAGGATGATTGAACTGACCATTACCAATAGTGAGTAAAGATTGGTGAGAGCATCCTTACCTGTTCATGATGTCAAACTAAATAAAACATTAGGTTTATCATCAAAGAATGAGAGATAAAAATGTCACAATATCATTTTGTTCTGCAGCTTGAATACTGCATGTCCTGGTAGTCACACAAGTTTCAAAAGGTTGTAGGACTGGAAAAGCTCATAGAAGGGCTTGGAGAACAAAGGCATAGAATGAATTCTGTATAATGCAAAGCTGAGTAGACTGAAACTGGGAAAGTGACAGAGGGGATTGAGGCCCTGACAACGTCTAAGGAAGGATGAGTTGCATGGAGAAGGTGAAAACTTGTGTTTTTCCTGTCCAGAACTTGATGGGGGAATTGCTTTAAGCTAGCAGTTTGTAAGCCAACAGTAGGGAGAGATTCTTTGTACAGCTAGTTGTGTACTCTTAAAACTCTTTATGTGGGTTTGGAGGGTAATAGCTAAGGACTTAGAGGGATCCATTGTGGGTCAAATATACAAACTGCAGGAAGTCCCAAGAACTGAAAATAGTTGAAGGATGGGAGAGTGCCTAGAGGAAGCATGATAAATGCTTATCCTGCTTTTAACCTTCCTTAGGCTTTTACTTGCAGCTACTATTGGAGACAGGATGCTGAGCTAAATGGGCCTTTGATACAATCCACTGCAGTATTTATCATGCTGTGTGCCTGGTGTGTGATCTTCTCTGGCTGTCAGGGGTTTGAGTTTTTGAGGGGACTGTTTATTTCATGAAATGAGATCAAAGGTTTTTCCTTGCTTCTTGATGCAAATGTGTAATTTTTATTGTGCTCATTTTCTAGGATGTGTGTAATTTTTACTTAATTTCCAACTTCTTCACCTAGACAAGTAAATGACTAAGGAAAAGAGATTTTTTAAATTGCTATACTGTATTAAGCCTTTGATCAAAATGTAGCAAATTGTGCAAGACTTGAATAATTAAATTACTGTAGAAATGTGACACAAGTACTGCTGAATAGTGCCACTTTGTGCTGGGTGCAAGAACTTTGTCTGCAGCAATTCATGACTGCATGAGCTGTGATACAATGTAAAATGGGAACCAAAGGTATCTGTCAGAGTAATGACCCACTCCACAGAGTACTTACTGTCCTAGATGCAGTAACATGAGTTAGCAATGCTCAATGGTTTTTATCAATGATAACATGTTCCACTTGTGGGTTTTTGTTAATCTGGAGTTTATATCAAAATGAATTGGTACAAATTAACAGTTTGTTGTTAACATGGGGAGTGTATTGTCCTGGGTATCTTGGTTATGGGGACAGATGGTAGTCACAGATGAGGTACAAAGGGAGCCTTATTTTTTACTGCTGTAAAGGACAGAATTTAGATGCAAGAATTGAAACAGATGAGTCTTTTTTGGTTTTGTTTTCCTGACAGGGAGTTTTTGTTTCTAAAGTATTAGTTGAGGAAGTGGCATTCCTTTTTAAGGGAGTGCTCTGGCAGAGTTTGTTCTGGTGCATGGATGATGGGTGAGAAGCAGTACACATGTGCTAGCACTGCATTCCCTGTCTGTATTTCCTCTATTCAAAAGGATTACCAGTCCTGGATGATAGAGAGGTGTGTTTATTATTTTGAAAGACTTGATACAGGCATCGAGGGTTCATGATAAAAATATGTTATGGTAATCTGTCCGTAAAGCTTTTCAGTAGGAGTGTGATTGAGCAGCAAAATAACTTGCTGGCTGCTGAAAAGCTATCATGCATCCCTTCACTTGCTACTGACATAAACCACATTGGAACTGTTCACTTAGAGCTAAAAAATGCTGAGTTCTTTATCTTAATTGTCTTAATCACCAGGGAGTATAAGTAATGCATATAATTTACATCAGATGTTTTGCAATGTGTTCCTATTACTTGTTAAGCTTCTCTTGTAAAGAAGTGAAGAACTGCAGTCTCTAGGCAAAGAATAGGGTTACACTATTGGTTTACACTGAGAAAAAAAATTTGTTTAACTTTGATGCCCATTTAACAAATCAAGCAATAATGCTATTCTATGTTATTGTTATTTTGGTAGTTGAGCTGCAGCTGCACTGCTGGTATCTGTATTAACAAATTATATGTAAAAGATTTGCTTTTTACTTTATATTTCTAGAACTGCAAGCAATCTAAACTGTAGTGGTTAAACTGGAAAACAAACTCGGGGAAAAGCAGAGGTCAATCCTGAAACCTAAAAACTAGAATGATAGTTTAGCATAAGCTACTTTTCCCCCCTCATGTTCTGTAAGGAATGCATTACTGTGATGAGGTGGATTGGCTACCCAAAGTAGTATGGCTACAAATATTGTGACCAGTGTCTTCCCCACCAAGAATTTGGCTGGTGTTAAGATAACTTTATTGTAATCACACCTCAAAAACAAACACTTTTTTATTAAGATATGTTGTTGGGTTTTTTAAGTTGCATTATAATACAGAGATTAGAAATTTCACCATAGTAATAAATTTCTATTTGAAACTTCCGAACATGGTTGATTGTTGTGATAGAACAAGTGGTTCATTGCATTTTTAGGGGCTGTGGTCATTTGTGTTGTTTTGGTTGGTTGGGTTTTTTTTATGGAAGTAAACAAATCCTAATCTTTTGCTCCCTAGCATGTGTACTTTGCAGGGGATGAAGTGTCTGATTTTCAAGCACCACTATGATTTTCTTGTACACAGCTTACACTCCTGAAGCATTTTAAGTGCATTGGGAAATTCATACAAAATAGGCATCATACTATTGAAATTCACATTTACCTTTAAGAGGTTCAACCCTAAAAACTGTAAAAGAAAACTTTAAATCTTTAGAAACACTATTTTCATTAATTATGGTGGCTTCTAGCGTAATATGCATTTATGTTAATTCTTCTCTTAACAAATGAGAAAGGCAGCCTTGAGATAATTATCAGTATTAAACAGACAACCATGAAATTAAACTGTGGGAAATTAAGTATTTCTGAGCCTATAGCTCTGAGCTGCTGAATAGGTGATTTGTTTAATCCCTTTCTTGGCAGAGTTGAAAAGAACAAATGTGAGAAGCAGGCACGGAAATGTAATTTAGTGAAGTC
Organism: Zonotrichia leucophrys gambelii; assembly: GCF_028769735.1. Classification (NCBI taxonomy): domain Eukaryota; kingdom Metazoa; phylum Chordata; class Aves; order Passeriformes; family Passerellidae; genus Zonotrichia; species Zonotrichia leucophrys. The sequence goes on from NC_088176.1 coordinate 20,733,386, forward strand.
AGTTGACTTTGATAACACAACTAAGTGCATTGCATAGTGATGAGCAGACCATTTCCACTTTCTGCCTTGAAATCCTTTGGCATTTTCTTGCTCAGTTAGGAGCCTCTGCCATGTGATACACTGAGCAGATGCCTCCCAAGAGGAGCTAGTTATGATAATATAGCTGGTCCAATGTGATCTATTCTAGGGAGCTATAAGCTGAAAACTTGACTTTCAGGACAAAAGTGAGTTCCCCTGTAATGGGTGTCTTATTTTGTCCATGTGGTCAGTAGAAAATGGGCTATGTGACAAGCATGCAGAAGTGGTCACAAGAGGTAGCATTGCTGTAGTAAAAGTGCTTTATGTTTGTTGGAACCTCCTGTTATTGAATGAGCACATGGCATTCACATGCACAGAGCCTTATGTATTACACTACACTTAAATGAAGTGGGAGACAGTGGAGGAAAGTGCAGTCATGAGTAGCGTAGCTAACGTGACAGGGAAGTCTGATTTTTTTATTCTCCAAAGGCATCACAAAGTAATTCAAGAGAACCAAATCAAAACATTTTCAGTCTTCCAATTTTTGATATTTTAAAACTGTTATATTAAATTATTTGATGGAACCTAATTTCAGAGCTTATCTTCTTATTCTAAGTACCTTTTGTGTTACTGTAGTTACATACTGTAATATCTTGCAAAATCTTCTTTCTGCTTTTATGTCTGGAATTGCAAGCTGCATTTGAACATTGTACCTTACCACTGCATTTTGTGCTTATTTAAATTGCTCTTTCTATGAGTGTTAACATTCTGAAGACCTCGACTACAGCTTCAATGACCAGAGCACAGTGTCTTTCATGTTATTTTGTCCTCATGTGTAGCTGTCATTTAATATTTATTAATAGCAATTGCTACTTGAATAACAATGCCTATACAAGGCTGATAAAAGTTAACAGTTACTTTGATTGTGAAGTCCTGAAAGAATGGGTGTTTTGTTCCCTGCCCTTGTCATGAAGAATGTAAGGTATTTTGCTGCGCTGGGAGCTCTCCTTAATGACACTGTGCTATGTGCTCTGTAAGAGGTACTTCAAACCTTCCCTATGTGGGAAGGTTGTGTGACTTCTGAAAAACTGGATTGTGTGGTTGCTGGTGACTTTTTGTTAGAAAAAATACAATAACTACTCTTGCCTTTTAAACTATAAAGGTGTAGAATGATGAGTTTGCTTGTGGTGCTTCAGATGGTCAAGTTAAAAATAAATCTAGCATTTTCTCAAGCCTGTGGTCACACAGACAGGAGCTAACCAGCAATTGTTGTGTGCTGGCTTCCCGCAGAGTGGAGAACGCCTGCACCAAGCTGGTGCGGGCAGCCCAGATGCTGCAGGCAGACCCCTACTCAGTCCCAGCTCGTGATTATCTCATCGATGGCTCGAGAGGAATCCTTTCTGGAACATCAGACCTGCTCCTGACATTCGATGAAGCAGAGGTAGGATCCCAGCCCGACTGACAGAAGTGGCTGCACAACAGGGTTATTAATTAAAATGTCCCCCTCACTAAAGTAGCTAAACCAAGCTATTAAATAGATTAATGAGGTTTTGACCGTTTCAGTTTGATTGGAAACATATTTTGCATTCCTTTCTGTCAGAAGGAGCTTAAGACTTGTTGCTCTGTTTTGTGAGGAGCATTTTTGCATGGCGTAATGTTTAGGTGCTGCCTGTGATTATTGCTCAAGAAGGCCAGATCTCTTCAATTGTCTGATACCTTCCTGATGCTTTTCTGTATTCCCTTCACTTTACCCATTATTGATCCTTATATTTTCTGTATCCCTTCATTGAAAAGCCCTAGGCCACTTGCTAACATGTTTGTCTGGCTCAATAGCTCTGGCAATTTAATTGGCCTTGGGCATGGGTGGTAATACAAATTTGGACTGTCTGGCTAGTCAGGCAGAAGATGTATTCTGATAAATCTAACAGTTGCTACATTTTGACTGTTGCACTAGCCAGAAACTGACTCAGAAGTGCTGTTTCTCCATCCTCATATGTAAAAAAAAAAAAAAAAAAAAAAAAGCCATAGTTGCAAGGAAATGTAAATGTCTCAGTTGAAATTTTTTTTTGTTACAAATCATAGTTTTGGTGCTCTTTCTGGGGATGTAGAGTCTTGCTTATTTCTGAATAAGAAAGATCATGCTGTTTACTGATGTCAATTCTCATTCTGCTACAATTTGTTAACCTATGGAATTGTGTTGCTCTTCTTGCTGTTCTGAGTAATCTAACATGGTATCCTTGTCTCATTTAACCATCTCATGGCAATGTTAGCAGGTTCCTCTGAAATGGTGTTCAATAGAAGTGTTATGGGGCTTTCAAGGAAGTTTATAGCTTTTAATCTCTCTTTCTAGTATTTAGGAAATGAATTGACTTTTGTGAAGTTAATGCTGTGTGCGACTCACCTGACAACTCCTTGTTAATGAGAAGAATGCCATTAGTCAGGAATGATGGATTTTTTACAAGTACTTAAGTTGACCAGTGTCTGTGCTCAGTTTCAATATAAAGTAGCATTGGGACAAACTGAAATGAATTTCAGAGGAAGCTTTGGTCTTTTCTAGGTGCTAAACACTGCATGTGGTTAATACAAATTAAATGTCAATTAACTCGTTCTTCCATAATAATTGTATGTAGTGATGTCAGAAGTAATGTGGTTCAGAGGTTAGAATATTTACTGACAGAACTGTTTGGGAATCAAATGTAGACTGAAAAAAGTTAAGCTAAGGCAGAGGTCCAGAGGTAAATGAAATACAGCTTTCACAGATTTTTCTGGAAAGTTTAAGATGCTGGATCTATCTTCCCTGCTGGAATGCTGGGTAATGCTTTATCCATATGTAAAGCTGTATGGTAAATGATACTTCCTCTGAAAGCCTGAAGTCTGCTTTCTATGTAGCTTTGCTTTGTGATTTAAGTTAAATATTTTATTGATGAAATTGCAATGAAAAACTTCAAGCATGACAGCATGCATAGATGAGGCTCTTTCTAACCCAATTTCTCAATGCTATCTTACATATATCATACAAAGTGAAAACATTGGAAGTAGGATTTTGCATTTCTGAGTAGTGGAAAGCTGATTAAATATTGGCTTGCTACTACAGCACTTGACTAATGGAATTTGGGTAACTTATTCAGGATCTCAGACCTTTATAATTGCCCATTTGTCCTATTAGCAAATGCTATAACTAAACTGTTCGAATAACAGATTTGCATTTCTAATGCAAGTGTAACTTAGCTTTAGCTAAGAGATAATGTTGATGTTTCTCTCTTAGGTCCGTAAAATCATCCGTGTCTGCAAAGGAATATTGGAGTATTTGACTGTGGCAGAAGTGGTAGAGACAATGGAGGATCTGGTGACTTACACGAAGAATTTAGGGCCAGGTTTGATTTGCTTCAGTCTTTCATAAATATATTAAGTATAGTCTTTTCTATTACTTTGTTCTCCCACCAGCATCTCCCTCACCCAAGTTTTGAACACTGGGACAATGGTAAAGCAGTTGCTTTGGAAGTTTCTGTTGGGAAGAATGACTCATTCTGTTTCACAGTCTCTTTTAATAATGCAGAAGATGTTGGTAAATGAGATTTGCACATGAATGATATGTACTGTACTTTTCCTGTACTGTGAAGGAAGTAAGCATGCGTTAGTAAGGATAAAAAAAAAATTGAAAAAACTCTGTAAGTAAGCACTCACAGATATAAAATCCATTAAGCTGATAAAATGTCTGCACTGGCTGAGATACTTAGGCCCAGAAGGAATTTCTTGGAATAATATACGCTACATGTCATATGTTACCATCTTAATGAGGCTGCAGAAATAGCTGTCTGGAAGTATGATACAAAAGCCCAGCTGTTATGGAAATTCTGTTTGCTCTTTGGTGCTCCTTCTCTACTTGTTACTTCACTGTGTTAACTCACACTTGGAGTGGTGGAAGTGATGGGTAAGTGAGGAGCTGCTGTCTCTATCTCTCCATTGCTCTAGAGGAAAGCTACCATTAATCTATGTCATCTGCTGGTTCAAATGCTTTAGCTTCAGCATGAAGTCGCTAAAGTATTTAACAAATGCATTCTGTAAAATGGAGATGTGGTGGTGGTAGTGTAGGAAGATGTTGGAATTAAAATTACACTGAACTAAAGAATGCTTATATAAAACCAAAAGGAATCTAGTTAGTGCTTTATAAATACTTGTATAATGTGGCTAGGTGATGAAAGAAATGACTAAGAGATGTCATGGCACAGGGCATGTTTGTAGATGATCCTGTTTTTATTTAACACGTGTATACTTGACCTTGTTTCTAGATGTGGAAAAACTTTGAAGTTCCATATGGAGGTATAGTGTTCTCTAAACTTTTATTTCCCATCAGAAATTACTTTCAATTCAATAGTTTTTGCCGTGTTTTGAAAAGGAAATGATAAAACAAAAGGGCAATCTCCTTTTTCCCTGAAACTTTTTCTTCAACTTGGTATATACACATTTAGTTTCTCTGTGGTTTTTGTTTTACTTATCTTTAAAATGGAAGTTTTCCCTAAATTCAGTTTGCTCTGTTTGGCTCAGTTGCAAGTATTTGGCTTTTTTCACTGAACCTCACATACATAATTTGCTGTTACATATGTATGCCAGAGGTCTTGGGTAAGTGTCTTAGTTTCTTACAGTGAGGTATAGGCTTGTCATCTTAATTGCAAATAATCTTCTCTAAACTCATGGTATTGTGAATAAATAGTGAGCCTTGTGCTTCTGGAGTGCTGTAGAAGATCTGTCTTTGTCTGAGCTGGCTGCTGCTCAACATCTGCAGCCCATGCCCACAAAATGTAAAGCCCAGAGTCCTTGTAGTTAAATTAATGGGCATTTGAACTGAACCATCCATGTGAGTACTGAATAAACAACAGGAGTATCAGCAGGTACACTTAAAGTCAAGGAAGTGCTTATAGGGTTTATGCTGGAACTAGAGAGGGGAACATGATTACCTACTAAGGCTTTTGTCATTTAAAAGGAAATGTGGTTCTGCACAGCTTGCCTCTCTGTGCTCTCAGTGTGAGGATCCTGCTACTTTCAGTGATGTCATGAAACAGTATTAAGATGCTAACCAGCAGAAAGGTAATTCGGCCAAAGAATATACAGCTTCCTTCCAGTTTTATACCCTGGAGGAGAAAGAGTAGGAGCACAACAGAACCAATTTAAATAATCTTAAGTTTTTGTGAAGCTGTGTCTGAAGTTTCCACATGCACTGTGTAATAAACCTCACAAGTCTTAGCTATTGCTCTAGAATAAATGGAATTCTTTACAGGCTTCTAGGATACTGAAGTATTTCTAGCAAATATGAAGTGTAAATAAATAAGTTTTTGACCTCTGGTAGAACCTCCAAGCAAGCAAACAAAATCCTGACATTTCCTTTTTCTGTCCTTCACTCAAATCTTAACAGAAAAGATGACACCCTCCTCCTGCCCTTTTAATCAGCTTCCAGTGTTCATTAAGTGACTTCATGTCCTAAACCTGTAATTTCAAGTATTTTCCTATTTTATTGATAGGATTTTAAGTCAAGAATTTTGAGTAGTCTTTCTGTTTTGGCAGAAAGTGCTAGTTTTTGAATAGTGACTTCTCTGAAGTATCTGGAATGTGTTTAAAGTAACAGCTGCTAATATAAAAGTTTTCAACTTCAATATAGTTTTCATCAATCATTATGCCTTATTCTTGTTTCGAAATCTCAAGTGTTTTAATGTTCAATTACTTCAATCTTTAGGAATGACAAAGATGGCCAAAATGATTGACGAGCGACAACAGGAATTAACTCATCAGGAACATCGGGTTATGCTGGTAAACTCCATGAATACAGTCAAGGAGCTATTGCCAGTACTTATTTCAGGTATTTTTTCTTTGTTCTTCAATACCATTCTGAATTATTGTTTTGAACTGGAGTTCCCATGTTTTATGTTAATTAAAAATAATCTCGACATCTGTAATTCAATTGCAAGTAACTGTGCTTCTTGTGTTAAAACTACAATCTCTTTGAGATAAAATGATCCAAGCAAAAGGAAATGTTCCATATAAATACAGTAGAAGGCCAACTTGACCACTGATTGGTCTTGCATATACCTTTTTCTAATCTCTGCTATTTTCCCAGCTATGAAGATTTTTGTAACCACAAAAAATTCTAAAAGCCAGGGAATAGAAGAGGCCTTGAAAAACCGCAATTTCACAGTAGAGAAAATGAGTGCTGAGATAAACGAAATAATTCGTGTATTGCAACTCACTTCCTGGGATGAAGATGCCTGGGCAAGCAAGGTATTTTCATATCAACATTTGTATGTAGAAGTCTAGTTTTTATCTACTGTGTTTTACCCTTTTAAACTTGTGCTTCTGAGACCACTGAAATATGAAATATTGAGCTTTCTCTCAATAAGCAAAGTTAAACTAGTGGGGTATTTGAAGGTAATTCAATGGTTTACTGCAACTCAGTGGTGTAACAGAAGACAGATTTATTCATGCTTTAGTTTCAACATCATTAGGGAGTCCTGGAATATGGTATATTCCACTCAGAGAAGGATATTTTCCCTATCTATAACTACCCTACATAATAATTTTTGATGTAGGAAAGTTTGGTGTAAAAGTTACTGTTCATTCAGCTGGTCTCATAAGTGAGATTGAGATTTCCCTTCTAGATCCTGCCAGAAAAGATGGGCTGCTGTTGTATTCCTTGTGCAAAAGGCTTGGAACTGAGAAATTTTAGTCAATTTTGGGGAATTCCTCCTTGAACATTTGCCCTGTTTCTCCCTGCCCCATATTTATTCTGGACATGAGAGTAAATTTCAGGGTTTTGTCTTATCTCAAAGGAATCTGTTAGATTGAAGAGGCTTTCTGGCTAAGTTTGATGCCTGGGAAAGTGGCTTAGGGACAGGATTGGTTCTTACACCTCAGTGTTGAGCTGTGTGAGTGACTGCAACCACTTAACCTGGAGCTAATTGCTGCTCTGAAATGATGCTGAAGTGTCTAGAAGACTGTAAAGCAGGTCTGACAGACAGAACCATAAGTGTTCTGGGCTTACAAATAAATGCAGCTGCATAACTGAAATTCCTGCCAAGTTATTTTTGAGTACTTGGAGGTAAATTGCTGAGGATATTTTTTTAATGGTTAATAATATGAGCAACAAATAAGCATAAATGTCATGGAAAACTTACTGAGACCTGAAGCCAGACTAGTTACTAAACAAAGTCTAGCAGGAAATCTAACATTGATGTAACCAAGATGTAAAATCACTTTGGCCTATGGTTTTTGGCACTTGACCCTCAGTTTGCCTCTTGATTTATTTTGTCACTATCACTTCCTTATTATGACTACTGTATGCATCTCTGTTTTTGTTGTCCTGTTTCTTACCCTTTCCTCACCTTTAGAAGGTAAGCTTTCTTCCACACCCTCCACCTCTCCCTTGCACTAAACCCAAAAAAAGCATGTCTGTGGGATTTTGTGCTGTGTGCAGACTGTGTGCTGTGCAACTTCTCTGACTGCCAGCTGTGGCGCTGGCATTTATACTTAGGGATATACACACAGGTTAAAGAGATCATAATAGCTCTGTCTGGCTGTGTGTAGCATTGGCTGTCACTGAGAATGGTAATTGCAAGCTGATCTGCATCAAGACTTTCTGAATCTGATTAGAGTTAGGGCAAGATTTTACAGCACATTCTTTCTGAATGCTTTTATGTTAGTTTATGAGTCTCTGTAGTGACAAATAAAGGGTCCAGTCATGCAGGAACCAGCTTTCTGCATGGCCAGAAAGCTTTATTAAGTCAGGAATTTTGTCTATTCCATAGTGTTTTACCCATAGCCTTCCTTCATTTCAGATGGTTCATGTTCTTTAGGTCAAGGCTTAAAACTGCAGTCTTGCATGGATACTTTTTCAATTCAATTTTATTTTTGGATTTAAGCTTTCCTGTATTTTATGAAATATGAATACTGTTTTATTTTAGACAACAAATGTGGAATTTTTTGTGGTGAAGAAAAATGTCTATTGCAAGGAGTTGGCAATTTAGGCTTAGGAAACTCTTATTCATACTGCTGGTGAGGCAGATTAATAAAGGACTTAATTAAGAAAACAGTTGGTATATTAGCAGTATTTCCTAATGGAAACTATTGGTCATTATGCTTAATGCATTAATATGTTGTGTGGATTAGTATAATCAAAGTATCATTCTGTTCTGAACTGAGAATTTTTAAATTGTATTTTGGTTTTGAATGAAGATATCCTGATAATTTGGAGCTGGAACACTGGGCATTAAACAGTGATGACAAAGCATTTGAATTGAAAAATGCAGTGGGATGAGGAAGCAGAAACTAGTTTGCTAATAGCCACCTATCACAGACATAATGCTGTATTTGCACACATATGTAACAATTGCCTAACAATTGTTATTTTGCTAGGAGGAAGATGGAGCTGTTTAGTTGTAGTTGAGGTCACTGTTGCATGCATTTTGTGCCTGGTGGTGAAAGAAAATATTTTCCCCATGCTTTTAGGGAATAAAGTAAGGTGTTTGGGGATGCCCAGCCTTGAATTTTTATCTGTGTAGTACATGCTATTGCTGATGTTGGAATTTGTTTATTATTCTATCTTGAGTTATTTATACCCTGAGTTATCACAATCTATCTAGAGACAGTGGAGAATGAACAACGTGTGGAGCCAAAGCTGTGGGTTTTGTAGGGGTTGTAGCCATAGGTAAACTATTTTGTTGGTCTTTTTGGACTCTGCACATTACTATTACTGGCTTGCAATAATCTCTGTTTACACTGGATTTTAAAAATAGTATGGTGCTTTAGAACTGAAATACTATTCTTGGACAAAATCCTGGGGAAAAGAATTGTATCTATTTTTTCATTCATAGCTTTGAACTTTTTTCCTTGAAGTTTTTGTTTTTCAGAGGAATTTAATTTTCTCTTGCATATTGTTAGTGTTTATTTTGAAATTAATTTCCAGTAATACTCAATTCAAGCATCTTTCATTTCCATGGAATTGGAGGGAGTTAACAGTTGTGAGAAGCTGAGAGATATCTAAGGGCTTGCAGGATTGAACCCTGAATGGTGACTAAGCTATCTATCTTGCCAGAACACTGGCTTTGCCTATTTCCTCCAGCATTGCCTTCTTTGGTCATGAAATGCAGATATCCTTAGACTAGACCACTTTATTGAGTCAGAGGTTGTGTTTTACATCCAGCAAGGAATTGTGTAGGATTTATTTTGCTCTTTTGCATAGCAGAGCCAATACTACCTGCTCCCTGAATGAGCTCAAAATTCTTGGTAGTGGCAGAAATGATGCACAGAAGTGTCTTCAATAATATTTGCTTTAGGAATTGGTTTGGAACAAATCCAGATTGCTCTTTTCCCTTCAGACAGTGTTGCCCTAGTTGTTTAATTTGAGTAACTGAAATAGTTTACCTCTTCTGAAAATGCAATAGTGCTGATTTTGTTAATAAACTTCCTTTTGGTAACAGGGGAACTGTTGGCAGGGAGAGGAGGGAAAGAATCAGTTTTTGCTGATAAAACTATAATTTTTTTTTTGCAAAAGAGCAGTGGGATTAACAAAAAATTCATGCTTGCAAACGATATTCCATTGGCAAATCCCAAAGAGTTACATTTGAAACATATTTAGCTGTTTAAGGGAGGAATAAAATATTTAAACAGCTATGGAAATTGAGACTATCAAGACACTTTGAAGCAGTGAGACCTTGAGCAAGTTGCTGTGTTTTTTTAGATGGAGTGTTTCTGCTTTTGTCTTCCTCCTTTCTTAATAGCTTGAATTGGTTGGTGAGTCCAGACCTTTCAGTATGGCTGTGCCTTTGCTGCTTGCCAGGTATCTGACACCAGACACGGCTCTGGCAGACACAAAGGGCTGTGCCAACAACCCTAGTTAAGGATGCATTCTAGCTGTCTGTTGCATTATTCAGCTCACTGCAATGAAAACTCCAGATCAGGCTATAGCTGAGAGAGATTCCTTGGGCTGTGTAGATGGGGAATTGGTGCTTTCTATGCTAGGATTTTACCAGATTTTTTTAAATAGGAAAAGGGAACATATGCAGAGGAACACAGGGTAGCCAGACTCACCCTGCAGAGCAATCCAGTTGTGTAACTCCATATGACAGGGCAGATGGGTCCTGTTGCTGCTGGGACAGTGCAGGCAATTACAAAATCATGAGTGCAAAATCTGCAACACCTATGATTTTATCCTCAGATATTAGACCTCAGATTCAGAGGTTTCTATATAATTCTGCTGAAACTGCAACTCTGTGGGCAGCTGAGACCACACAAAAGCCTGTGAGAGTGAAAAGGGGGGGCAAAGACATTTTCCCAACACTGCTTTTCTCCACCCTCTCCTACCATCTCATTGACACAATAAGAAACATCTGTTGCCTTTTTAAAAATTCAGTTAATTGTTTCAAATTATTTCTGGGTAGACAGGCCTGAAACAGACCATTCATTTCAAGCTGAAGTAGCTTCAGCCTGACCGAAACAACAGAAAACAGTAACACCTACCTTCATAGGTAGTAAGATTTATATATACTTTTGAATATTCAATGAATTTTTTCCTATCTCTTAGCATGCATTGAATGCACAATTATTGAGCTATAGAGAAGATAACTTTTAAAATAATGTTCCCATTTCCCACCCCTAGCTGCATATCCGACCTTTTGGAAGGTTTTTCAAACAGGTCCCAACTGAGTTTGGAGAGCCAGTTTGTAGATTTGAGACCCAGTCATCTAGGTGACAATAATTCTGCTTTTGGTGCTCTCTCTCAGGCTGTGATTTAAGAGCCTTTGAAAATACTCAGCTGCATCGCATGACATTTTAGAAAATTGCTTGCTGAATTATATTATAGCACCTTATGAATAGCTGACAGACTAATATGCCTGAATAAAAATGCCACAGTGTTACTGTTGTGTGTTTGAGACTAAGCATGCAGAATGAGCAGCTCCACAAAATGTGGCATTTTAGTGTTGTCAGGATAGCACATGCTGTAGCAAGGTACTGATCACTGATGGTAGTAGGCTTCTCTTCAAAAGCATTGGACATGGGCAGTCTGATTCAGATGCTACATGAGAGCCAGGCTTCTTTTTGTCATCTCTATACCATTCATGGGATCTTAGATGCGTTTCAAATCACTTCCATGACATGTGTGGTAAAAAGCTATTTTGGCTTTTCCACAACTTCTTACTTAGGTACATGTTACTATTTTCATCGTCCTTCCATTTGTGTAAGATGGAAAACTTGTGGCCTCTAGTGGAGGGATGGCGCATGAACAATGTGCAGACTGCAGAGAAATCAGAACTGGGAGGTTGTTTCCCCTGCAGCCAGAGATGTTGGATAGTAGTGGCATAATAGTGAAGGAAACAGCTTCTTTGATGATCCTGGCAGAGGAGTTCAGAGTTTTAAACAATCACATGTAAATCCATGTGTTTATCTCCAAAGACATTCAGCTCCATATCTGAGACTTTCAGAAATTAGCTGGTTGTCTTCCTTTTCTGTTAACAGTAACTGTTTGACTTTAGGCAGCAGAGCAGGTGAGAAATGCAGATGTGCAGCCTCTTAGGCTGAAGTAAGCAGTAAAATTCACTGGCCAATTACCAGATATTGATACTCCAATTACATCACAACTCTTCTATGTGCCCTGATGTAAAATGGAACTAACTCCAAGATGTGTGCTTATTAGAGCTCCAACTTTGGAAATTAAAGCACTAGTAAATAAACAAATAGAAAAACCACTAAAATTGCATGCATAATTTTTGCATTTTGAGTGAAATGAAAATGTCTGTTCTAACTGGAAAGAAGCAATTTTGACCTGCTAGTTTGAAAATGGGTTTTGAGCTGCTTATACGAATAGGTTTTTATAAGTAGACTCTGCTTTATGGAATCTTTGTCAGCTTTGGTTGCATTGATTACTTGTTCTTTGATATTTTTGTTTTGAGTATAATTTTGCTGGTTTCTCTTTTGTAAAGGACACTGAAGCCATGAAGAGAGCTTTAGCCTTAATAGATTCAAAGATGAATCAGGCAAAAGGTTGGCTGAGAGATCCAAATGCACCTCCAGGTAATATTTAAACACAAACAACAGCATAAAGTATTTTGATTTTTGAAGGTCTCATTATTTCTGTTGTTTAAGACAAAATTGTCTTTAAGCATTAATAACCCTTACATAGTGGATCATTCAGAAGGTACCTGTATTTATTCCTCTCTTTAGATACTGGGAATTGAACAAGATGTGTATAATGACCTAGAAGGCTTTACTTCTTGTAAATGGTCTGAAATATATGTGTTCTGTGGAACATATATGTTCTTCATGTGCATTCCAGCAGTAAACCCAAAAACTTAGGATTTGAACAGTACTTAATTGTAGCCATGGCTGATATTTAAAATCCCTTCCTTTGTATTTTCAAATTTTTATAACTTGAGATTTCCCTAACAGAATCTCTTTAAGTGTTTTTCTTTCAGTCTTGACATAAAATTTTTAGTATGAGTATCTGCCATAAATATGCTTAATTGCGATCACCTTTACTTATATAAGGGGTTTGTTTACCTTTGTATGCATCTTTAAAGTAAACAAAACTCAAAAGAGGCCTGTTCCATGGTTTAAAGACCTTTTTAAATGGACTTCCTCTGAAATCAAAGCCAAACTAATAGAGTTGTAAAAGTTGGATGTGAATTGTTGTTTTTTTGGTGTATATCTCCATTTTTGGTAAATGTGCTTTCCTGACTGAACCTAACGCAGTTCACGTGACATGATGATATCAGGAGTTTTCTCATACATGTGACAGAATGTCTTGTTTGCTGTACTGACTGACCCTGTGCCTCAGGGGATGCTGGTGAGCAGGCCATAAGGCAGATCCTTGATGAAGCTGGCAAAGCAGGAGAGCTGTGTGCGGGCAAGGAGCGCAGAGAGATCCTGGGCACCTGCAAAACCCTGGGGCAGATGACGGATCAGCTGGCTGACCTGCGGGCCAGGTAAAGCTCTGCTTGGGCTGGGCGCTTCCCAGCTGCTGCTGAAATCTTTTCTCTGCAGTTGGCACTTCCTAACCTGGAGAAAACAGGCCAGAAGTGTATTTTGCCTTTTTTACTTCAGTTTCTTCTTTTCTGATGAGAATATGTTTTAATAGGAGAAATTTTAATTACATAATATGATGATTAGAATTGCTCAAGTAGATAATTCTGACTTTGCTTGCTGTCTAACACATAACTTTCCTCCAAATTAGGCAGAAAGGAAATTTTAAAGTCTCCTCTTAAGTCTGTTCTTCAAAGAGGATATACTCCAATTACTGTAAGATACATGGATATTCTACTTTTTAGGTGTTTTTTGGGATGTTAGATCACATGTGGTGGTTGTTGTTTATCCTTCACTGGCAAATTCTATTGAACTTTGTGTCACGTGATTGAGGCAGCTAAGACATTTTATTGTCATATTTATTTTTTTAATTGACTTGCTGTCATCACTTAGATGTAGGAAAATTTTAACTCCTGCAGATTCTGACTCTCTGCAACAGTCTGTAAATGAGGAGAAAAGAGGCCTTGTCCTGGGTACTTTAATGGAACTGTATCCTTAAATAACTTTACTTTTTGACTCTTAAAAATGTTTATTCCTCTGAGACTGCTAAGTGTCACATTCTGGAATACAGAAAATATGTTCTTAGTTTTATCTCTACTTCTGTTCCTCACTTATTTTTTGTTTCCTTAAGGAGGAAACAAAATCTGATTAAGTACTATATCTCTTGCAATAAATGCTGGGAATAAGCATAAAGAGGTTTTGTTGCTCCTTGACTAGAAAATAGCTTTAGTCAGTCCTGAGCTGAATCTGTGGTGCTCTCTTTGGGCAGAGGACAGGGTGCCACCCCCATGGCCATGCAGAAAGCCCAGCAGGTGTCCCAGGGGCTGGACCTGCTCACTGCCAAGGTGGAGAACGCAGCCCGCAAGCTGGAGGCCATGACCAACTCCAAGCAGGCAATTGCTAAGAAGATTGATGCTGCTCAGGTACCACTAGGGATTAATAAATCTTTCAGAGCTGTTTTACTGAACTACTGTAGTTGTTTCCAAACAAAACACAGTTACTTGATAGGAAGAACATAGAGGGGATACTTGCTTTAACAAAGAAAAATCTTAAATTCAGTGATTTACATCATATGGTGAATTTTGCTTCATTTGATGATCTTTTTTGGTAACTTACTTGGCATTGCTAAAAATTTCAAGGTTATTAAATTAAAATTATGGAACACCCTAAATTTGCATATAAACTAATCTTACTAAAGAAAATAATAGAAGGGTTTTAGGTTGAACTGACTTATTTGTGGATAAAACCAGAGCCCTTTCTTTGGCCTCTGTTTTGGGAGTGGAGTTCAGGATTTAGAACTGTATGTTGATGAAGCTGCATTTTCTTTCAATTGATTCTTTATTTTTGTTAGTCTAATGTCCCTCAATGGTCAGTCTTTTACCCAGTGATGATTATGATTATCATCAAATAATATACCTTATCTAAATGTGTATATGTGTCTATTATCAATATATAAAGATACATTAATATTATATATGTATCAAATGAAATGGTAATGGGACTTTTTAGGAAGAGCTCTGTGTACCACCCTGGGCTCAAGAGCATCTGTTTTCATTTTTTTCTGAAAGTCACATAATCAGTTTCTAAAGGCAGTGATTCAATTTTACTTCTAAAACACTACTGGCAAATGTTGATGGGAGAGACAGAATGTAAAATCTTTGGGTAGATTTTATCTAGTTTGACTTTTTTTTCAAAACAGAAAAACTATGAGGGAGTAGAATAAAGTTTTGAAAGCTCTATTGGTATTTTCTTTCCCTATAAAATAATGTATAGAATAAACAGTACTTTTTGTCTTCACTTGAACACAACTTCTTTCTGTTAAGAATTGGCTTGCAGATCCCAATGGGGGCAGTGAAGGGGAGGAGCACATTCGGGGCATTATGGCTGAGGCAAGGAAAGTTGCAGAAATGTGTGAGGAGCCTAAAGAGAGAGATGACATCCTTCGTTCCCTGGGGGAGATCTCTGCTTTGACAGCCAAGCTGTCAGATCTGCGCCGACAGTAAGTGTTTGTTTCATCACCACTGATTGATTTATTTCAATTACTTTCCTGTACAGTTTCCAATGCTGAGCAAGATCAGAATATTGATCATTAAAACAAACCCTTTTAAGTTATTCAACCTAGTGATTTCTATCTCAAACCCTAGCATGCACTAGCTTCCTTAAGAAAAAGTTAACCAGATATGGAAGTATTTTCTTTTTACTGCCTGTGGAATATTTGAGAAGGAAACTGAAGCCAAAAGTGAGCTTGTTTGTACTGTTGAAACAACAAGGTAAAGGGAAATATAAGTTTATGCAGATGGGTGTCATGACTGGTTTTTGCTAAGCACTTTACTAAATAACAAGGTGGAATATCTACCACTTCGATCACTCTCAGTGTTCTAAGTTGTAACTGCAAACTATACAAAAATAAGCCTTTCAGAAATTCTATTTCTGTATCAGTTTTGCAAAGAGGCTGCTTGAGAATGGAAGAGGAGAAAGAAACTGTTATTGTACAAATTGTCATCTTCACCTAAGGCTGGTTGCAATATAGCAATAGATATTTTTCTTCCTTCATTAGTTAGATGCCTTATTCAAGTTTTTATTGAGCTTTAGCTGCTGTAGGTCCTAATGTGCTACCTTTTGTCAGGTTTGTATCTAGCCTTTGCTCTGTGGCTGCTTACTCTTCTGCTTGTAATCTGTGTGACATGATTGCAGTTGCTCATAAGACGGCCATGGAAATGGGAAATCAATTCTTACACCAGTATTGGCAATGCCAGTCTATGCCTTCCCTCATCTCAGTGCTGTGCTCAACATGTGTGGTGTCCAGGTACCACAGCAGAGAATTGCTCCTCAGAGTCTCAACCCAAGGGTCAAATTCAACCTTATTTAAAAATACTGAGATCCTTTTATTGTGTGTCTTCCTGCTGAACTTGAGATAATCTGTAAATGATCTTTCTATGACTACACTGTTTTTTTTTTTTATTTTTGAATCCTTAGTGGGAAAGGTGACTCTCCTGAGGCTCGTGCTTTGGCTAAGCAAATAGCGACATCACTTCAGAATTTACAGTCCAAAACAAACAGGGCTGTAGCAAATACAAGGCCAGTTAAAGCAGCTGTCCATTTGGAGGGCAAGATTGAACAAGCTCAGAGGTGGATAGACAATCCCACAGTTGCTGATAGGGGAGTAGGTAAGTGTTTCTCTGTGATTTCCCCCCACCCAGATTTAGAATCAAACCCGTCACCAGTTTTTGTGGTGGAAACTACTGCTCCTGAAGTGCTGAGGATGCATTGAATCTTCACTGGTCTGGAGACTTAGAGTTATAGCTAAGTCCTGACTGCAATTACCAAATTAAGCTGGCCCATGATTCTCTTTGTGTTCTTTCCTGAAGAATGGATGAACATGTTCTGTAGAGAAAACAAACTTAAGATTGCTCCTTGCTTTCCTTATTATGCAAATACTGTATCTCAAATTTGAATTTATAGCTACTCCAGCAAATTGAGTAATTAAGTCCTTCTGAGAAGAGAAAAACACTCATAAACCTGACCTAGAAGTATCACTTCTTGTATGGTTTCTGGGTTATCTGAGGAGAATGCTAACAATTAAAGAGAAGGGGAATCTGATAATCTCATTTTACTCTCAATGAGCATATAACTCTGGTTCAGGAGTTGCTGGCACTTGGCAGGGTACTCATAAGAAAAGTAAATTAAGAATATAAAAGATGCCAGCAGTGCTGAGTGATTCTTGGATAGTCTGATGCTGTGACAACTTCCTAAGTAATTTAAAGCTTGATCACAAACTTGGATTACTTATGGGTTAGCATTAGTTTAAAATTATTCTTCAGTAGGTCTTTGGAGTTAATACATGATGAGTTCTTTTAAAAGAATACTGCTATTGTATTATTGAAAGAACAGAGACCTATATTCTTGTGAATGAGCAGGAAGCATCTGTAAGTGAATGAAGGAAATTACCCATGCTAAAAATAATTTTTTTTTATGGAAAAGCTTTTGACACACTGTGGAGGCTTTGTAAGGTGTTCCCTACCCCCACTGTCCCTTGCAATCCAGACTACTTGACACTTCTTACTTATGGCTTCTGAATTCTGGGAGAGAGGGCATTAAGTTGTCCTTTCTTCCCCTCTTGCTGCTTATCTTCTAATGAGGGGATGAATTGCAGTATTTGAAATTTGTAAGTGCTCCATTGGATTCAACAGATTAGGTATGTAGAAATACCTGACAGCTGCCATGGTTAATTTTTGTCAAACTACTTTAATTAAAAAGGATATATCTCTAGCCAGAGTTGCTGAATTAAGCAAAATGAAACTGGAGACAGTTGAATTCCTCAGTGGTTTTGAACTGTAATTATTCAGTGATAAACGGCACAAGATCTTCTCTACCACCTAGGGGAGCGTTGTTAAGAGCCCAGGGGTTGTGCTGTGTGCTCACAGGCGTGCGGTGCTTGCTGTGGCTCTGGTGTGTGTGTCCCCGTGTGTCACTGCCCTGTCCCCTGCAGGCCAGGCTGCCATCCGCGGGCTGGTTGCCGAGGGCCGGCGCTTGGCCAACGTCATGATGGGCCCGTACCGGCAGGAGCTGCTGGCCAAGTGTGACCGCGTGGAGCAGCTCTCTGCCCAGCTGGCTGAGCTGGCTGCCCGCGGCGAGGGCGAGTCCCCGCAGGCCAGGGCCATTGCAGCTCAGCTCCAGGACTCGCTCAAGGTAAGGGCCTGCTCTGGGCAGGCAGGCACTGAGACCCCTCGCTGCTCTGAGCCAGCCTTGTGTGTGTGAGGCCCCCATGGAAACAGCAGGGCGGCAACAGAGCTGCTGCTTTAGCTGAGGTGCTTAAAGCAAACTTTCTAGAAAGGCCTTGTTATCATGCCACGGGGGTTAATTTCAGATGAACAGCTTAGAAGGAAAATTTAAGTCTGTCTTTAAAAAACAGTATACTAGCATAGCAGATTTCAGGGGCAAGGTCTCAAATCATGCTGTTCATTCATAGCACTGTGATTGGTATACTACCATAGCCTCCAAGTTTTAGGAGCAGGGCTGCCAGCAGCATGGAGCTGGCAATGGGGGCTGCCACGTGGGCTTTAGGCAGTCGTAGGTGCAGGCCCTATAGGGGGGCTTTGACTCTGAACGCTGGGAGGAGGGCTAGGCTTGCCACTAGGCCTGATCAAGAACAGTTTAATGTAGGGTGTGAAATGTAGGTGTAGAGCTTAATATAAGCTGCTTCAAGGAGTGGTATGTAAGCTGTGTATATTTCAAATTATGTAAAAGGTGATGAATTGGTCATACTTTTAAGGAAATTTTATCTTAATGTCTGTCATTGGAACAGGCATTTTTTTGCAAGAGAAGGCTTTATGGGATTTGAACCCTTACAACTTAATATCCCTCTATCATATGCTAATAATTTTCCCATTTTTTAAGGATCTTAAAGCACGAATGCAAGAAGCAATGACCCAGGAAGTTTCTGATGTTTTTAGTGACACCACAACTCCTATTAAATTGTTAGCTGTAGCAGCCACTGCTCCCTCTGATGCTCCCAACAGAGATGAGGCAAGTATACCCAGGTGGTCTTTTCTTTCCATATAAAGCTTCAGTTACTGTTTAATTTTACCTGAATTGGTAATTTGAAAAATAAATCAGTGCCCTGAAAAATGAATTGGTATTTAAGTTTGTGGTACATGCTTATTAATTCTGACAACATTGATTACTGGGCAAACCTCTCCAGACTCCTGGAGACTGTGAATTGTATAACCCAGTAAACAGTGTTGTCCCTGACTTCATAAATGGCAAAAATGTCTCCCCATGTTGCTGGTACCACATTGCAAAACTTTAGTGCAAAAATCCCTAACACACTAGTTGGTGGATTTTTATATCCCAGCATTACATAAGCTGATTACAATAGTCAAATTCATGCCAGAATTAATCAACAGACTAAACCTGTTCTCTTGCTGGATATTGTTTCCTGTACTTGAAAGCCACTGGCTGCACATGAAGTACCTAAAATGCAGTGTCTGGCAGTTCTGTTTGGCTGTTCTGGCATCTGGCTACATGATCAAAATAATTCCCAAGGCTTTGGAGAATTCAGCTTTATGGCAGGATAGCTTTTTGTCCAAGTACTCTGTTTCTGGAAGATCTAAGTACTGTAAAAGAAGGCAATTTGCACTTTTTCCAGTGTGAATTTTTAGTGTAAACTCCCTTATTTATCTTTCCAATATAGTTTACTTTTGTATTAGGGTTTGAAGATGAATCTCTGAGCTAAAACAGTTTTAATAGAGTATTTCTTGCAGCAGTAGTCACCAGGAATTACTGAACTTCATACCTTGAATCTATAAAGTGCATAGCCATCTCCTTAGTTGTGCCATTGAGTTAGTAAAGAAGAAAGTCTGGTAATGTAAAGATTAAGAAAACCAAATGCCTTCAAAGCTTTTGTGTCCTTTTGCATCCTCTCAGGATGAGTTAAGTGGGGATGTTACAAAGGTGTTTCTGACACTTTGAAGAAATTGTGTGTTCTGTCAAGGAGGTTAGGGCTTTTTTAAATGCTTTTTTGTCTTCTGACAACTAGGTTTTTGATGAAAGAGCAGCAAATTTTGAAAACCATGCTGCTAGACTGGGAGCTACAGCAGAAAAAGCAGCTGCAGTTGGAACTGCCAATAAAAGTACTGTGGAGGGCATTCAGGCAACAGTGAAATCAGCAAGGGAACTCACCCCACAGGTGGGTCTGAAGGGTTGTTAAAAGGACTGGGGATGACTTCTGGGGAATTTTCCTGATGCTTCTGTTCTCAAAGAAAGAGATGGTTGTTGATTGATGCTTGTTAGTACCAACAAAGAACATAGTGCTGACACTCTTAAAAGGGGAATGGCAAATATTTCTATGCATGATCCTAAAAGTAGAACAAAAGATCAAGTGACACATTTTATTTTTCAACGCTTGGACAGAAGTGTCTGTGACTTAGACATGAAACAAAATGATTTTGAGGCTTAGTAAAATATGTAAGGGGAAAAAAATGCTCTTTTTTTATTCCAAACTAAACTTCTATCTAAATGTTGGTAGCATAATAAGTATTGTATTTTCGTGTTTTCAAGAGTGGTTTATATGAAATTAGTGCATAATTGAAGTTCCAGAAAAAAGTATTTATGCCAGCTAATTTCAGAAGTATAGTAGATCTTCATGGAGCTAGATACTGCACTAGAATGAACGAACTAGGTTTTCAAATGTGGAGCTACACATCAAATAATGAAAAAACAAAAGCATTTTCAAGAATGTGTGTAATGTTGATGTGTACTGATAATTAGAAATGTCTTCTGTTGGCAGGTAGTATCAGCAGCTCGTATCCTCTTGAGAAATCCTGGAAATCAAGCTGCTTATGAACATTTTGAGACCATGAAAAACCAGTGGATTGATAATGTAGAGAAAATGACAGGTAAAGTAAGAATTTTTGTTGAAGATCCTACCTGTGGCTAACTGGCTTGTATAGATTTTTCTCCACGCTGTTTGGATTGATGAAACATGCAAAGAATAATGATTGATTAAAAATAAATTAAGAGAAGAGGGAATGTGCTCTCTCACCCCAGGAATATGTATATGTTATAGAATATACAAAATAGCTGGCTTCTTATCTATTAATACTGAGCTGTAGAGGAGCAAATCCTGCTTTAGTTCTTTTTTGGGAAAATTGAAATACCATCATTTTTTTATTGCAGTTGCTATTCTAGTATATCACTGTGACAACTTGAGGTTTTCTTCTGCATAATCTTGGCATGTTGAAATAGGACAGATGATTAACTGAAGGAAAGAAAATATGTTCAAAATACTGAAGCAGCTCAATGAATACAGGGAATAAGACAAAGCTACTGCTCCTGCTGAGGCACTGAAATGTTTCAGTCCTTCCCAAGTGCAGATCCTTTGACTGACCTGCTGAACAGCTGACTGTACTATCTCCTCCTTCATCTCAGTAATTAAATTCCGGGTATTTTAAATCACCTCTATGTAAAAAGCACAGACAGAGGGATGTTTCCTTTGGAATAAATGGGAGAGTACAAAAAGTACTGAATATGCTTAAAACAATTGGGTGTGAAGAAAGAAACTCTGCTGCATATTCTGTGTAAGCCAGTTCTTGACTAAAACAACATTCCATCGTAGAGGAATAAGAGCTTGGGATGTCATTAACAAGCTTACCATGGTAACTGTCACAGAGGTACAACAGAATCATGAGTTAAACTGCAGAAGTAGTTTGGTCTGATTTCCACGCCCTCTTCTACTCTTCCCCTGACCTCAGTTTTAAAATACTTTTCTGGTTTTGAACTGTCTCTGGAGTACCAAATATCCCTTTGCACAGATAAAACTAGAATATTAATGTATTGAACTTTTATTCTAGGGTTGGTGGATGAAGCCATCGATACTAAATCTCTGTTGGATGCATCAGAAGAGGCCATTAAGAAGGACCTGGACAAATGTAAAGTTGCAATGGCCAACATGCAGCCTCAGATGCTGGTAGCTGGTGCCACCAGCATTGCCAGGCGAGCAAACCGCATCCTGCTGGTTGCAAAGCGGGAGGTGGAAAATTCTGAAGACCCCAAATTTCGGGAGGCTGTTAAAGCAGCCTCTGATGAGCTGAGCAAAACTATATCACCCATGGTAATGGATGCTAAAGCTGTGGCAGGCAACATTTCTGATCCTGGTAAGGATTCTGTCAGCTAATTTAAAATGTGCTTTTTATTGACTGGAGATGATGTGAAGTAGGGCTCATTTTTTTAATACAGCTGTGTATCTCCTTTTATGTAAATATGGTGTACACTTACATCTCAGAATGATGAAATCAAGCTCACACCATTAACTGCTGCATCCTGCTGTTCTAAAATGCAATCAAAGGCCTTTGCCATATTCAAGGGAAAAGGATTCAGCATTCTAATATGTTATGTGATTTCATGTTCTTAATTAGAAGCATTTGTTAGTAGTTTTAAGTAATACTACTTTATAGCAGAAAATACTATGTAGTTTTTTTGATTCTAAAAGTTGTTCAGGGAATTACTTTGGCTATTGATAGTGATTATTATTCAGCCAAGGCTTTATTGTATGCATGTTGCATGTGACACAACATTTCAAGCATGCAAGTTTGCTGTAAACAATTTGGTAGTTTCTAAATACAGATGCAAGTGTACTTGGCACAGTACATTGGAGAAGTAATTTTTGGGGGTAGTGTTCTAAGTATTACCAAGTTCTATTAAATTGGTATTAAACCGTTTTGGAATTTTTGTTCAGGATTGCAGAAGAGTTTCTTGGATTCTGGATACAAAATTCTGGGAGCTGTGGCCAAAGTCAGAGAAGCCTTCCAGCCTCAGGAACCAGATTTTCCTCCTCCTCCTCCTGACCTTGAGCACCTTCATGTAAGTGTAGGTAGTTGGTAATAAAAGACATAGTTGTCATTGACGTGTGGATTACACCAAAATGACTTCAGTGTACTATTCTTCCTTAGAAATAAAAGGTATTGTCTGGCCAGCCATGCATACAAGTAGCCTCAAGTCTAAAAAATATCCATCCACCATTCAAAAGGAAAGTTTAAAACATGGTATTTTCTTCAACAGGAAGCACATGGAAAACTGGAGAAAGACCCGAGGTCATGCAGCCATGTCCTGCCATGACACCATTGTTTGCTCAGTCTTTGCTCTGTTGCATTGCTCTCAATAAGATTTTTGCCTCCCTCAGCTGACTGACGAGCTCGCTCCTCCGAAACCACCACTGCCAGAGGGGGAGGTTCCCCCACCCAGACCACCACCACCTGAAGAAAAGGATGAAGAGTTCCCAGAGCAAAAGGCAGGAGAAGCAATCAATCAGCCCATGATGATGGCTGCAAGGCAGTTGCATGATGAAGCCCGGAAATGGTCTAGCAAGGTAGGAAATTGTTGTAAGTGTTTTGTGCTTAAAGGATTCTCTTTTTGGTTTCAGGATCAGTGTGTCTTGTCTTAAGACAGTGTCTTTCACAGACTAAATAGTAAAAACACTGGTGTAGGAAGAATTAGAAACCCTTTCAAGATCAGAGTGAACTAGGGTCAACAATACTTAGGATTGCTAGACTGCTTTATTAACATAGCCCTGGGAACACAAATATGCCCTGTATGCCAAGCTGTTTGTGATCCTTGGTGCTGGTATTGCCTAGAGAGTCACTAATACTCATGCTTGTGCAGCCTGACAAGCTGATTGCTATATTTAATTGACTTTGAAAAGTCTGTGTGGAAAAGTCCATATGGATGTTGCAGATGCCAGCTGCAGAAATAGTGAACTGGTTTGTCTTAATTCTGGAGGAAGCTGCAAGGTACTCTGCTGTTAATCAGATGCATTTATGATGGGGAAAATGACCACATATTGGTAGCCTGGTCTTGTTCTTTTTTTGGAGTGAGTCACATTTCCTGTTAAGGCTGAAATCCTGAATTTCCATTTCAGTCCTATGAAGAAGTGTGAATTTGCTGGTCTCATAAATGCTAATATCACTTTCTTTTGCTTTTCTTTTCTCCCTCCTTCCCCCAAGAGCTACATTTTTTCTCTGGCAGAAGCTGAGTGCTGAGAAAGAACTTCAGAGGTTTAGGCTTCTGCAAGTGTAAATTTAAGGGACTGAATTTGGCTTTTTTAATCTCTCCCTTTTTCTGCACTAAATTAGATGGTGAGTAAGGAGATAAATTTGAGTAGCTTACAGAATCAACTTCAGTGCTTTGGACACCTGTTTTGGAAGCACAGATAAAATACAAAAGAAGTTTCTGCAAATCTCTTTGGGTGTCTCTTATCCAAAATCCAAAGCTCTGTTTTCGCCATACTTCTGGATATAACAAGCACTTTTTTATATTACTAAAGAGACAGTATTGGAATGTATTAGTGATTTCAGAAGGTAATTTTGAGGCTAAAAGCCTTAAGACTTATACAAAAGCTGCCTTTGAAGACAAGTTGATTTGGCCTTACAAATCAACAAATCACAATCCAAAATTCCTGTATGTTGTTGTTGCCAGAGATTTTTTTTTTCCTATATAAGATTGTATCTTAAGCAAAACACAGTTGCAAATGCACAGTTTTTGGTAAGGGTGCCTTTACTTTTATCACACTTGGCTTTAGTTGAAGAAATACTGTTAGTAAACTTGTAGACTATTTTTGTATTGATATTGCAGTCTAATTAATGCCTATATTGTTATAACTCTCACCTCTTCCTTGAGAACATCTCTAATGTAATTTGCTTGAACCCCCTTTTTTTCTTTTTGAAGGTAATGGATACAACATACCGTGGCAAAATAGTATCATAGGCTTCATAATCCTCTTTTTTAATTAATTCCATTTCAGTCTTCTGTAAGAACTGTCATATTCACAGTATTCATGGCATTCAACATCACCTCTTCTATTTTGAACCCTGTGTTGCTCTTTTACATGTTCTGTGTGGTACCTCAGTACTTGCTTCTACAGTGTCTTCCATCCCATCTTTTCTTTTACTCTACAGCAAGCAGTGTCAGTGGCTTTTCTGCTGCTATCTGCTCTTATCACACATATGAATGGGCTTCCATACAAAGCTTTGTATCTGCACAAATACCACAGTCATCTGCTGCTGTGCCTGCTCCTGTGAGTCAGAACAGCTTCCATTGAGACAGAAAAGCCATTCATTTCATTGTTGACCTGCCAGTAAAATGTTCTGTGGGTCAGCCTCTGTCTACAGAAGCTGAATGCTCAGATGGAAAATGTTGCTGCATATCTGAATTGTAACTTTTAATATTTTGGTAACTTTGGTTCACAGGTGAACTGTTTGTTTCCTTCTGCTAATTTCATATTCCTTCCCCTCCTCCTGTTGACCTGATCCTAGAGCTGCCTTGTCAGATCCTGAGAGGCCAAGAGGATGTTTTGGTCACTAAAACTGCTCAGTTTGTGCTCTTCTACCAAATTCTGCTTCTTGTACTAACTGTCCCCTGTTTCTCCACCCTTGCTGCCACCTGCAAAGCCTGATGTGACTGTGATTAATGAAGCGGCTGAGGCTGGTGTAGATGTAGATGAGGAGGATGATGCAGATGTTGAATTCACTCTCCCCTATGACATTGAAGATGATTACGAGCCTGAGCTGCTGTTAATGCCAACCAATCAGCCCGTTAACCAGCCCATTCTGGCTGCTGCTCAGTCTCTACACCGGGAAGCAACCAAGTGGTCTAGTAAGGTACTCCTGAGTCCCGGGACTGATCCGCGTGCATCCGGCCACTTGGAACGTGACACATTTGCATCACTCCTGATCCCTGCTGGGCCCCGCCATCCTGAATGAATAAGTGTGTCTGCACTTCATTTTAAGGACTGAGAGTGGCTTCACAAGTTTGCTAGATCTGTTTGTCAGTGCCGGATTGAAGCTTGATTGGGGTCACTTATTAATATTCAAAGACTTCCTCTCCCTTTGCATCTGCCTGGTCTTCTTTGTTATGGCAGTTTTCAAATTTTAATAGGGATTGTCTTCCTCCCCTCTGGTTCCTTTTTCCATTCACGTGGGCTACCTGGGAAGCTGTGCTTAATGGTTTCCTAATGACTTCCGGATACAGCAGAGTTACAGAATTCAAGAAGTCATTTAAGGTGTCTATTGTGCTTGGCCTCAATTGATGCCGCCAATTAACATCCCTTCCAACAAGGAATGGCTTTGTATGGCAGTGTTTGTGGAAGAGACTGCCTGACTGCTGGCTTGCACTGGGCTGTATTGCAAATGCTGGTCTTGAGAGAATTCTTTTCTGAAGAAGCTGCACTGAATGCTGTTAGCTGTTGAATTGAGATCCTGTCTATATGAAACCAGTGGAAATCTAACGAGGTTCAGACATTCACAAGTAGTCTGTCTTCTGTCTAAGCACAAATGTTTGCAAGACTGGGCACTTTTCATAGCATGCTGCAAAAAATAAGGTTGGTGTCCCATAACAAACAAAAGTTAGGGGAGTGTGCATATGTATGTGTGTGTGTATACTTACATAGATAGTTATACTAAACCATTTTAATAAAAAGGGCTTTAAAAATGTTCTTGTCCTTTTCAGATTCTGGTGCTTGGATAACTTGTTAGACTGATCCTTCTACGTGAAAACATGGAAAAACTTTGTGTTATGTCATTTATATCCTAACTGGTTATAGTAGCAAACTGTTTAGCTAATAGGCCACGGTAACGAATAGTTCAGCTGTTTGGGTCACTATCTGTAAAACGCCTGGGATCTCATCTTGAACTTGCTCGTAGTGAGTCACAGAAGTGTGTGCACAGGGTACAGGATACCTTGGCTTAGCTGGGTTCTCACTGTGTACTCCTTGCTCTGAACTTCATGGGTCATTATCTGTGGGATTATTCCAGGGGAAGGGTGTACTAATACTTAAACTCACTCTGCTGCTATTTCATCCACACAGTAGGAATGCTTCAAATCACCAAATAGTTCTCTTGTGACTAACAACTTTCTATGAAAGGGAATAAGATAAATAAATTAAATGTACTGACAGACTACTAACAATCAATCAGTTAGGTCTGCTTTCTCTTGCACTAGGTTTCTCTTTGGAACAGTGTATAAGAAATGGGTTTGACTTGTTCACAGTTAATTCACATATCAAATATTTCTCAGATGTATTGCTGTGACTGTAAATTTTGATGCACAAGAAATCTTGATTTTAATATAAGAAATATCACTGGATTATCTTTTGATTATCCAAGTTCTTCTCTCCTGGAGGCTTTATTTTAAAGAGAGAGATTTATCAAAAAAGATTTATTTTCAAGGAATAATTTTTAAAAGAGTAAAAGTTGCATCTCACTTCCACATTACCGGTGACAAAAGTTATATGTGTTGGATTCTCTTCCATTTATCCTTTGGCATTATTAGCAGCATGGCTGGTGCTTTACCAACTTCAGTTTCAGATGCCACTGAAAATCCCATGCTCAACTGCTATGACAACAACTGGTTTAACAGGTTGTTTAGCACTTTTTTTTAACTTTAAAAGAAGTCTTTTTTGGGGAAAATCTGGAATTTCAAATGCTAATAACATGCTTTATCCTAAAATCTAGTCATCAGAGCAGTACCTCCTTCTGTGGACAAACTAACACTTTACAACTTCTTTTTCAGTTTTGAAGTGAGCTTTTTTCTCTGAGCGTTAAAAAAAAGTCAGAAATGAGTAGTTAGTAGAGATCTTCCATGTTCCTTGAAGAAACCCCTCCTGTGTTCACAAATGGTTCTTCCACTTGTTCACACTTCTTTGAGTGTTTCTGCTGAGCAGTGAGGTGCTGGCAGGAGCAGTGACCGTGTCATTCCGTGCAGGGCAACGACATCATCGCGGCGGCGAAGCGCATGGCGCTGCTCATGGCCGAGATGTCGCGCCTGGTGCGCGGCGGCAGCGGCAACAAGCGCGCCCTGATCCAGTGCGCCAAGGACATCGCCAAGGCCTCCGACGAGGTCACCCGGCTCGCCAAGGAGGTGGCCAAGCAGTGCACGGACAAGCGCATCAGAACCAACCTCCTGCAGGTAACCTGGGAGCTGCTCAGTGCTGCTTCTGCTCTGCCTCTCTCACTGGGGGGGAGCACAGGAATCATGCCAGGAAATCATGGCTGTCTTCCCTTGGCTTGTAAAGTTTTGTCCAAGTCTATGTTTTTAGATCCCATGGAAATATCTACCTACCTATCTACCTATCTATATTTATTTATGTGAACATATATTCTGTAATGTTAGAATTTGATGTCAAAAGAACTTCTTAAAAAATACTGCGCTACAAATACTGATCTGTCCTAAATTGGCATTGTTTTGTATTTCACTTACTCATTCCTTTGTATCAAAGAATAGTACTAGAAATGCAACAACTTTTCTTCAGTCTCAGGCAAATATATATATATATATATATATATATATTGCTATTCCTAACCAAGCAGACATTTGAAAGGAAAGGAGGAACAGAAAAATGTTGTCTCCATCCCAAATACTCCCAAAGCAAGTAAAATAAGAATCAGATACCCTGCCAATATTTATCAAATAGTCTTGAAGGTGGAGGATCACGTCTATTCTCATTCATATTCTAATAGTAAAAGAAAATAAAACATTTTATGTGAAGAAAATGGATGCATTATTTATTGGTACAATTTACAATATGGAGTGGTTTTTATCCCTATTACCTAGGTCTGTGAGCGAATCCCAACCATCAGTACGCAGCTGAAAATTCTCTCCACTGTCAAAGCTACCATGCTGGGCAGAACTAATATCAGTGATGAAGAGTCAGAACAGGTAAGAGGTGTAAAGACTGATGGTAGCATGGAATTGTTGATCACTTTTATGGGGACAAATATACAACCTGTTCTTTCAGATGTGTTCTGGGAACTTGATGTTGAAGCTCACCTCAGCTGTTTAGGGAGGATAACTTTAGTACAGCACCTTGGATTCTGGCTCAAATGCTACAGTTTAATAGAGAAACAAGCCCGAAAGCTACTCGGGTTCCAATTTTGTGACGAACAACTTGTTAATCTCCTGCTTTGCCCAGTTAAAAAGCAGAGGGAAGGACTGGCCACCACAGACTGGCCCTGGGAGGGGCAGGGGTGCCCTCGGGTGGATTTCAGGGGAAACGTTTATTTTCCAACAACATCTCGAGTCCCCCTTCATTTGGAAGCTCAGTTACCTTCCAAATGAATCTTTTCAGGAGAAATCTCACAGCTTTGGCTTCCAAGGGAGGTTATTCTACTTAGCGACATAAAGGTTGTATTCAGATTTTGTGCAAATACACAGTGAGGAAAGGGAAAGTTTTGTTTGGAGTCAGGATAATGCTGGTTCCCAGAGACAGTTACTTCACTTGTATTTTCATAGTTTCAGGCAGCAGACAATATATTTGTACCAAGAGTTCAAAGAGATTGTGCTCAAAGAGATTACATGCTACTGTCCTAATCATGGTATTTACTGATATATTGGAAATTCTTTTTCTTGACAGGCAACTGAGATGTTGGTTCATAATGCCCAGAATCTCATGCAGTCTGTGAAGGAAACTGTGAGAGAAGCTGAAGCAGCATCCATTAAGATAAGAACAGATGCTGGATTCACTCTTCGCTGGGTCAGAAAGACCCCATGGTATCAGTAAATACCTGCCACATTAGTATTGTTTTCTGTAACATAAAATCCCTTTTTTTGGAAACAGAAGAGATCTATTAACAGCAGAAGGTGCTGTATACATGAGCTTAAGATTAGCTTATGCTAATGCCCCATTCTAAGGGTATGAATTATAAGATAATGCATTTCAAGTGTCTTTGAAACACATTTGATATCCAACACCTCTAATTTGCTGCCAACAGTAGACAGTTCTTATATTTAATATTTTTTCTTTTTTTTTCCTTTTCAAGATTCTTAGTGAATTCTGTACTTCCAGAAGCACATTTCATTTATGCACTGTATGTTCCAGTAATTTCCATGTGATGATATAAAACATGGACCTCACTATAAGCTTGTCTTGAGAGTTTAGGACACTTGGTTACTTGGCAGTTTTTTAGGGACAATCATTGACACACAAACATTCAACTTCTCAATGGGTCTTTATCTGGCTATTCTAAAACCATGCAGAAATGATGGAAGGTGTGGGGTTTTTGATTAAAAGAGGGAAGGTGGGGCAGCAGAACAGTTGTAAACTGAGGATTAAAGCTCCATGTCTGCAATACTTTTTGCTTTTGATTCTTGCCTGGCAACAGTACTTTACCAGAAACTGGAGCTCTCTCTGTTCCCCTCCTGTCACCCTGTAGGTAGGCATTCCAGAACTCTTGTACTGTACTGAAAGGTTTTGCAGATTTTGTTAGTGGCACACTGTTGACAGCTTGAGCCTTAAGGCTGGAGACCTTAAATCATGGAACTCTTTCCTTGCTCAATTCAGCACTGTATTGAGCTGAAAAATCCTGGTTCTGTTAACTTAGCTGCATGTCCAGGACCAGAAAATGCCACATGCTGGCTCTTTCTTTTGAAAACCAAATGAGCACATGCAATTATTCTTATTTCCCTCATCCTTCCATCGAATGTTATTCCAGCTGCTCAAGGTGAAAATTAAAAGATAGAGCTATTCAGTTTAAAAGCACCTTTAGGCTCATTGCTCTTCTTTCTAACAATGCATAAGCTTCTTGAAACCTGAGCTCTGCAGGGGCATGAAACCCTCTTTAGGTAAGCTGGTGCCTACCAGCAAATGGTGGTTCCTAATGCTGCACATACCTCATTATTTTTACTGCTTGTGGAGTTTGGAGTCTCAAAATCTTTTTTCAAGTGAATTGAACAAAGTGTTACTATACTTAAAAAAAAAATCCAAATAAAATGACAACAACAAACCCCACCCCCTCCAAAACCCCTCCCCATACTAAAATAGACTTATGATGTTTTATCCTTCCAAAATTGAGTATGCCTTCATATATATATATATATACATATATTTATACCCGTTCATTTAATGGAAAGGAACACTTATTTGAGAATGAGTTTCTATATTTGCAAGTACTTGCAGACTTTTGCCTAAATCAGCACTGACCTCATAATACCCTCATAATTTGCTGAGAATTGTTGCACGATCAAACCACCTTGAATAGAAGTGTCCTTGGGGAAAAACTTTTCAGTCTTAACAGCTCAAAGGAAGAGACACAGCACACTCAGCTGTCCTCTACCTGCCTGCCACAGTTATTCTGTGCTTGGACCTTCTCCCCTCCACCCCCTTCATTGCACTGTTATCTAAAAAGGGAAGTTAAACTGATGATAATACAACTGTCTCAAACTGACCTCAGCAAGAGAAGGCTTGTTCTTCTTGAATTTGCTCCTTGTGTCTGGGTATCATGAAATATTTGGTACTTAGGATCTTTCCTTAGTACTCTCTTCTTGCAGTTACCTGCAACAGGAGGAGGAAGGAAGGGGTGCCAGAGCCTTAACCTGGATGCATTTGGTTGGTTTTTATCAGATCTTTAGCCTAATTTTAATGTAGTAATTTCTATTTAATAGTACATAACACTGAATACGTAGGGATTATTTTAAAGGGATTTTCTAAATAGTCTTCCTGTATTGCTTTCCAATGCTCCTCACATCCCCTCATCCTGCTCCTGTCATCCAGGCTTCTCTGTGAGATTTTTTTTTAATTATGATTATTATTATTTTAGCATCACTGTTTAGTTGCTTGAAGGATATTAATGCAATATTACTAATGCCTTTAATACATAATTGTTTATGCCAAAGATCACTTTTTGTTTCTTGAGGAATGTTTGCAGGAGAATTATGAATCATGGTTGCCTTTGATATTCTTCCAGAATGTTTGCTCTAAGTTCTCGAACTATTTATAGAAGCCGAGATACTTGACCACCTTATGCAATTTCTGCATTTTTGAACACTATTGGTCTTCAGACCTGATGTGCAGCAAAAATTTGAACAAGACCATGAATGTCACTTAGAAATGTTTTACCACTATAAAACTTTGTTTATAAACCAAATGTATTGTATAGTCTAATGTTTTCAACCTTTCTTTGGTTCTGTTAAAACAATAAAAATGCATTTGTACAAAAATCAGCTTCTGAGTGTTCATGATAACAGCAGTACCAAGAAGAGCAGCAAAAAGCTAAAGCAAAAGAACAGTTGTTTCTACATGTTCTGAACAGAAAGAAAGTGCAGTTTCTCAAACAGGAGAAGATTAAACAAAGGTTTTTGTCTCTTGTGCCTGTCAAACTAGTAATTAAAGAATTTAGTGGAAGCTGTGTTCAGTGATAGAGAACAGGAGATTTTCCAGAGACCTTACAGTGATCTGCTGTATTGTGAAAACTTAAAATGGGGTTGGCCTGGTGCTGTCGAGGGAAGAACTGCTACTCTGACCAGCATCTTGTTAATGTGAGTTTTACTTGCTAAAGTGAATGCAGGGGTGATGAGTATGGAACCACTGTTGTATTTCCTTCACTCCATCACTGTAAGAACATCTTATAAACACTTCTTCTTACTAAAAATTTCTACCCGCACACAGTGTTCTGACTTGTTGGAACCAATGTTTATTGTTACTGTAGGACCAACCATAGCCTCATAGTCCCAGAGTATTTAGTAATAATTGGTAAAATCTAGAGTTTTGTACTATTCACAGTTCTCTCCATATCTGAAAGAAGATGAGACCCTGACAGACAACTACCTTTGTCAGCACTCCCAGAGCTGGACATGAGGAGAAGGGGAGATCAGGACTCTGCAGTGTAATTCCTTGCTAATAATACTGTCTGATTCCCTAAACTCTGCTCTTCAGAGAAGTGCTAGTACATTAGTTTTTTCAAACAGAAGAAGAACACAGGCCCCCTTCTGCAGTTGTGCTTCATGTGTTTGGAGATGCAGAGGGCACCAGCACATGTACAAGAAAGGTTCTGGCCTCACACACCTGCAGCCATCTCCTTGACAAAACACATTGGCATGCCTAGACTGGTTTCCTGAAGGTGAGTGCAGTTCTTGCTGACAGTGAGTTGTGGTGATGAGCTGGCCTTTCCCCTGCTGTGGGAGCCTCCCTGGTGCCCGAGGTCCTGGGGTGGGCAGGGCTTCTTCAGTCACACGTGGGAGGCAGCACTGGGCTGGGACTGGAGCTCTGACACTTCTGTATGTCCTAGCTCAGGAAAGGTGTCAGCTCTGAAAGGCCATGGGGCAGCATTTCCAGGCTGCTCATGCAGAGAGCACCTCCAGCTGCTCAGATGTCAGCTTGGGATGCTACCTGTTAGCTCTGAAAACAAGATTTCTTCTACAAGTACAGTAACTGAAGGACGCCATTTGCTGAAACACAGGCCACTGGTTCTTCGAAGTGCTGTTTTATCTACTGTAATTGTAGAAATTCAAAATGGTTGTTTATGGCCAAGTTTACCCTAATGATATTACTGAAGTTACAGATAGAGACTGTATGCCCATTTCCTTCCTTACTGACTTGATGCCAGGGTTCAGATGGATTTCCCCCCCTCTTTCCAGACTGATAATTTTTGTCTCAGTATTTGAAATTTTGACTAAGTGACTTTGCTTCAGATGAAGATTTGAAACAAAAGCCAGAACCTACTCATTGATTTGTAAGCCAAACAGGATAGACAAACAAAGGGTCTCCAGTATCACATCCTTAATTAATACTGACCAAATGCATGGTTTGGAACCTGATAGCTACTCTGGAGTATGTGTTGGTTTAGAGAGATGGTTTTGTTGGTGTATAACAGGAAGTTCAGTCAGCTTTGCTCTGACTGTTGAGCCTTTGAAATATCATAAATAAGTACCTGTCCTCCATTTAAAAATAAGGAATATGAAAGGGACCTTCCCTATTGTGTTATTAACAGCCTTTTAAAACTCTGAGCAGCTGCACAGAGCTCAAGTTCAGTAAAGATGTAGCAAATATTCATTGATTAATAGTGGATCAGATGCCTCCTGCTGAAGAGCCCCATGAATTGTTGACAAGAGCATGAACATTTCATAAGGTGAGACGTAGTTGCAGTGGAGTTCCCTTTATTTCAGAACATTAAAGCACACAACCATTAAATACACTTGACACTTCTACTGTGCTATCTAAAAAGCTACGCTCGAAGGTACACGCTGCACAGACCTGGTGGCATCCACTTCAAACAAGTGGAACATCTAAATCAAAGCAAAGGCTTCACATAAAAAATAGATCTTGCTCTCTGCAACTGTATTTTTAAAAAAAATGATGGGGATGATGGGATTGAATGGAAAGAAAGTGGATTACTGAAGCAACAATCACCTCCCAGATTTAATGCAGGATGTTATTTTTATCAGCTCATCTGCTGCTGGCAGAAATGAAAGCTGATTAAGGCAAATGCTTCTTAAGAAAGGCGATTTCTTGTAAACAACACAGAAATTATTTTTTACTTCATCAGAAGCTTTTTCTGGAGTGACACTTGCAATGTCCCAGGCCTTGGGGGGACCCCTGCCCCTCTCACTGCTACTCTGTTTCTGAAGGGATTACATGTTGCTTTGTGGAATGCCAGCTCACAGCTGGCTGTGGGTGGAACTGAGCTTTCTTCGCAGGTGCCTGCAGCAGCAAAATATGCCACCAGAAGACTTTTCCAGTGGCCTGTCTGGCCTTCAGAATGTGCTTGACCTCAGGGCTTTGGTATTTGACTGGCAGTGTAGTGTTTACAACGTTCTGTGGGTTGCCCATATCAAACTATTCACCAGCACAACAATTCAGTAAAAAAAGAGTGAAAGTGTAATAGAAAAAAAGTACCTTATTTTAAAGCCATATTAAGAAAAACTAAGCTATGCTTTCATTTTAAGAGCTGCTGTGCACAATTGCTTTGATCCCAAACTAATCAGTGTCTATTAATTAATTGGCACCTAACCAACATAAGTCACTAAGCAGTCAAGTTTTTTTTAAGGGGAATTTTCTCTTAGCATCTTCTCATGTCCTGACTTGGAATTTTCCTGCTTTTGTAATGTATTTGACACCTTTAAAAGGCTTGTATTTTTCTCCATACATGTCTAGGCGATTCACTTTCAGTCCTGAAAAAAGACAGAGACAAGTACAAAGTTAAAAGCAGAATGCTAGGAATCACAGCAGTCTGATCAGAAAGCCAGCTGTCTTGAGAGCACATTAGGATTGGTTAGGAAGCTCGTTTTCCTTTCTTTCACAAGTTCATCTGGTTTGGAGTGGCAGATGAGAACATTCTTGTCACCTAATCATAGCTGTCTTGGCAGGGCAACACCTTGTTTCTCTCCTACTCCATAAGCCAACATCCTCCTTCCAAGAGAAGAACTATGGAACAGCCAGTCTATCTTCCACAGCTCCTGTACACTGCACTCCTTTCCCATCGTGGAGATGAAGCAAAGGACAAGTTTTAGAATTCTTTTCACTCCAAGTCATAATTGCAAGAACCAGCAATGCCTCTGCTATTCCATGAGGGAGGCCAGTAGCTATTAAATACCTACAGCTTCAGGCTGTTCTGTGCTTTCTCACAGGTCTGTTATCTTTGGTGTTCAGCCACTGGAGCAGCTGTATCTTGTAAGATTTAAACTAGTTCAGGAGGAAACTGCAGGGTTCTGTTCTTACACAGGAACTGTTGATTACCCGAAATAGGGGCCAAAAAGACCCTATTGACTGGTACCTATCCAGAGAGGTACCACATGTACTACCACCAACGCTCACCAACTGCCTTCAATCATCTTCCTCCTTTGCCTCTCTGGATGTGAGTTCTTGCATTGTTAGAGCCTTAATCCTGCAAAGCTTGCTTGGAGAAGCACTTTACACAGGGACAACTCACATGATTTAAGTGTTTGCAGACTGAGGTGTTGTCTGCTTTAAATTTACTTTTGCATTTACCCTATAGACTTCATTCTGCTTTTACTTGCAAATTGTTTCAAAGATGAAAAACTAACCAGCTCCAGAAGGAAAGAATAAGAAGGGCATTCTTCAAAATTAATGCATTCTTATGACCACTAGAAAGAGCTTTAGTGGCACAAGGCTAAAATATGTCAGGAGCAGCACACTAAATCATCATGCATCAATCTTCACTAAAACGATATGTTTGCATGTTTAATGTACCAGTCAACAAAGAAAAATCCATTCTTCTGTATACTTCTCTCAGTCTTTCTTGAGCAAAACAATTGGGAATTCACAATTTCCAGCAAATAAATCTTCCATCAAGGGAAACCGCCAGGTTTGGTAAATCAGACTTTACTATTTTGGATCAAGCGGACTTCAGACCTGCACCTCCAATTAAATGATTAACAGCTCTCCACTTCATTTCCTACACCAGCTTGTTCTGCCAGTACCAATTTCATGTAATACCCCCCCACTCACCTGAAATTGCAAGCTGTTGTATCTTAAACTGGATGTTTAAACTTGGGTTCTCCTCTGGCTTGGGGGCTCCAGACTGCAGGTTCACTATGCCCTTCAGGTTTGGTAGCTTTTGAGGGGTAATTTTGCCCACATCCCAAGTTAGCACCTTGTCAGGAAGGAGAGAAAATTAGTAGTAGCATTCTAGGAAACAACCTATGAGGTCAAGTTCATGTCCAGCTTTTAGTTTGCAGGCTGGGTACCAACAGTAGCCTGGGAACCCTAAGAATTCCTCACTGGCTGGGAGAGTGCTCCTGCAGATACGGGGGTTTTTTTTCTCACCCTGTCAGTGTGGGTCTGTGCACTGAGAACATCTTGTTCCCTTTGCTAAGGATAATTGACCCTGATGTCTGTTTGGGTCAGCTGGATCTGTGAAACCAAGACAGTAACCAGCACAGAGACCATAGAAACTTAAACACAAGAATGAGGAGGGTAGGAGCAAGGCACTGGAAAAATGTTTGCAGCTTCAATTCACCTAGTTATCCCAACTCTTGATAAAAACACAGTAAAATTTATTGCTGCAGAGAGTTTTTTTTGTTGGTGCTTTTCTTTTGAAAAGATCAAGGTCTATTATTTTTGAAACAAAATGCTACTTGGAGACCTTTCCCTAACAATTTCAATGAATTGCTGACTGAGATATTCCAAGGGCAGCAGAAAGCTCAGAGCAGGGTATTGGAGCCAGCAGAATGGTTTGGCTCAAACTGCTTTTCAGTAAAATGGCTCCTGGGTACTGAAAGGCTTCAGGAGCTTTATGAAATTTAGATCTCAAACCCCAACTCAGAGGCAAGGAATCAGGAGCCCAAGATATGTTTTTTCAGACACTTTATTTTCCTGTGTGTCCTTAGGCAGATCTTGTGGAAGAAATTTTTTCTCATCTCCTGCTCCCAGTTTTTCTGTCTGCCCATTTTCAAGTCTAGTGCATTTTCTTTAGAAAAATATTTTTCCACAACATATATGCAAAATTTATCATGGCTGAAACTATTGGCAAAATACTGCTGCATCCACTAAGGAAAGATATTAGTGGGTGAAAGAGCAGGGTGAAAAGAGAGGGAAGGGAAGGAAAAGGATATTATCAAAGTCAGAAATCAGAGCTGGTGTGTATCTAAGTTTGAAAAAGAAAATTTTAAAGGTAATTTTTTAATTCATAAACATATGCTGAACAGAGTTCTCTGCCAAGTGTGGAACACTGCTCCAGTATTCTGCAATATGGGTGACTTTAGTAATGCCATCTTCAATATTTAAATAAATAAAATTTCATTACTTACTTTAGTAACTGGGTCAAATGTATAGCTGCCTTGCGTAGCAGTGAGGTTCATGTTAAGTACGGCCTTTGGCATGTGAACTGTCATGACTACTCCTTCTACTGTTTTCCCCATATTCTGTTTTGGTCCAATGGTAACATCAAATCTTCCTGAAGAAGTATTTTCCTTAAAACTGATCATGTGCTTCACATATACAGGAATTGCCACCAAGCTGAAAAGAGAAGACAGTAGTTGAATGCATCCTGGCTACTTCTCTGCCCGAGAAAACAAAGCGCTTTCTCATAAATGGATCTTGTGTTTCTGGTAGGTGCTCAAGTTAGAACTGGTTTGTTTCATAAGTGATAAATGAAGTGATACTCTGCTCTTCAGCATCATTGCTGAAATGATTTTATCAGCAGAGAATCAAGATAAAAATAAAGAATTTTTTTTTTATTTTCATCCAAATACCTTGTCCTATTCTCTCTTCATCTGGTTGCTGTTTTGTTTTCTTTTTTTTTTAAGTAATCTCACTGAGCCAAATCTCAAAAGAGCCATTAGTCAAATCAGGCTTTAGTTTGCAAAATCTGCAGTTTGGACTTTTTTGCTTTACTCTCTTCATGAAGCTCAGAGTCCTCCATGTACACAGAGACTTTCTCACAAAGCATCTAGCACCAACAACAGTTACTAGGACAGAATAGCATGTGTGATAAAAAATTATTGCTGAGTATCTGCAGGTCACTGAAAAACGGTTTTCTTCTTTTAGTAGGGACAGAGCAACAGCTGAGACAAAAGCTGAGCACACACATTTCAGAAGAGTGCAAATTCCCCCTTCACAAGGAGGAATGTGCCATTCCTCAGGTGGAAAGCAGCAGTGTGTGCAGCTGGAGGGGCAGAGTGCCCGGATGGAAACGCACTTCTGGGAGCTGACGCGGTAGGAGATGAGCCTGAAGTTGCCATCGGGGGGAATGAAGGACAGGACCCGCTCAGACTCCCAGCGCTTGAAGCGGATACACGGATGGAAGCTGACGTCATCCAGCAGCCGTGGGTTCTGCAAGGAGTGCCACAATGGTGAGTGCCATCTCATCAGGTACCAGCACTTTGAGCCAGCTACTGCACTCTACCCAATTCCTATTTCTTAGACTCTGACTAGCCATGATCAGAGACATGTTACTGAGCTAGATGGATTTCTGATCTGACCCAGCACAGCAGCTCCTGGGAGGGTATTT
Organism: Zonotrichia leucophrys gambelii; assembly: GCF_028769735.1. Lineage (NCBI taxonomy): Eukaryota > Metazoa > Chordata > Aves > Passeriformes > Passerellidae > Zonotrichia > Zonotrichia leucophrys. Next base: position 20,771,698 of record NC_088176.1, read on the forward strand.
TCATGTACACACAAAAGCCTTTCCAACTACTGAACAATGCAGCTTCTACAATATAACTTGTTACTTCATATGTGTAACACATGAAATAGTGATACTGATCTTAAAGTTGTTTAACTCTGATCACTAAGAAAAATAAATCCTGAGCAATTAAGATTCCCAAATATAGGCTGAATTTACCATGAAAGACAGAGAAAGATCTGGCATTCCTGAGAGCTTAATACACGAATCAATAACGCCTTGGATTTCTGCAAAGACTGTGGAACCTGCAGAGAAAAACAAGACACTTAACATAATTATGAAAGGCCTAACAGATGTGGTGAAGTGCAGCTAGAGGGCACAGATGACATTTGCACAACACTCAACAACATGCCAAGCCCAGCTAGGAAAGGTCATTCCAGTTACCTGTGTCCTGGGCAGCTTGCTAAAATACATGAGCCAGAGCAAACAGCCTGTTCCAAACTGGTTCATGATACTCGTGCCAGCTGTTACACAGGACTTGTACTTGATGTGCTTGAACTGGTTGCCAGCAATAAGCAAATAAGAGTTTCATAACACACCAGCTCTGAATCTTTTCTTTCATCCCTGTCCCTGGTCTCCAGAAAACTAGCAAGTGGTGTGGTGGTGCAGGGAAGTTAAAGCATATCGAAAGAGTTAATGTCAAAATGCAGTAAGTTGGTGCTAACTTTGGCTTTCACAAGTAAAGGTTGTTCAACAATTAAATTAAATATTCATTTTGATGTTAAATGAATCTATAGCAAAAAACCCCAAACCCCAAAGCAAGAGTACCAAGCATTTTACCCAGGAAATGCTCATTTCCTGAAATATCTTCTAAGTATGAAAAGGTATAAGCAGGACCCTGGACTAATTAATTAACTCCACATGCAAAGGTAATTTTAGAAGATACGTAGAAACTGGCTTGTCTAGGCAAAGGAAAGGAGAAATGGTGGCTTTATACTTTGAAAAGAAGTGATCCTGTTTCAGGTTAAAGCAGTCGACCATATCCCTATGAAACAAGATAACCTCCCTATTCTAGGGGAGCAACCTTATCTGCCTTAGTCTTGGTGAAGGCTATAAAGAGGGGTTCTTGCATTGCTGCTCCCCAAGGGATCAGAGCTGAAAAGAGTAGCTATGACTACTGCAGCAGATCCTCAGTAGGAAATGGAACACTCAGTACACACTGATTTGGCCTGAAACACACACAGAAATTCACCATGTCCTTGATTGTACCTTCTCAGACTGAGCACTCACACTACTCCTGGGAATCCTAAGGAGCCAGGACAGCAACAGTCATCAGCATGTTCTATAAGAGCCCTGTAAGAGCCACCTTCTTTTAGCTTCAAGGTGGGGAGAGTAAGAGCTGCACAATGGCTTTTTATAACTCTCCACTTCAACAGTAGCCAAAGCATTTGCTGAAGTGGTGTACAGAATCAAACCAACATTGACACTGCTAAACAGCAGCACTGAATGAATAATCAGAGGTTTGCTCCCTGCCCCATACCACCACAAAAGGGTGTCCTGCAGTCTTTGCCCTTGCTAACTGCTGGCCCCAATACTGAACAAAACAGCAGGTTCCTGCCCACAGCTCTGCAGTTTTGTTTTGGCATTATTTTTTTCTTTCTCTTGGCATACAAGTTATCAGGTTCTTCCTCAAAGTTAAATCTCAGAATAAAGACTTTTGTATTTGAAAATGATATGTTTCATTCACAGAAAAGAAAGGAGTATTATTATTCTTCATAATATCTGGCTCCTTAAATATAAGGAAAACAACACTGTCCAACTATTTTGCACCAAGTTTAGCTTGCTATCAGAAGAAAGCTAATAAAGGATTTTGTCTTGCTTACTCTAGGGCCTTCAAGGACTACAGTACATTGTTGGCAGGAACAATGGGAGATAATTTTCTCATCACATTTCAACTACTTTTTTCCCCATTCATATTTGTTATGAGATAATCAATTTACAAACAGAAAACAGACTTCTTGTGGATGTTCTCGAAGCAACCCAGAGAATGATGCCATTTTAAGATGAACTGAAGTAATACACCTAAGCTCATGTTGGACTGTATTCTCTCTAAAACATCATTAGCTACATGTAAACACACTTGAGAGACAAATTTCAGTTTGCAAGGCATCTTACCTGATTTGTCTATAATTGCATCAATTTCTTCAATGACATCAAAATAGGCCTCGTTGTTTGTGTATTTTACTCCTGCTCTGCGCCAGGGAATGTTGGATAACTGTCCAGTGGGAAGTGTGTCTCCCACATTACTACTGCCTTAAAAATGAAAAGGAACTTAAAATCAGTAATTAATTACAAAATGAATGTTTCAGCTGCCAAAATCAAAAATCAGGGCAAGCCTTGCCCCAGGTACTGTTGGCTGCAGCCTGGACCCTTCAGTGTTATTTGTGAGGTGACATGAAGGCACTGGAGCCACGTGTCCAGACTTAACAGCTTTCAGACTACATCTTGCACAGCAAAATACAATACTCAAGTCAGCAGGAGGTTTGAGTGGGAATAGATGTGGGGTTAGATCTTCTGGAGGATTTCATCACTAATTCAAGACAAGACAGCTCCCTGTGAGGGCCTTAAGCCTGCTTCCCCTTCTCCTAAGAGTTTCAGCTGGATGACTTCAAGGCTCATTAACAGGTAAGGGTCATTGGCAAGAAAGATGTATAAGAAGCCTTAGGGAGGGCTCCTACAATCTTTGCTTGGAGTTGGTGTTAGGCTGAGGGTCTCACCCTTGGTACCATCTGAGCTGCCCTGCATCAACATGACAGCTGTGTCTATACCTGACCATGTGTCAAATCGATCCAGACCCTGGCCCAGACTGGACTTTCTGGCTTGACCTGTCCCGTTCTGATGGATGTTACTGGCAATCACTGGGCTGTAGATGACCTGTTAATCATCTGATCCAGCCCTTGACCTGTTGCCTCAACTTCTGGGCTCCCGACCAATGATACCACTGTCCCTGCCTGCCTTGCTCTCATCCTTGCCTCCTGGTTCTCCGTACCACCCAGCATGAGTAGAAGGTTTCCTGAGTTATAAAGTAAATTGATGATACTTTTAAAAGAAAAAGAAAAAAATCTTATCACTTCTGGGGCTTAGGTGACTGATGCCAGAATCCCAGCACAGTGTAAACAACTCCCTCTGCTAGAAGTAGGTCTTGGGATAGGGCCACAGCTCATGCTGACTTGTGCCCTTTAGCACAATGAACATGGCAGTGTGTCCTGCCACGTGAAACAGCTTCACTGAGAGGCTAGTGGCCAGCAGGTATCATTTCCACAAAACCTGCTTGGGCAGGCCCTAGCCTGGCAGGCAGAAAACAGAAGTTTTCGTTCCTTTGAGCTAGTAGAAGTAGTTACTCAAAAAAACCCCTTCCTAAAGTCCACCCCTGTATGTGCTATAACTCAGGGGGGTGGAGTTGCAACCATTTCTTCACTCCCACTGCATCTCTGAAGAGGAGCAGTTGCTGTGTCTGTCCCACAGCTGCCTTGCAGGGTGCAGCAGTGCTGCCAAGCCAGATAGACAGGAGACCTCTCAGGCTGCTGTTTCCACCTGCTCAGCACTGAGCTGTTGACAGTGACAAGATGCAGGCTGCCTTGGGCAGGCACTTCAGGCTCCTAGGGAATTTTAATAAGGTTTTAGATAAAACACTTATTTTCATTAAGTGGAAACACTAGTATTCCAATCTACATGTAAAAAACCTAGCTAAACTCCAAATAACAGAAATGAAAAGTGATGAGATTTATACTCAAAGACTAAACCATACCTCCTACCCTAAAGAGCAGCTCCTCTGAGCATTAGGTGTGTGGCCCTGCAGCCCCACTAGTCCCTTCTCTAACACAATGTACCAGTGACCATCTCGTGTCTCTCTGCCCACATGACACTCATGGCTCACCTCCCTTGCACCCGCTTGCCAGACAAGCAGATTCCACCAGCTCAGCTGACAGACATTTGGCTTCATCACTGCAAGACAGACCCATTTACAACAGCCTGAAATCAGTTGTGAAATCAAATCCATATGAATCCATGTGCTGCTCAGTGCTGGGGCCAGGGTGGAAGATGAGGACAGGCTGTTTGCTTCCCTTCATGCTATCTGCTCCCACCCATCAAGGATTTATCACATACCTATTATATACCTTTCTATATGGATTTCTTACAAAATGCTTAACCTTCTCCAGTGCCCCTCAGTTATTCAAGGCTTGGGGTGAGCTCTGTACCAATCCCAGAGCACCTGTCTCCAGTATGTCCTGACTGTGTCCTGAGCTGCTGTTCCTGAGGGACTTCAGCAGCTGTGGCTGAACCAGGCAGTGCCTCCGAGGACAGCAAAGGGGCCAGGCACAAACTGCAAACAAGGAGGGACTTGTTTTCATTCAATTCCTATTGATGAGAAGTGGCAGGACAGTGCCCTCACCTTACAGATTCTGACCAATATATTATTTTTTAGCTAATTTTAGAAATTTAGAAATGATGGGCCTTTTTTAAAAACAGCCTCATTGCTGAAACGACATATTTGCATACCTGTGATGGAGTTGACAACAGAGCGCAAAATTGTGGGAGGCTTAATCAGCTCCTTCAGTATGTTAGATTCTGTTGCCAGTGGAAAGCCATTGTCTAGCATTTCTTCTAGAAGTTCATACACAATTACTACATTGTCCTTAATTGCCGTCTCAGAACATTCGCCGAAGTAATCCTAAACAAATTCAGAGATTACAAAAGAGAGGATTTTTATTCCTGCTAAAATACTTTGCAAAAGGAAGTTTGTTCAGATTTTTCTTACAGAAACCCTCCAATATATGAAGGCATTTTAGTGCCTAAACTGACTATTACATAGTCTGATAGCATCATATTGTTCATGTTATATTTATCACCTAGCTGAAAATAAATACAAGTGTGAACATTGAAATAATGTAATGTGATGTGCTACTGTTTATGTTACAAAGGTCCTTCTAGTTGTGAACATTAACACATCTTCCGTTCCAAGACTCTTGTAAAATAAAGATACTATTATTTGGCAATGCTCAATCTTCACTGCATTTTCTTTATATAAAGTATCTGTGAAATCGGTTGAGAAGTTGCTTCTCTGCAGCCCTTTCCTCACTACAGAGTGCATGCTGCCCTACTACATGCTCCTTCTTCCCATCTGCATAACATTAACAGTACAAAAGCTTACAGAAAAAAAACCCAGCATTTATAAAGTCAGATTTGGTTCTGGTGCTGGTGAGTGCACAAAATAAACCTCTTTTGTCCTTTGTACTCTATAAACCTGCGCTTAAAAATTGCAGACAGAAAAGTCACTCACAGAAGGGTTTATTACCTTTCTCTAAAAGAAGTTTATGCAAAAAAAAAAAAAGCCCTTGAAGTCATTTTAGAATAATAGATTCACAGAATGTTAAGGGGTGATCCCAACCCCCCTGCCATGGGCATGGACACCTCCCACTAGATCAGGTAGCTCAAAGCCCCATTCAATCTGGCCCTGACCACTGCCACAGTTGGGGTATCCACAACCTCTCTGGGCAACCTGTTCTATTCACCATTTTACTACCCTCACAGAACAGAATTTTTTCCTAATATCTAGCTTAAATTTCCCTTCTTTCAGTTTGTACTCATTTCTCCTTGTCCTATCACTATAGTTACTGATGAAGAGTCCCTCTTTGGCTTCCCTGTAGGCCTCCTTCAGACAATGAATTTTAAAATCATGGAATGGTGACAGACCTGGAAAGTATCTGCTACTCGGTGCAGAAATTCAATTACAAAGAGTGGTGGCACTTCTGTCTGTATGACAGACACAAAGAAGATTTTATCCCGATAGATGCTGATGAGGTAGTGATGTGGAGTTGAGATGACAGGAGGCACATTCTCAACATCGATTGCTTTCTCCTGAGCTTCGAAGAAATAATCGCAGACAGACTGGCTCACAACGCTCTTCCAGTGCTTCTCCAAGAAGATATCACCAGAACAGTTTATAAGAAACAGGCTGTGGATCATTTTCTGTTGGAAACACATTAGAAGAAGTTAAAATAAACAAAAGGATATGTGGATTGACATTTTATATCCCAGATTCCCTTTCTTACGATGGTTATTCTTTATTAACAGGCACTGTGAATTTAGGAAAAATATCTACTTTGTTGCTGTTCTTTGAATTCCATTTTCTTTATTTACAAGAACATTCCACAAAAAATATTTGCCACTGGATTAAGTTGTTAATGTATATCATAATGCAAGCATGAAGAAAGCACCCTCATTTTCCACTTTCATCCCTATCTGGTATCTGCAATTTATTTATTTAAGAAAAGCTGACTCCCATGAGTTGGCACTCACTCAAACGTGTTTGCCGACATGAAAGAGTTACTTGTACAGAAGTTTCCTATGGCAGCTGGCCTGGCAGTTGCCCACTTAACTTAGAATTGCTCTGTCTTAAAGATACAGCCCTTTAGCTTGTCAGCTTTCAGCTGTTGAACTAGAAAAGTGCTTTTTACTTGCTGGCAGATTAGTCTTATGATCTATGCCAGGCTGCACTTGGGTAAAGGGTTGGAATTCGTTAAAAGTACACAAAACTAGCCATTTAAATCTGATTTAATGGATAAAATTGCCTCAAATGTGCTTGGCAGGCATGAAATATGTTTACATAAAATGATTTTCACTTAAAAACTCACTTACGCAAGAGGGGGGTATGAACTGCAGGTAAGGAATGTAACTTTTTTCTTATCTCTTTAAACAATTACAAATAACATGCCTCAGCCACTGATCCTTCATTTTACTCATGGGGCAAGAAGCTTATGTGCCTATTAAAAAAATAATTCCAAGCCTATTTCTCAACTTTCAGTGTGATAGTAAGTGAACTAAGTAGTTGATAAAATGAATAGACTATTATCTCTAGATCTACAAACCCAGAGAGGAGACAAATGCTGGCAAACTCCCGTTTATCTCTTCAGCCTTTACATGACACGGATAGAGTGCTTTGGCTGACCTGCATATAATGATCCTCTTAAAAAATAAGTTAAAACTTGGGCTTAGAAAACAAACCAAACTGTAACCCCAACAGCAGCTTCTGAAGGTGAAGTTAACCTGGTATTCAATGTCAAGCATAAATTCATCTGCAGTTGAAGAAGCTGCCCCTGGCACTGGCTGTTCTTCCCTTCTGCCTCTCAGGTATTGATTTGAGTAGGTCTGTGGCTCTGCAATTATTTACATTAAGAAAATAGTCCAGCCAGAAATTGACCCAGCAAAAGGAGCTGCAGGTCAGACCAGCTTCCTAATGCAAGTTATTTCATTGCCAGGGAGTGCTAGAGCTGGCACAGGGCATGTGGTGGAAATGGGCAGAGGACATCAGTGGAGATCCAGAATTGAAAGTTAGCCTTTGGAGGGATTCAAACATGACTGGAAAGAGATCAGACAATTACTGGGTGTCTGCACCTTGAAACAGGAAGACCACCATGATCTCTGCATGTCCAAGAGAAGCCAAACACACCTACCAAAATCCCATCATAGCTGTCATTAATTTTACTATGTTTGCCCAGGATATTATCCTAAAACACAGATAAAATTCGCTCCTCGTCTGTTAACTCTGGCATACTAAAAATAGCATGGAAGCATCTAGATGCACATGGCCCAGTCCCACAGAGATTTTAAGAGTATAAACACTGTATGACTAAATCTCATTCCAAAATACTGGAATAAGCACTTAGATCCACCCAGAGTGAGCTCATGTTGCCATGTCTGAATCTGAACTCCCCAGAGTAGTACTCATCTACCAATACATTTGTAACAATGAAAAATGGTCTGGCCCTCCAGATTTTCACAAAACAAAAGTATGTCTTCCAAAGCTCACCAAAGACAGTGAAAAAGGACAGCTCAGGAAGGTTGTCAGCATGGTATTTCCCCCACCTAAGTCAGCAGATGTGGGAAGAGAGCCAAGATCCAGCTTTTCAAATTCTAAACTCCAGCTGCTCCTTCAAACCATGACAGCAACGTGCTCATCTTCACTGGGGCCATGCCAGGTCTCAGATACCTCCTGCCAAGAGCATGCTGTCTTTGGTAGCTGACAAGAAAACCCCAATAGCCAAAAGGTGGACAAAAATATTCATCTAAGCCAATAGGGAATGTAAAGGGAAGTTATTTTAGAAACTGTGATTGCAAATTTGCTTAAAAGTGGGAAAGGAAACAAAGCTACAAAGTGTTATTGCATGTTTCTATCTCTGTCCTGGACCAAATTAATCTCTAATTTAGTTTGTTAATAAAACCAGAAAATTTTAATACTGTGAGCAGAGGATTTTTATAAAGGAGCCTTGACACAATTGCTTTAATCCAGCTCCAGTAAACATGTTCTGAATTTAGCCAGCATTGAACATTAAAGCCTTCCAAAATCTCCTTGACAATCACACAAGGGTGGCAAGTATAATCAACCACTGAATGTCAGTATTGTTCGACACCACGGCTGCCCACACATACGAAGGTGCTCAGCTGTAAAGCTTAGAATAGATCTCTGTACATTTTAAAATCGATTCAATAGCTTATCTGTTAACAAGTATCAGACACATTTCCTATTAAATGCACACAAAGCAGCACTGGTAAGACTCCACTTGCAGAGGAGCTGATCCACAGCCTGCTCTGGAGGAGCTATGTTGGACAGCAGGCAGCTTCCAATGATTCACTGACAAAGAGTATCAGACACGTGCGACAGAGTTTGTAGCGCTTCTGTTAACATTCATCCAGATTCTATTCATCTACTGATCAGAAATGCCTGCATTTGTCTCAATATACCTTTAACCAGCACAGTGTGCAGCAGACCACACAATCACAGCAAGCACCAAATGACTGCAATAGCAGGGCCCCTTCTTTTGCCCCAAGTTCCACTGAGGACATCAGACCATGACTTGATGTGCAGTCACGGGAGGGTGTGGGTAGCCAGAAGGGGAGGTAGCACTTGGCCACTGCCCTTTACTCATCTGCCCAAGCTGCCTGGGTACCAGCTGTGCTCACAGGAGTGTTTGTGTGGCCTCGTGGTGAAACCGAGCAGCGAACAGATCCAGGGGGCCATGCTTGGCACGTGACAGCTTTGTAGTACCTATGGAATATGAGCAGTAAAATCCCCCCGGCTGCCTAACCTATCTTCTAAGTAGGAAGATCAGGATTACAGAACTTGCCACTATTCTGCTTCTACAGTAAGACTTCCCTTCAAACCTCTCACATACTCCTTTCTTCCTTCACAAGTTTTAGCAGTATGCTAATTTGCTGCTAATGTGAAGCGCTCAGGAAAACTGAAGCTGTCTCCTTGCAGCCTAAGTGCAGAGCAGGCAGCTCCAGAGGCACAAGCCCTGCCCTGTCAGCCAAGGGGCAGCTCAGCTGATACACTTCCCAGAGCTGACTAGAATAAAGACACTCCTAGAGCAATGGGGACACCACTCTATTATACACAATGCTCAGTAATTTGATTTATCCCATACACTGTCAAACAATTGGCACCAGCTGATTAAAGATAGATTTCATGTTGAATATCTTAAAACTGGTAACACTACAAAAATATCAATACAAGATATATAAACTATTATTTAACAAAAATTACTTATATTGCTCCAAGTACGGAAGATTTTTCCCTGTTACTCTATTTTTGAGTGCCAGATTTCATTTCAGACATGTAGAGATCCCTCAACTAATTTTGCAGTACCTGACTTTTTTGTCTCATGACTTGAAAAGCAAAAAAGATTGACAAATGCTAAACATAAGAAATCAATCCAGTAACATTAAAATTCCTCACACCAGTAGGTCAACAGCAAAGTGTGTTAAGAGCTGCAGCACTTTGAGGGTAAAGGTCTTGAAACAAAGTTCCTAAGTTTTAAAAAAACAGTAGCAAAAGTACATGACCAGAATTCAGGAATCATGAGATTCTTCTCCATGTAGTAGTGTACACAGACACCACTTCGAGATGTCAGCATAAAACCACTCTTTGTAAGGCACTGAAGGTGTTTCCAGGACTATTCTATAGGACATGCCTCCCATCTCTCTGCTTCTAGGCCTACCCCAGAGCACACTGAAGGTCATTATTTGCATCCAGGCCAAAGCAAACTGTTCAAGCTCATTTTCAGTAGACTGGCAGCCTTTTATGATACTGCCTGACTGCAAGGCACCTTACAGGCTCTGCAAAAACCAATAGCCCCCTGCAGTTTTGCAGTTTCTTCTCACAAACTTCCCTTCCCTCATCTAGCATGCAAAACTCCACACGATTCATCTCAGTCATTTCCATCCTACCAGAATGTGAAGTCCACATAGAAGAAAAAGATATTTTAACTAAGATGCCTACAATGAGCTCTTTCCACATCTCTAACTTTTCTTTTGACTAAATCTGGATTTGCAATGTTACTGATTTCAAATTCTTGGCACGGAAACATCTGGACTAAAGGCACAGCAGGCTCACAAGACAAAAGTGGAGCTCACTGGCAAGAGAGAGGCTGTGAGCATGGGAAAAAAGACTGATTGCACATGCTTGTCCTTAGCTGCAATTAAGTACTCTAAAGTGTAATTAATGCAGAAACACTGTCAACAGCTGCTTTTTCATAACACTGAGCTGAGTTACATACAAAGCTCTGAAACCACAAAGTGAGGAATTTATCACTGACCTCTGCAATGCCCTTTAGAGCTAGTACTAATTACTGAAAATACTCCAAATAGGAGCATCACTAGGAAAGTATTCCACAGCTTCAATGTTCCCTGACTTTGGCATAGCTGTTCTGAAGGGTGCAAGAATTAGTGGTGGTAGACTGTATGAGTCTCTGTTATGTATTTGTGAAAATGAACTTCTAGTGACAAGTGAATAGAAAGTAATCAAATGCTTAAAGTAATCTGGAGAAATAAGCTAAAATAGGCAGTTCTATTTCTATTGAAGCTAGTATTTTTGTCACAATCAGCTAGTCAGCACTTTAGCTTTTTCCTATAAATTCAATATATGCTACAAATGTGTTCCTGACCTCCCCAACCCCATTCACTGGCTTTCAAACCAGCAAACCTAATAAAGAGAAATCCCATTAAACACCTGAACAACACTTTCAAGACAGCCAACGTGGCAGCTCTGAAATATTGTTTAATTGGCAGGACCAACATGACACATCATTAGCAGCTATGATTCAAGTTGATAAATCTGTAAATCTCAGGTTTACTAAAACATGAATGTTCTGTAATTTCACAGGGTTTTTATGCTCCTATTATTGTTTGTGTTTTAATGATGCTGCTCAAGTCATGAATCTTCTTACATATAAGATGCTCACAGCTTAGGTATCTACACGTCAAAGTAAAAACATTTTTGCAATCTTTTTTAAGAACTGCTTGTTGTCACCCTCTGTTAGTCAAGCAAAACTTCATATCTACTCAACACCATGAAGTGCTTGTGTCTGTACAAGTACTCAGACATATTTTATCAGCAAGATCATCCCTATTAAAGACGAAATGCTTTGCTTCCCAGATGTTCAGCATATATTTATTTATCTTTGCTCTCATTTCAAACACTGTTAGTAACTTTCTGAAATTGTTTTTAAGAGGAAGCGGTCCTTTGAGAATACTCTAAAGTTGACTTAAATTGGTGTTTGGTATCCATAACAAAATTTGCAACTTCCTCTGTGCTTTTACCAGTAGTTATTACAGCCTGCATGAGATTTGTGCAGCATTTAATCTACTGTCTGATGAGCTTTCCAATAATACACTTGCATGGTGCCTCTGTTCAGTTTAGTTTCAGTATAAATCTTCTAACTGCTGGCAAGAGAGCTCCATCTCTTATCAACAGAACAATATTAAATTCTGAATAATCAAACAATATTTGGTCCTGAATAACTGCAGTTCCCTTTGGGACCTGCAAGAATAGAAAGCTTTGCTGGAAAAGCAAGAGTTTCTTAGGAAAAAACCCACACCAAAACAATTAAAAATGCTTTGCTAAAACTGCATTTTTCCATGGAGATGGAACATTTGAATACAACTTACACGTGAATCAGTAGCTTTAGGACTACTAAGGGACAACTTAAGAAATTCACCCTCTGAAAGTAGTACAGTGAATAGACAGGGCCAAATGGACACAGATAAAGTGAGTATCAGTTCACATATGGAGTGTCCATAGTATTTTCAGGAAAACACTGATAATAAGGCTCATATCCCAGCCAAACCATGAAGAACTCTGAATGGACAAGGCAGCAGGATTCAAACATAGGATATCAAAGCCCCAAGTCAGCAGCTCTTTGTGAAGATGTTTTCCACCATGCTTGCCCAGTTCACTCCTGCAGTAAGTCTGGCAGGCCAGAGCAACAGTGCCACTAGCTTTGTACTGCTGTCCTTCACGGGCTCTTTGAAGAGGCACTCAAGGCTCCAGAAAGGACAGTGCCAGAGCCATGCAATACTGAAACACTCCATCAGAGCCAGCACGCACCACTGGAACTCTGCTGTGCATGGCAGCCCTTCCCAACGTGTGTGCACTCTGCCCCTACCAGTCCAAACACAGAGGGCAGAAAGAAGGCACGTAACCACTTGCACCTTCCTTCTCCTCCAAGAGGACAGAGCAAAGCAGCACCCTATTTTTTTTATCCTGTATGAATGAGTCTCATGGATACTCTTATTCTAAGCAGCTCCTGTTAAAAGGCTGCCTTTCATACATTATGTTAAATAAGCATAAAAAAGATTTAACTTATCTTCGCTGTGTTCTTTTTCAAAAAAGTTACATGTGGAGCTGTAATTTGGGGGAAAATTAAAGGGATATAAGAGGAAGGAACTTCACATTTTAAACAAATTTTAATTTGGTTTCTTGCCATTATTACAGCTGTAAAATACCACTACCACTCATCTCCTACTGTTCAGACTTCTCTACCTCAAGGAATTCAATTTCTCTTTTCTGAATCCTCATGACAAGGTTTTTATTAAAGATTGCTCATGTAAGGAAATCTGTATATGAGAGAACAACTGGGATTTAGCTGGTGCATAACTGTCTTGTACAACAGAAAAATTTCTGAATAAATCCAGCAAAATCGATCATGGGAGTGCATGGAGTATTCATAAAGTTTGATTTGCCATTTGCAAGGAATTTTCAGATATATGCATACAGGCAGTAAAGAATCTATTTGTTTCCCCCCCCAAAAAAACCCCAAGTTTGCTTGTGTTTTTGAGTTAGCATGCAACACGAGACATTTTTTTACAGAGGAATATAATTCAGATATTTGCTTTTCTTTTTTTTCTTTTATTTTTTCTTTAACAAATAAATGAGAAGCTATGTATGATTCAAACCCACTGGAAACTGCCACAGCAGAAACATTCCCATAGTTGACATAGTCAGTTATTTTGTGAAACATTGTTTCCATCATTTTACTCCTTACATGAGTAATTGAAGTTGGTTTTGCTTTTCTTGTAAAATACCTTTTCCTCTCCAATACTTCAGTCTGCCTGCTATGAACACAATTTTTCATCATTCAGGTATGATTTTTTGCCTGGTTGGTTATAGAAAAGCTACACTGAATGGTGACGCTATTCCTCCAGTTCGATTAACACTTCATGGGTATGAACGACTCATCATACACTGAAAAGATGGTAAGTGCATTACTAATTTACAGCAGATTTGAACTGAAACAAAAGAAGAGACGCTCCACTCAGTTACCGCTGGCTACTGAACAGGGCAGGAGCAATGTGCAGCGCATAGAGGTGGCTGATAATGGGTTTATTCCCAGCGCATATTATGGAGATCCGCACTCACAGGGGCCCTTGCTAATTAAGCAAGAACAGCCGGAGTAGAAACACCGTGGCTGAGCAGGGCTGCTGAAGATGGACCCAGGTGAGCCGGCACCGCTCCCCCGGCCGCTCTGCCCCTCCCGGCCTGGCCTTGCTGCGGGCTGTACTGCGAGCGAACGGCGGCTGCCACATCGGCCCTGCGCTGCCCGGCAGCTCGGTGCCCGATCCCTCATCCTGCGCTGCCCGGCAGCTCGGTGCCCGATCCCTCGCCCTGCGCTGCCCGGCAGCCCGGTGCCCGATCCCTCACCCTGCGCTGGCTGCCGGGCAGCCCGGGGCCCGATCCCTCGCCCTGAGCCTCATCTCGGAGCGTGAGGGGGCAGATCCGCCGCTACCGGGCTCGGACCCGACCCTGCGGGCGGTTCCGCTCCTCCGCCAGAGCCCAGAACAACGGGAACGGGGGAGTGGTATTCAAACACGGCAATGATCTTGTATTTAAATAGGCATCGAACAACGGAAACGGAGGCGAGTAAAGCGGAAAGTCTCGGATTTGCGGGGCAGCCTCCCGGTGCCACCACTGCTGGGAACGTCGCCCCTGCCCGACTCCGGCCAACCAGCGCGGCCGGGACCGGGCACGGGCGGCTCCCGCCCGGCAGGGATCCCGTCCCCTCGAGCAAGGGCAGCACCGCCCCACTCCCTCACGGCCCGGGCCCCCCGCGCCCCACGTACCTCCCCCGGCCCGGCACGGCCCGGCCCGGCCCGCTCCCGGGACAGCGGGGCAGCGGCCAAGATGGCGGCGAGGCCCGGCAGCGGCGGCGCGGGGCCGCCCCCCGGCGGAGGCGCGGGCGGCCGGGGCGCTGCCTGCGCCGAGCGCCCGAGCGCGGCCCCCTCCCTCCCCGGGCCCGCCGGCCCCGCTGCCACGGCCGCCCTTCACCGCCGGTCAGCACCGCTCGGCCTCGGCGGCCGGCAGGAGACGGGAGCGGCCCCCGGGCGCTAAACCCACCCGGGCCGGCGCCGCGGCAGCGCGCGGCTGGGCAGGGACGGCGGGCGGCGCGGGCTCCGCTCCCCGCCCCTTCAGGCGCCCGGCGCGGCCGTACGTTCGTCCCGGCGCCCCCGCCCCCCGGTGGCGGTGCCGGCGCGGTCGGCGGGGCGGATCGGGGCCGGCGGGGCGGATCGGGGCCGGCGGGCGGGCCGAGGAGAGCGGAGCGCACCGCACGCCGCCCAGCGCGAAGATGGCAGCGGGGGAGCCGCAAGCCAAGAAGCTCAAGCTGGAGCAGAAGCAGCAGCAGCTGAGGTAACGGGCTCCGGGACGGGCTCTGCTTCGCGAGCAACCCCTGCGGCTGCCGGAGGGCGGCTGGTGCTGCCCCCGGCGGAGGGCGAGACACGTGCCGCCGCCGCGGTGCGGTCAGACGCCGCCGGCAGGGTCCCGCCGAGCCGGCTGTGCTCGGCCGGGCTGCGCGGGCTGTGCTTGCGGCCCCGCCGCGGCACCGGGCGCACGTGGAGGCGGCGGCGGCGGGACCGTCCCGCCGCGCTGCTCCGGCTCCTGCCGCGGTACTGCTGCCCGGGCCCGGCGGGAGCTCGGGGGCGCCGCCGCACCGGGCTCCCCGCAGCAGAGGCAGGGGTGGGTGGGCGGCGCGGGGGTCCCGCTGTGCCCTGGGGTCGGGTCGGTCAGTGCGAATGAGCTGCTGAGCATCTGGATGGGGTGCGGTGAAACGGAACGCTGCCCGCAGCAATGGCCCCGAACTAGAGCACAGCTGGGGTTGTCAATGCTTCTGCCTCCCCTTTGAAAACAGCCTCTGAAAAATGCCCCGATTAATACTCGTGCGAGAGTCTCTGTCCCCGTTGGACAGGAAACTGAAAATCCCCGTTAACAGTTACATTCTCTTTTAAGACATACCGTATAGTTTTAAATATTTTCATATTGAAATAATCTGTGCGATTTGCTATACTTCCTCATTTCTGTGATTACAGTTCAATAGCGCTGACTGAATCCCATCTGAATGATGGCCTGCACAGACATAAGTAATTTATTTGTAAATGTCATAGCAGAAAAATGTAAGGTTTCTCAATGGAGGATGCACAGTCAAAATGAGAACTCCAAGTACTAAGAGCTGTAGAGCAGCTTGGGGTTTTTTGGTACAGTTTCAAGTTTGTTTTCTCAGGAATATTCAGATATGAATATAACTGTAAGATAGCTGACTTCCTTCCAAGTGTTCAGTGTATGAAGAGAATTAATGGCATAAGCCTTGAAAGATCCAAAATTATCTTGGCGATAACTGATAACTAATAACTCACTCAAATATAGCATAAAGGGGATGTACTTTAGTACTGAGATGAAAACAGTCTTTTTTGGTACTGATGTCCTTATTGAAAGAGCTAATCCTATTAAATTTGTCAAAGTCGGGGTACTTGCTTCTTCAGCAGCCAAGTGACTTTTCAAGTTTAATGATGGTTGACAAGCTCTGTTACAGATAGTAGAAGAGGGAAGATGTGGCTGAGCTCTGAAAGCAAATAAATGGCAGACAGCGAGATAAGGTTGTAGTCAAAAAGCAACAGTTATCTCCATGGCCCTTAAAGCAAGATGAGGCAAGAAACTGGCAGCTGCAATGTTTCTGTTAATAAAGTTTATTAGAGGAAACAGCATTTTAAGATGAAACATTAGAAAAATTTAAAATTTGAGTATATTATTGGTGTACTGAGTTAAAAATTTAAAGGTTGTTTGCAGTGGAATGAAAGGCAGTGGTGACATGCTCTGGTAATGACTGACTAAACTGCAAATACTACTTCTGTAAGGTATGACAGATAAAACATGAGGGATGTTGTTAGAACTTGCATATGCTAATTCTGTTGCAAGTTATTTCAAGCCAAAGTATAAATAGGCTCCAGCTCTGTTTCATAAGAAGAGAAATGCCGTAATTAACTGGTGATCAAATAAAGTTAATGTGTGCTGTTTGCCACAGGTTGAACTCATGAAGCAGTTGGTGGTTGGACCAGATTTAGCAGACCTCAACACTCATTGGCAAGAACGTGTTTGGCTGAGTGCTGTTGTGGGACTTAAAAGCCACTAGAGAAAGTACCAGACTGGTTGAGGTTCCATGACTTGGCTGTATTTGTAATGAGATTCAGTTGTTAATGTAAAGCACTGCTAGATAGGCTTGGAAACAGTTCCTATATAGATTAGAAAAGAAGTGAAAAATCACTTAAAAATTTTTGGAGCTCAATAACATCATACTTGTTATAGCAAGAATTTGAGGAAATTATAGAGAACGATTCCTTCTTCTCAACATGTAGGTCTGAGGCTCTCCGGGCTCTTCAGAAGACCATGTCTAATGGATTCAACAAAGGCAGTTTGTCCAAAGGCATATTTATCCTCTCAAAGTGGCTTTGTAGAGGTTTCATGGATACATTTTTAGACCCTTTTGATCTTTTCAGGCAAAGGAAAGCAAATATAACTCCCTCATGAGGTGGCAAAGCTGTCTGGGTTCAGGAAGGTACACTTGTTTGAAAGCAGTATAGGATGGCTGGCTTTTGCCATCCAGTGAGCAGCACACAAAGCCCGAGACCCAAACTGGTATTCCCAGCTCAACAATGTGTTGTGCTGACATTCATCTGCTGGGTGGCAGGTTTTGCATTGTCTTTATTGAGGCTTGCAAATCCCCACTACAAACCAATGGGCTTTAGGCAAGGCCATCAATGTGTGCTGCCTTGTTTCAGGCTTCTGACTGCATCTCTGCTGTGTGAAGTAGAATATTATTGTACGTGTGTGAGCTGCACTGTTTGAACAGAAAATGGGCTTGCAAAGCTGCAAATGGCTTGTCATGGAGCAGCAGCATCAACTTGCTAGAAACATCATGAGGTGTTACTTTAGAGGAGAATTACTAAGGATTTGTGTCCTTTTATATTTGGTTTTGTTAGGGAAGTCTGTGAAAACCACAAGCAGCTTCTATTAACAGCCTGGTACAGTTATGAAAGAATTTGAACATTTTCTGTAGGAATGTTTGAACTTATATGTATGTGTCTGTATAGAAATAGGCATGCTTATTTTTTCCTTCTGCACACAAACTTGTCAAGTCCCTTGTGCTGCATGATGACCTTCGGGCTGTTCTGCAGCTGCTGTATTGATTGAAAAGTCATGACGTGGCTAGTTGTTTGAACAAATCAGTTTATCTAGAAGACAATGTAAGCATTGAGTTTGACAAATAGTTCATACTAAAAGTTAAAAGTACAGTATTCTTCCTCTTCTGCTATTAGACATCTCTTCATTTTAAGAATAAATTGTCAAATACTCTGTGAATAATTGTTATCAAAAGCAGTCCTTTGTCATTACTGTTCAGTAGATTTAGAAAGCTTGATACTAGTGGCTCTAAAAATATTGCTAATTTCACGCATTTTAAATTTTTTTAATAAGCTGACTTCTAATTTAGCTTATTCCTTCATCAACTCCTTATAAATGAAAGAAGAGTGAATATTTCAATATAGCTGTGACTAAGCTTTCAGTTAGAATTTAGTAAATAATTTTTCTTTCTCTTTTATCTCTTGGTTTGGGTTTTTGTTTGTTTGTTTGTTTTCAATTTCACCTTGCTCCCCATTTGTATTCATTTCAGTTTTTGTCTTCATGGCTTATAGTTTTCTTACTTCCCTATTTCTTATATCTGCAAATACAGGTAACGTTTTCCATGTTGGTACTCGTAACGTCCTCAGGTCAAAGAAAGATCTGAAGCCCAAGCACTTTGCTGTGTTTGTTCCCAGAATTAAAGCAATAGACTTTTTCTTCAGATGAATATTTAGTCCGCTTTAGAAATCAGACAAATGCTCTTGAGGACCCTAGCAACAGACATTGCTAACTTTGTTTTATTTAGGATGTAACAGCAGTTACCTTCCCTTCCAAGCTGTGTTGACAGAAATACATCCAAAACCCGAATAACTTGCAGCATGGAAACTCCTGTGCTCTTACAGTGCGGGCACTGCTTCCCATTGTTCAGATGTGTAACTCTCAAATTACCGTTGTCAAGTGTCTTCACCTGGCCTTTGATGTAATCCTCTGGGATTCTGCACAACATGTGTCATATTTCCACAAATTTGTGTTCTTGTTTTGGAGAAGCTTGCTGTGGTGTTTCATCCTTTTAATTGAAGTAATTCCTTGCTTTATTGTAGGGAGTGTGTAACCTGAGGAAAAGGAGGTTGTGGGAAGGCTCTCTTTCCTTGCTGATGTTACCTGCAGCCCACCTGGCCAGCAGAGTCACTCCCCCAGCAGCAGTTTAGACATAAGAGCCTTGGCCAAGACCCTGCAGAGAGGTGCAGCTCTGCCTTGCTGGGATAAGTCCTTGCTTCCCCTAAGGCACTGGGACTAGTCCTGTCCCTGAGGCTGCCTGCAAGCTGGGTTACCTGGGAGAGAAGAGCTGGTGTAAATAGGCCTATTTCATCTTGAAACTGTGTTTTCCTGAGGTTTGAGTTCCTTCTTTTTCAACTGAAGAAACAGTTTGTGTAGGATTACTCACCTCATTGGATCTACTAATATTGTTTATGAACAGACAAGGAAGGTGCCCAGGAAAGAGACTTGAATGAATGTAGAATTAGCTGACTATGGTGTTAGTATAGCAATGTGAAATTTTGTAGTGCAAGACCTTGGCTTACTCTGCTGTTGCTAAGGTATATTTCATGTGGAAATCTTGGAAGCAAAATTCTGACTTGTGATACAAGGTTGTGATATTGAATTTTAGTAGTTACTTACACAGGCATGGTACACAAATATTTCACAAAACCAGTTTCAGAAGCAGGGAATGGGTTGCTATCTAAAGGTCATTAATTACTATTTGCTGACAGTGTATTGGAAAACCTTATCTTCTTGGAAAAAGTAAATTGAATTTGCAGATACAATGTGAACACAATGTTTTTTTCAAGGCTGTTCATTTTTTATTTACATAAATTGATTTTAAAAATTTTATTATTCATATAATGTATAATAGTAGTACAAAATATTATTTATATAATATCAACGCCTTTTGTGTGAAGAAAGGAGTCTTTGGGTATTACTCAGATTTCAGGGAAGGGAAAGGGATTTTTTTCCATTTTGAACTGTAATAATTTCCATAATTATTATTTGACCACAGTCAAAGCTGTTCTGCACTTGAAGGATATGGTAAGATAAAGCTACTTGCTGGCTTTATGCTACCTTGGGATTTCATTTACAGTGAAGGATTGTTGTGGGGTTTTCTTCCTCGTATGTTCAGTGGTACAAAGCAGTTGTAACTGTTTCAAGGGCTATGTTATTTGATCAGAATAAAATAGAAGAAAGTATAGATGTCTGCAGTATGCTGAAGAGTTAGCATATTTATAGACTTTCCTTTGCTTTTACAGCTGAACACTCTGTGAAGTTACATGGAAAGAAATGGGATGATGTTACAGAATTTTAAAAATAATAAAAGATTTTTAACACTTTGCAAATAAAACCCATACAAGCTAAAAATGCATCTAATTTTATGTTGCAAGATATTAAATTCTCTCTGTAGAAAAGTTTCCAAAACAACTGTTATAATAGAAGATATTTGCAAGCTCTGCAAAATGCTGTTATTGAAAGAGAATTTGTGGACTTGCTGCTCGCTAGTCCCATTTTATAATGTCTGCTGGGGCTATTGCATAAAAGATTACCCTCCTGTCTTGTAAACAGATGGGCAGCTTATCTAAGATCAACCTTACTTTTGTACTTTGAAGAAATTGAGTGAAAATATGAGGGCTGATAGAGAACTTTTTGTTTATATATTGCAAACTGTAAGATTTATACCAAATATTTGTGGTGTAAAACATAACACATTAGTCCAAGGCTAAGGCCTAGATTGCCTATCGGTTACACAAGTTACAAATATATAATGTGTAGAGTTTCATGGATTACTTGACTAAAGTACAATTTTAAATGTTCTCATATGCCTGCCTGTTATTTTATCAGGTAGGGGTGGAATTCATTTTGAATTTATAATGTGCTTGAAAGGAAACATTTTAGTGAAATAACCCGAGGAAGTTGCTTATATACGTAGAGAAACTGACACGGTCATGAAGATTTCTCTCTTGTATACTAACAACAACAGTCAAGAAAACACAGTGGTTAGACTGTGTCAGACCTTATATATTTTTAGATACAAATGCTGTAAATTTCATGTTTGTCTCAGGGATTTCTGAGGCTGGATCACATGTGAAGGCAAGGTCAGCTGCCCCATGCAAGCAGAGGGAGTTTGGAAGGTCAGGGGTCAGGAAGGCTGAGCAAGCTCAGACTGCCTGCCCAGCACATACATGGTGGGACTGCAAGTTGAACTTGGGGCACAAGCATTAAGTTCATCTCTAAAGGACCGTGAGTCATAACTGACCATTTTCCCAGCAATACTCTGGTTGCTGTTTCTCCACTTCCTTAGGCTGGGGCTAGGTCTGGACGTGTAGCAGTTCCCTGGCCAATGACTAAAGGCACAGTGATCAGTGGTGTAGGAGTAGGTGGTGGCTCGAGGATGTCAGTAGCAGTAGAACCTGTGTGTGTGATAGCACAGCCAAGATGATTGGGCACGGGGAAGAGCTGCAAGCTTATAAAGCACTATTGATTGCTGTTGAGGTGCCATACATGATATTCCATGGAAAGATGTTGATATTTTTTAGAGAAAATATGCTCAAGTGGTAAAATTTAGAAACATTTGATGGTACCTCATTTGGCCTCTTGCTCTGTGGCTTGCTATTCATAATATGCAGCTGTATGTTGCAAATTACTGTAAATATAATTAATGTGTATATATTCCTTTACATATCTTTATGTGTTTGTTAAAATCAGGCAATTATTTATGAGACAATCTACAACTAGATTTTTTTTAAAAAAGGTTTTTAATATTTTGAATACAGTGATAGAACCAAGAAGACAGCTGCATTCTATGGTTATATACAATAACAAGTTATGTATCTATTGCTATATTTGCTGGTGCTGGCATCCTCCTTCCCCACCTTCTAGGTTACAAAACAGAGGTTTGGCTATTAAGCAGTGAAACTGTTAAACTGGACATAATAAATAGTTCAACATGAATCAGAAGATGCAACCATTATGTATCTATGTATTTGCATTTCAGTAGAGCTCAGAATCCTCCCTCAGGATTTGAGAACCTCTTACACATTGTGTTGCAATAACAGTAAGAGGATGGATATGTTTCCTACTCTTAGTCTCCTACTCTTATTTTCCTGCTCTTGTTTGACTTTCCAGGATCCCTGATACATGTCAATAATGAGAATTTTGTGATATGTTCAATAAGTGGTGATCATTTTTTGAGTGTCTGATTTAGAGAACCTAGGAGAACCTACCTCAATCATCAGGTATTGAGCATAATTTTTTCTGTTATTTTCGTGTGACAATGCAGGTCCTTGACCTTCATCAATGTGTCATATTTTGGCATCATGTCCTCTGAGAGGAAAATTAGAAATAGATGGAAAGTTTGGCTTTAATTTTTCTGAGTACAATATTCCCATTTTGTAGATGGAAAGGAAGGGAAACTTCGGACTAATAACCACAGGATTATGAAGTTGTGAAATTTAAATATTTAGTTAGAGGTGACACAGCAGTACTTAACAACGTGGGATTCATTTTTGGCAAAAACAACCTATTGGCTTCAGTTTCATGAATCAGTGCTTCTGGTGCTAGTAAGCTAACAAAGTAAGTGCCGAATCTGCACAATGTGGCAGTAACTTTGACAGCCAAATGAGGAGTGACGATAGAAACCTGGCTTTAGCGAGGCTTTCCCTTTCTCATACGGCGATTCTGCCAGTGTCAGGCGAATAAAAAAAGGCAGTAAGCAATGCCGGGCTGCCCTTTTCTTCCCGTGTTTGCAGCCGTGTCCTCTGGCCGCCTGGGCAGGCGGAGCGCTGCGTTCCACAGGTGGCTGCCAGGCGCTCCGGCAGCCCGGCGTGAGGCGATGTGCTCCGGGCTCGGCAGCCCGGCCCCGCGCCCTGCGGGGGAAGGCAGGCTCCGCACGGGGTCACTCGCTGACCCAAGGCACAGTTGGATAAAAAGAATGAAAACGGGTTCGTGTCCAGGGTGTAGCGATCGTGTGTCGGGGCGGGCGTCAGCCCGCGGCCAGGACAGAGCCGGGTCGGGGGGTCCCCTCGGTTCCCACGGCCCCGTGACAGCCGAGGGGCAGCGCTGCCAGGGGCTCCGCTGGCCATCTTTACTGTGGGCGGTGCGGCTCGAGCCCCGCAACTCCGCGGGGCTGCCGCCGCTAAACTTTTTTCGGTTTTCCTTGGCCAATTGTCAGTGTCTCCCACGCTGGCCGCCGGGGCTCGCGGAGGGGACGGCAGCGGCAGGAGCTGTGTGGGAGGCGCGCGCTCTCCGCCCGTACCAAAGATGGCGGCCGAGGAGCCCGGGGGTGCCGGGCGGGCGGCACCTCTCGGTACCGGGCGCTACCGAACCGGGGCGCGGGGCCCGTCGGCAGCGCCCCGCGGCTCCTCGCGCCCCGCGGCCGCCGCGCAGGGCCCGGGCCCGCCCCGCCGGCCGCCCGGCCAATGGCGGAACGCGCGAGCGGGCGGGGCGGGGCGCGCGGTGGGCCGGCCGAGCGCTGCCGGGCGCTCAGTCGCGGCTGAGGCGCGGGTGCCGGGCGGAGAGGTGACGGTGCCGCTGCCAGGGGACTCTGCTGCGGGCGGCCGGGCGGGCGTGGAGCCATGGCCACTGTCAGGTAATGTCGAGCCCCCACGCAGCGCCCGCAGCACAGCCTCGCATCCCGGGGGAAGGGGCGGCGGGTGCTGATGCGCTCCCGCTGGCGGGGCGGAGGCGCCCGGCGCGATGCTCCTCCGCAGCCGGGCTCTTCTCCCCGCTGTGTAATCACGGTGCGGGGCAGCGCGGCTTCGTCCCATCCCTCTCCCTGTGCCGAGAGTTGGTTTGGTGGCTGCACGCCCGCTCCCCTGGGGCGGGGAAGGAGGGAGAGCTGTGCCGGTGCCCCGGCGGCCCCGCAGCCCCGTGGGAACAGCGCTCCCGGGGCGCCGCGGTGGCTTCTCGCGGGCAGGTGGGCGCGCCCGGCCGGGGCTCCCAGCGGCACCGGGAGCGAGAGCCCCGAGCAGCGCCGGGCCCGCAGGTGCTCCGCTGATCCGCGGGGCGGTGGCCGGGGGCCGCGTGCGGCGTCGCTCGGCGGCGGTGCCGCTGTCACAGGTAGCGCCTGGGCGTGGGCGCGCCCGCCGCGGGGTGCCGCCCGTGGGCGTGGGAGGATGCGTGTCCAGGGGCTCCGGCGGCCGCTTTGGAACCTTAAACCCTCGCTGTGGCTTGCCGTGACTAGAACTAGATTTTAAAAGAATCCCCAATAACGAGGAGTGTTAATAGCGGGCTAGGCTCTTGGCAGGCTGTTGGAACTGCGGTGATATCAGCCTGTCAGCAAACCCGGAGGATGACAAACCCCCGTAACTTAACATTCAGTGAAAGGAGTTACTGTGAATAGTTTTTCTTCCCCAAACACTTCATCTCAATATGGGGTTGTATTGTGTGGAACAAACAATTGTGAGGTAAATCGGTAACCTTTGATCGGGCCTTTGGCTGCTAAAGAAATGCCTAATAATTATCAAATTGCCTTTATAATTCAAGGCAATTCTCCCATCTCCTCTCTCCACCCTCCAAACTCTGTGTATCAGGTTTCACTCACACTGTTTCTGACCGAGACGGTAACTTTGAAATCGCAATAGTATGTCACTGTTGGGGCTTGTGAAGTTAGTGCAGCTGTGTGAGGAGCTGGGTAGTGGTGGAACAGTTTTTTTCTGCGGCAGCCTTGCTTACATAAGGCCGAAGCTTTTAGGCTTGTTTTCAAAGTTGGAGCCTGTGAGTGTGTCACTTTAGAAAACTACAAAAGTTTCATAATAAATGAAACCTTCACTGAAGATGTTCCTCTAAGTCAGTATGTAAATATGTAACTGCTTAGCCAAATATTGTCTTTGCTTAAGACCCACGTCAGGAAAGCATGTGAGCAGTCCAGCAGGCTACTTTATGTGTTTAAGGTCTATATGCTAAAGTGATTTGCTGACCAGTGATGCAAGAAAATTGTCTGAACTCTGGAAGGATGGGATTATAGTTCTAAGGTACTTTTGTGTTAGATGAGTTACTTACTGATGTATCGTCCTACTTGCAATGATGTTCCATGGGTATGTGGGATGAGAGAAGGATGCTCTTAGCTAAGAGCTTATAGCTAGTCAAGTGCTATAAATCTGGTACTATTGCTGTTTTGCTTTAACTAAACATAAAAGTGACTTTTGGTAAGTTCAAATCTTGTGTTATATGGGGTTTTAAACTGAAATGGATATGCTGAGGACAGGCTTAAAACATGCCTTGTTTTTGCCTTACTTTAAAGGGCATAGTGAAACCCTTTAGAAATACTAATATTTAAGATCTTACAAGACCATCTCTTAAATTTGTAAAAGAAAGACTAGGCACACAGTGTGCTGCCATGCAATTGCACACCCAAATGTCTCAGCCATGTTTAAGGCTTTCTGAGTTGCCAGTATCCAAAGGCCCAAAATATTCCTCTGTCTCCGTGCCAGTAGCTAATAATAAGCTTTCACTGATATTTTGATGTTGCTCTTCCACGGAAGCGCGCAGCAGCCTGGGATGATAACAATATTGTGTGATAGTTGGATATAGTGCTGCTAATGCTCAGCAGCCAACTTCAATCAGGACCATATTTTAAAAAATGCCTGCAGCAGTAGAGCATGAGATTGGACACAGCTTTCCAGATCATTCAGTTGCAGTTAATTTCGTTGGCTTCTTATGAGGTTCAAGGGTTGATCAGTACCGATGTTTTGGGTTCTTTTTTGTTTATTTGTTTGGATTTGTTGTTTTGTTTTTATCTAGTTTGGTTTCATTTTATTACTTCTGCCACTTGTGATAAGAGTAAGGTGTGAAACACTAACCATTTGTATAAAATCAGTCATATTAGTAATGTCTGAACTAAACACCTAATTAACAGGTGAGGATTTATTTATACTTAACGAGTTACATTGCTTGAATTCGTAATTGCAACTCACACTTCATGTAGTCCTAAGTTAAAAGCCAAACTCATAAAATGAGTTTGCTTGTAAATAGTTACGAATGTGAATGCAATGTACATCAAAGCTCTCTGTACTCTTCTGTAGTTTTGCCTGCTAGATGGATGGTGTATTTTTGTCCAAACGACTTTTAGATTTGTACATCTTATTTGAACATCTTATTTGTAGTTTGGAGTTTAGAAAGTATAAATCTTGTTCATATATATGTACTCTTTGTGTGTCTATATGTGTATGCACATAGATGCTGACTGTATAGTCAATGATATGTGCCCTTAATTTGTGCAGGTGAAGGAGTTATCACCTGCTTATTGAAGAACTGATCCCGATATTCTTTTGCAATAGGTTGGTTGGGTTAAACAAGAACATCCTTTCTGAATGCTCCCAGTACTCCAGGGAAGGAGAAGGGACTGGGGGGAGTCAGGGAGGCTGGGGACTACAAAAGTGTGTTCTGTGGTAGAGATGTGTTCCCAAATAACCTGTGTATTGTGGAATCTCCAATTTCAGGAAATTATTACTGATTCCTCACTAGGTTTTATCTCTAGTTGGTTGGAAATAATCACGGAAATTTTCATAACTGCAGATGTCCAGTGTGACTGAACAGCAAACATAAGGCCTCAAAGGTTCAAACAACTTGGTGAGATTATAACTGTTTAATATCTCAATTTTTCACTCTGGAGACGTGTAAATTCAGCATTCTCCAGAATCATAAATATTTGGTTTATTTTATGCTTTTTTTTTTTTAATTTTTACTGAGGATCAACCTGAAACTAATTAGTTGCTGTACCTCATGTAGTGCCACGAGCAGTGCCATAGTATAACAGTGTGGAAACTTTGCAGCTCCTCCAGAAGGGAAGGGTGATTTGCATTGCACTACATGTAGCCAGTGTTGGGTTAGTCAGGTTGAACATGCTAACAATTTACACAGTCAAGTCTTCCCTTTAACAGCAGGACCTTCCAAATTGGTCAGAAAGCTTGTATTAGAAAATGCTGATCACAGTGAGGGACCCCAAAATCAGTTACATTGGAAAAGACCTCTGAGATGGAGTCCAACCTCTTAAATACCTGCTTATTGACTTTTAAAAATTTGTTACTTAGACTTTTCTTTAGACCTTTCCCCTTTTGCCCATAAAGGTGTTTTTATCAAATGCAGTGACAGTTAAGGAAAAATACAACTCCAGTCCCTAGTACAAGTGGAGTGTATGGATTTTTCTTTTTTTTTCTTTTTTTTTTTTCTCCAATGGAATGTTAATGCATATTTTTAAGCACAGAAGTTCTGATATCTCAGGGCTTAGGTAATTTTAACACCTAGGAAGAACCAAAAATGTAGAAATACATTTTAGTTGAAGACACAGAACTAGAGATTAGTATATGTTATCTTATGTGTTTAGATTATTTGCAAAAATAGATAAACACTTAACTTGATTTCTTCAGCAAAATCAATGTTAAATCTACTGAAACGTTTATGAGTTTAAAATGTTGTCAAGTTCTGCTGTTCTACATTTAGTTGTGAGAAACGACTATACTGAATTCAAGGAGAGTTTGCCCAGAAGTTTCAGTGGAATGTTTCTGAACATAGATTTATTAATCTAATGATGGCTACCTTGGCTTTTCAAACTGGATTCCAAATGGTGCCCTACAGCCTCTAGAATACTTGAAAAGGGATGATAATAAAATATTGTGGGCGAAGGAAGGCCTGGGAATGAGCAGGACTTACATGTGATGGTAAGAGCTGCCTGGATTAAATGGCACCGAAAGTTCTGGTTCCTGCTGCTGCTGACGTGTGAGGAGTGTGTACACATTATTGGCTTCATAGAGCTTCTGCACAAAGTTGCTCTTGTGCTGCTTTGAGCACATTGACCTGCAGGTTCTGTAGCCCACAGCTCATTGAATGTTGGGTAGCTTCTATTCTGCTTTTCCATTGAATGTGGTAACTTCTTCATAGGCGGTGACCTCAGCATGTCAGCTGTATTTCAGATGGTTTTTTCTAAGTACAGCTGCTCTTTTCTGGCATACTGACCATTAAAGTGCTGGCTCTTACACAGAAGTTATCCATTATGTGTTGGTTTTTTTTTTTTTTTTTTTTTTTTGTAAGTGTAGTTATAAATCTATTAATGTGTAGGATTTCGTAGCATGTGAGAATCAGGTAAACATTAAGTACAGGAACATATAGCTTGGGAACAAATCTGTATTCAACACTTGAAAAGTTCTGACTTCATTCATTGTCCTATATACTACTTATGCAACACTTAGGTTTTACAACAGGGAGAATGTTCTGTCTTGTGACTTCAGCTGCAATCCCCTTTATCCTTATGTCTCCTGAGCTGTCATCTGTCTCTCACTCTGCTTGTCTTCTAGCCAGGTGTAACTTATGGGTATGCTATTTCGAACACTGTGCTGTTTGTCACGCTGACAAAAGTATTTAGCCAGTCTTACAGGTTTTTACTAAGCAGATGTTAACTATTCCGGTTAGGAGTGAACTGGATTTCTGGCTCCATCTTCCACATTTATTTACAGTGAAATAGCCTCTAAAGGATTGTCCATAAAGCTACAAAAACTAGGATACTTAAAACATGGCTGCTGTCTCTCAGTATCAAGGTTATTAATCATGTTTTCCACAGTGCAACATTGGTCACTGCTCCACTGATTGCAGTCCTTCAAAGACAGGCTGCTCCAGCATGGCTTCTTCACAGGGTCATGGGTCCTACCAGGAAACCTGCTCCAGTATGGGCTCCTCTCTCCATGGGTCTGCAGGTCCCTGCAGGGTGGCTGCTCCAGCACGGGTGTCTTAGGAGGTGCCAGCCCCCTCTCAGACATCCACATTTCCAGCCTGGGTCTCTTGCATGGCTGCAGGAGGATCTCTGCATCCTCATGAACCTCCATGGGCTGCAGGGGCACGTCCTGCTTCACCATGATCTTCTCCATGGGCTGCAGGGGCACATCCTGCTTCACGATGATCTTCACCATGGGCTGCAGGGAAACCTCAGCTCAGGTGCCTGGAGGACCTCCTGCTCCTCCTTCTCCACTGACCATGGTGTCTGCAGAGCTGTTCCTCTCACATGTTCTCACCCTGCTCTTCTCTGGCCTCATTACATCTGCACAATAACTTTTCCCCCCCTTCTTCTGAAATCTGTGATCACCGAGGTGTAACGATCATTTCTAGTTAACCCCACCTTGGCAAGCAGCATGCCCATCTTGGAGCTGCCAGGGATTGGCTCTGCTGGACATGGCAGAAGCTTCTGGTAACTTCTCACAGAAGCCACCCCTGTAGGCCCCTGGCTACCAAAACCTGCCCACACCAACCCTGCATAGGTGGCCATACTGAAGCTACCTTTGCTAGCTGGAGCATGGTGTGCCGTGCTGGTTGGAGACAGTAGGTGTTAGTTTGGCAAGGAATGTGATGGGTTTGGATGTCCTTCTAGAGAACAGCTGCATTCACTCCTACTTGACACTAGGCCACATAGCTAATCCTTTGGTATTACTGCATTATCACCCAAGTACGTGCTATTCAGGAAAATGTAACACATGGTTTCTGAATTAATCTAAAAAAAGAGGTTAAAGCTATCTGTCTCAAGAATACCGTTTGCAGTAATTTTGATATCTTTTTTCTGTGTGAAAGAAGTGAATGTCACATTGCTTAAAAAGTACATCCAACGTACCAATAGACAGCTGCACTGTTTAAAATGGCTGACAATGCAGAATCTGTAGTTTCTTTGTTTCAGTTTAGTAGAACAGACTTAAATTGTTAATTATGTGTTGGTACCCAACAACTGAGAGGGTTCAGAGAAATTATTACTACTCTGGTGTGATGCTTCCCCTGTCTAAAATTTGGTATTACAACTTGAATGTCTTCCTTTAAAACTCCAGAACGTGGCATGCAGCTAAAATTCTTTATCCGAGTAAGTGACAGTTTAACAGAATAATGTGTTTATTATTGCAGTCTGTATTGATCAAAGATCACTGTAGGATGGTCCTTCACTCAAATTTGATTCTGTGTATATGCCAGGTCACAGTGTATTTACTATGCTGGGCAAAATGTGTATTCTTTTGTTTTTCTCTCTAATAAAGTCTTTACATATACTAGAAACAATAAACCAGTGCAAAGCTAACACGAAATACTTGATTCTCTTACAGTGAAAATGTCCTGTTTGGAATGGGAAATCCTCTGCTTGATATCTGTGCAGTTGTGGACAAGGACTTCCTTGACAAGTAAGGCTTGATGTAGTTTTTTTTTTTAATGTCAGTTTTGTTTCCAGAATTATGCCTATAAATAAATGGCTACTGCCTGTATAATGCTGTATTTAGGCTGATCTCTGGGATTCTGGCCTTGTGCTGGAAGTAGCCAGTATTTGTCATTTGATTGTTCTTGCTCTATGAAACTGTGGTGGTGGTATCTATGAAAACTTTTTGTGGTTTCATATGGTTTTTATCAATTTATTCTAGCGTCCTCATGCGCTCTTTGTTAGTCTTTAATTGGAAGGAGTCATCGATTTCAGTAAGATTTAGGTAGCTCTTGTATGAATCTTCATGTGCTACTTTTGATTTGTTATTACTGTACTCTTCTTCAGTGATGTCTGTGGGGTAAATAAGCCATTTCTGTAACACACCAAGAAGAGTTGTGCAAATACACCTTTAAAAAAAAAATATGCATTTATCAGTCAGGAACAGGACTGCTTCTTATCAGGTTGTCTATTATCTTGCTTAAGCCAACTTGTTATGTCACCATCCATATAACCATATTGCTGGATTGCTTAATTGGCATTAAGCTTACTTGTTCTTGAATCAGCTTGGAGATCTGTCTTTTCCAGAGGTGTAAAATACAGTTGCTCTTTTAAATCTTTCTGTGTGAGGTCAATTTTTTTATTACTGTTGCCACTTCTTCTCTGCTCTGTAAGTTGATTTGATCTTTCAGAGTGCTTGCAATTTTTTCTTTAATTTTGAAAGTGTTAGTAATTTTTTTCTCAAATAGTTCTTTATTTTGTTAATGGGAATATTGCATCAAAACTGAATTTCACATCACCAAATAAAGAACAGGTGCAGAGTTTTTAGTTTTGAATGTCAGCCACAAATATTTTGTTCTGCAGCTTTTAATAACAATAATTTGTCATCAATATTTAATCACTCATATTTTATCATAAGGTTTGTTTAAGTAAAAGCCTCTATGTTGTAAGCTGGAAACAAAAGACAGGAATGTAATGAATTGTGTCAAATTCAAACACCTGGAACTTTGGAAATCAGGTCTATGTTTTGAATATTAAAAAAGCAAATTAATCTGGTGTAATTCTCTGCCTCATGTTTCCACTGAAATAACTTGAAAGCTGGTCTCTAAAAATGAGTAATGCCTTTCTCCCAGCCCAATAATACTCCCCAACTAATCCTTATAAATTGCTGACATAAAAGAGATGATGGGATCTCCACTGCAGCACTGAAAGCCTTCAGAAGTGCATTGTGCTTTTCACTGGATGTGATGTGCTGTGCAGAATTTAATTTAATTTAAAAATTAGAAGTCTTATGTACTCAAATTTGAGTCCTGTCAGACAAATTAAATTATGTCCTGGAGCAGCACATGCTCTGTGAGCATTGCTTTACTGCCAGGATGCATTTTTGGGGTATTGCATTATTGAAAGCCATAAGCAGTCTTCCCCCAGCAGTTTGACAGGAGCCTGCTGATGGTGTGGTGGCTCTGGTAATGACCTCAAAACTGAGCAGCTTGTTTACCTTCTGCTGCCCCTGATATCCCTCTCCCTGTTTGTCAGGGTATGCAGAGAAGTCCATTTAACAAGCCAACAAGAGTGTTTCTACTCCAGGTCCAAACACCTTTTGCAACACTTTCTGAAATGGGGATCAGATCCCACCCTTCCTCAGCTTGTGAAGGGAGATCAAATGGAAAATGGAGCTGTAGAGCAACTGCTAGAATCAAGTTATCTAGTCAAATGCTGCAGGGAGGTGCAAGAGCATAGACATTTCAGGACTGTGAAGCATTTGAAAGAGAAATTGTTGATCATTGTCGTTTCTCTTTTTTCAATCAAGACCCGCACCCATCTCTAGCCATGTAGTGTCAGCTTTTGGTATCTTGGCAACCTTGAGTCTGTTTCTCACCTCTTCTGCTGGGTGGGAATGTTTAATGGGGTTGTCAGGCCAGCAGGGCTCTGACTCCAGAAGGTAGCTTAGGCAAACAAGAGAAGTTTAGGTAAACACACATAAAAATTTTATGCATTTAATTTTTACAGTGTTTCTGTTACTTTATCCACCTCTTGTACACTCAGTTTTAAGAATAAATACCTTTGTTCAGAATAAAGAACTTGATGTTGCAAGTTTAATCACTATATATTGTCAATGAAATAAGAGTATTAAAATAAGTCCTGTAAACAGCTTATTTTTGTAACTTCTGTTAAGAAAGTGCAAATTGAAGCAGCATAAGGAAGTATAGAAAGTGGCCTTTTAAACAATATTTAATTGGCCTACAATGCATGCTAGAAATAAACCTGAAAATAAATATAATGCAGTCCCCTTGCAGATTCTAAACAGTTTACTGCCCTGTAATACTGGTTTGAGGAACTGAGCAGTGTTGGAGGGCTGGGTGGGTATTTTTGGCTTGGGTTAGCAGAACCCTGATACTTGGCTTTCAAAGTGGATTTTGGTTTAATCTGATCTTCAAAGTCTTTTGCCCTCTTGACAAGTTTTGGAGGGCTTTAAGCCTTTCCTAGGAGAGGCAGTTTTAATTTATATCACAACAGAATTTCACCATGCCCATCTGAGCTTCTCAGACCATATCAGCAGTCTGGCATTACCTGAGCCAGAGAAGCTTTAGCCTCAGTTGTGATTTCTGGGTCCCATTTCTTGCCTCTCTTCAGGGAGACAATCTGGAAAAGTGTTAGCAGCTTTGATGGCACTGTGGAAAACTGGTGATACCACAAACCACTTTAGTTTCTGTTTACAGAGCTGGAAAGAAGTCTTGAAATAAATATAGTCCACCATATGTCTTTGGGTATTTTTAGTATCTACATGAAAGAAATATCAAAAATGTGGTTTTGTTTTGGTTTTTTTGTCTCCTTTTAGTTTGCATCAACTCCATTACCTAGGAGTGTTTTTGTTTAATTTATCAAGATATGGATACTTACTCAAAGAGCAGCTTCTTAGGGGTGAGAGGAAAAGGAATAGAAGAAGAATTAATGCTTTGTGGGTGAATTGCTAACTATAGTTATGCTAATCTATGAAAATAACTTTGCTAACAGGTATTCATTAAAGCTTTTGGTGTACTCACTTCTACCTATGACATTTAACAGGAATGATTCTTCTACCTTCTAACTCCAAAAGGCATTTAAAAATAACTTAATCTACGCTACTTACATTAAACTCTGCTAAAATGGGCAAAGAAATTCTGATTAACTTGCCAATAACATTTTAAGACTAAACTCAGTATTGCTGACTCCTGTAAATACTCCAATGTCGTCCTGCTGTTAAAATCTGGAGTTTGCATGTGTTTCATTGCTCTCCCTAGAGCACTTTGTTTTGCAAATATTCAGTATTTGACACTGAATTTAGCTTACCTCGTTGTAGTTAAGTTTTAGGTTGTAGAGATCTGGGCATTACTCACCTCAGGTGCACTTCAGTGGTTGAGCAATGTGTGTTCATGGTATGGATAAATCTTCTCTTGCTGGGTCTATGGCTGCATGAGCTGAGGAGGAGAAGAGAATCCATGTTGACATACCAACATTGACAGGACTGTTGTGCCAGCCCTGAAACTTCTCAATGTGTGAAACCTTGTATCTTCCCCGACTGATCAGAGGGAAGGAAAGGAAAATACCTGTAATTGCCAGTACCTGTATAAGCATGGAAATATCCTTCAGCCTACGCTGTTAAAAAGGAGTGGAGATATAGGGGAAATTAGGATATATGTTGTATTTATCACAGCAAGTTTCAAGAATCATATTGCTGTATTTCACTCTAATTTCTGGGCTCTTGACCAGAGCCATGATCTCATAAGTTGAGGTATGTTTACTACTTGGGCTGCCAAATTCCATTATAGTTAAAACCTGCAGACTATTTTGTCACCATCATGGTCCAGGATCACAAGTGTGATTACTTGTTGGTTGTCCAAGCAGACAAGTATTTTTCTCTTTAGGTCTTCTTTTTTTGTTTTCCCCTTAAAATTAGGGTCTGTGGCAATCTTTGCACAAGTTCATTTAGAATGCTCAGTGTTGGAATTTTTATAACTTTCATGCCCTCTACCATCTGTTCCTTAGTTCTCTTCCCTGCCTTTTCTGGTGTAAATACAAACTATCTTTAAATCAAGAAGTGGGTTTATATTCTTCTCCCTCTTGACTGGAAAGAACAGGTTTGAAGAAACAGGGAAGGAAGAATGAATGGGATCTTTGGAGTGGTGGTAACCACTGAAAAGACTATTTCAGTGAAGGAAGAGATGCTGTCATTGAGATCCCTAATTTCACAAGTATGGATGTGGAGCTCCTGCAGTGTGCTACCAACTTAACTGTAGCACTGAAAGGGGTTGGGTCCTTCCTGGAGATCCCAAGATGTGTGAGCATCCTTGACCTTTCCTCACTGCAGAGTACTGGCAGAAGGTGATGGGTTAGTTGAGCACAAACTATTGTGCTAGAACACCATTAACATCTAGTAAATTAAACATTCTTTAATTTAATGTGAAGCTATTTTAGTGTTTGCTGTGATGAAAGTAAGATGTACATATTTGATCCTTTTTCCAGTCTTGTGGAAATGTGGATTATAATTAAGAAAAAGTTTGTGAAGCAGCTTCAGTTGACAATTACGAAAAACTTGTGCTTACTTGTGTTAAATTTAGGTTAGTCTGTATGAACTGTGGCTTGTGTTATTCTCAGCATATTCAGTTTGTTACCTTTGCTCCTGTCTAACAGAAGCCTTTGTAGCTTCCCATAGCAAAAAAAAAAAAAAAAAAAAGAAAAGAAAAAATCAAAGGACCATTCATTCATACAGTTAACTCTCATGAAGTAGCCAAAGGTCAAAATAGCTTTTAGACAACCAGAGGTGATTCTCTGTTCACCAAACTCAGCTTCAATGCAAAACAAAACAAACCCTTCCCCAAAAACTCATGCTGAAGTGAGCTTGAAAAATGAGAAGAACAAATGGCAATTCTGTACTTGGAAGTTGTAGTATCCAGGAATGCACAGCCTGCAAACATGGGCTTTGCTGCTTTTATGAGTGGGGACCCCCTACCCCCTTCAGACTTGCAGCCTTTTCAGTTTCATTGATACGTTAACTTAGATTCTGTGCTTCATCAGCCCTCGGGAGAGGTTAATGGTTTTGTATTGCTTTGAGCTAGGAGTTGTGTTACCTGTTGTCCTGGTTTTGGCTGAGACAGGGTTAATTCTCTTTCTAGTAGGTGTTGCAGTGCTGTGTGTTTTGGATTTAGTGTCTGTATAGGGATGAAGGTATGTAAAGTACATGTAAAATCTCCCTGAAAATTTCGCCTGAGATCTCCGTGAAAAATCCAAACTTTTTGTATATTTCCTCCCCCTGCAGAAGATAATTTGGTGTATGATTGTTTCAGTAATTCCATTGTTTCAGTAATTCTTGGATGAGATTAATCCTGAATGTATTTATTGCATTGGCTCATCTGGCAGAGAGGCTGAATAGCTGAGTGCTATATTATTACCTTGTGGTGTTAGTTGTATCTGTAGGAGTCCATTTAATTAGTCACAAGGTCTGAACATAAAACATGGTTGAAACTGTCGAGCCCAATTGCATCATCTGACTGCTGATAAATGATAAGAACTCCAGTGTTTGCTTGCAGAAACTTAGGATGATGATAGCTGTATTAAGAAGGTCCTCTTCATACTAATATGTCTATAAATTTGGTAGTGTTCCTGACAACATAATCACAGCTTTCTGCAGCCCTAATGCTTGCTCCTACAGCATTTAGTTCAATATGTAGTTTACATGTGTGAAAGATTTTAGTTATGCTCCATTCAGAAAAGGCTGTTTGAAAAATCTCCTATGGAGTGAGTGTTGCATGAAGAGCTGATGTTTTCAGAGTATATAGGGCTTGAGCAGTAATTATGTATTTACCTGTAAAACAGAATATAAGATGTTCACAAATGGGAAATATTTCACTCTTCTCTTTATGGTGTATTTTCAGTTTCTTAAATACTTTTTTTAGTAATGAACTAACTGTAAATAATGAATTATTCTTTTATTTTTCCCATTCATCAGAAGACTTACAGATTTAATGCATGTCAGTAGAATGTCTATTTAATGGACTAATTGTATTCTTTAGAATAACCTTAAGCATGTGGCAGATACACATACACACACACAGCTTATTTGTATTTTCCCTTTGCTTACAAGTGAAAATTTGTTTAACAAAACTTTGTGTCTTGCATTACAAGGCAAATGAGGCAAATGGCTTCCATTTGCATCTTTAATGCAAACAAGGAGCTTTAAGTGGAAGTGATCTATGAATTAACTAATTGTCTCTGGTTTTAATTAGGCAATAATATTAAATGAAAAGACCCTTGCTGATGATATCTTCGATGGAAAAAGCTGGGTCTTGTCAGTAAAGAACCAGAATCCATCTTAAACTCAATGGTAAAACTTTCTCTTTGAAAGTGTTACTTTCTTTTTCTACTGGAAAACCTTGCATATTAGAGTTTCCAGATGGCACAATTACAAGATTGATTTTTATTTAGGATACAGTAAACAAACATTGTGATTCATGTTCTGGATATGGTTTCAGGCACTCTTTTTAATTACAGATTTCTAAGATGTGATTTTAATATTGTTTTCCATTCCTATCCTGCTTGTCCAATCCAAAATTTTCAATAGCATAGTACAGATTAGAGGGTTTTTTTCTGCTACAGTAATAAAGTGTAGCTGGTTGATCACTTGTGACTTGAAGAATAAAAAAGCCCAGTCAAAAAATAGCAATTATTTTACATAGTTTCAATTTTTTTTACTCTAAATGAAATTGATCTGTCATCTTTTGGAAAAGATGGCTTTTTAGTGCAGGTACCCCCCCAGGGTTACAGGTAACTGTAAGCTGAGGTATGAGGTGCTTGTGCCAC
The DNA here is from genome assembly GCF_028769735.1 of Zonotrichia leucophrys gambelii. Taxonomy (NCBI): domain Eukaryota; kingdom Metazoa; phylum Chordata; class Aves; order Passeriformes; family Passerellidae; genus Zonotrichia; species Zonotrichia leucophrys. Next base: position 20,808,474 of record NC_088176.1, read on the forward strand.
TGAAGATCCCTGATCCTGTGCCTCTGTTCTTCGGCACAGGGCCCTGCCCAGGCCTGCTCTGTGTTGTGCTTCTTCTCATCCTGTTCCTTTTGGAGGAAAAAAAAGGAACTGTTTGCCTTGTGGTCTGTGCTGTAGCCACAGGGAAAGGGTGGAGGCAGCCCATCTTCCTCTTAATTACTGGTGTTCTTGTTTTCCAGTAGCCAAGAGCTGGAGTAGGGTAAACTAGCTGTTGGAGTGTTGTTTTATGTTATTTTTGTCAGGGCAGAATCATCAATATCCCAAGTTACTGCAGATCTGTTTGTATGGTAGACTTCAGGATGTTACAAAGCCTGCAGTTCCCTTATAAATTCAGAGTAAATGCAGAGCTGGGGAAACGCTAATTTCATTTTACAAACCCTTGATTCTTCTCTTCAATGTGTTAGCATACAAATTATTTTCATTTTTTAGTTTTACTTGAGACTTGTGGGTTTATGGCACATGAATACTGGGCAGCAGTGGCTAAATAATTTTTGGTGATTATTTTAGCAGATTGTCCCTTTACTAAAAAAATTTAATGAATTTTTTTCCTTTTATTTCTTCCCTTGTTTTGTGACAGCAAAAGTGATTAAGTTTCAATGTAAGAATCTGAGGTGCACAGGACAAAGTGTGAAGGAGAACAAATCACTGTCTAACATGACAAGTTGTACCAAGTGAACACTAGCATGAAGCCACAGAAATACAAACATTACCAGGAACATTTTTTCAGTTCTTGTATTATTGAAGCTATTTCTTTCTTCAGTCTTGAGGCTGGGTTTTATTCTTTTTAAATAACAGAAACTTCCCACTGGTAGGAAGGTAGGCAATAAAGATTACTGTGACATTAGGCTGTCACTGTAGTCTGGAAGTTTACAGTCAACTTTTTCCATTAGAGATGAAACTATACCCAAATTCACTTCCAGACCACTCCAAGGAAAGGCTGCATGCAGTCTCACCTGTGAATATTAAGTTAGGCCTGGTGTCCTATGTGGCTTCAGGCTAGCATAACTTTTCTGGTCTGTGTCAATCTAAGAACTACAGTTACAAATCTAAGTCTTCTGATTTCTGCCATTCATATTTCCCAGTTAAAGTGACAAAGTGTTCCAGAATCTCACATGTCTTCTATACAATTTATTTAGTATAGTTACTGTGTAGACAAGAGATCAGAGACCTTCCCCAAATATGATTGCAATATCTCCCGTTTTTGCCAGAATATGTTCTGGCAAAACATGTGTGTGTTTCACTGAAGCTGTTTTGAAATGTGCTTGTGATGTTATATGTGGCAGTGTTAAACAACAGCCAAAGTCCCAAACAGAATCCTCAGGACATGTCAAGTTCTGTATGTAATGCTACAACCAGTCCTGAGACAAAGCACTCACCTGGGCCTGAAGTGACAGGAACTGTCCAAATACCTCAGTCAGTCTGTTTCCTCTGCCAGACCCTTGCATGTCTGGACTTGATGCTGCAGGTCCCACTGTGGGTGAAGAGTTTAATATATACTGAGCAGTGGCCATGTCTTGAGGCAAAAGGGAGGAACAGTTTTTCCCAGAAAGAGTAATTGCAGTTCCTGGTATGCCCCAGTGGCAGCAGAGCAAGGACTTAATCTCTCAAGAACACGGCCCTAAATCTCCATCTTGGTATTGCTCATTCATTTCTCAGGATAAAATCAAAATTTTCAGTGCAGTAAAAAAGCTTTCTCTGCCATTTCCCCCATGCTACTTTTTCCTAGAAAGCTGATGACTATATTGGTTTGGATATGTTCTTTGAGCATGGCTGAAATTTCACAGTAGCTGTAACAATTGTCTGTAGCTTTCTGTTTGCTCTAAACAGTGTTAAAATAATTTGTAGAGAAGGCAAATTAAGGTAAATGAATTCCCTGACAATTACTATTTAAATTTCTGTAAGCTGGACTATCCTGTATTAAGCCCTTGGGTGCAGACAGGTGGTGAGAGAGGTGTAGCTTTTAGACAGCACTGGGACTCATTTAGGTTGCAGCAATAATATGAAATTAGTACTTCAGCCTAGCCTGTCACAAGCAGAAGCACATTGATAAAGTTGTCTAACAGGAAAATGGAATACATTTTAAATTATAATTTTTTAAGAAAGAAGAGAGGTTTTCACTGATATGTAAGACTTGCTGTTAGTTTCCTTATAATTTCTAAATAGGAACAATGTGTATTTTATTGAATAGGATGCACCAGTCTTTTTCTGTGTCTCTCTATGAATGATGACAAAGGTCCATTCTTAGCATTTTGAAGACAGTTAAATATTTAATGTCAATCAAGATTTAATACAGTCTCAGAACTTTCAGTTCCTTCCTTTTGGAGGATCTTGTTGCTTGAAGGTAATATTCTGGGCTGACTTGTGGTTTGTGAGGTCTTCACTGACGAATAAATGTCTTTTGCTCTGTCTTAATTGATTTTTATTGATGTGGCATGTATTTCTTTGTACTAGAGACACTAAAATAAGTGCACTTTAGAGATTCTATTTTCATTTGTTCTTTTTGGAGATAGAGATAGAACAGATCTAGTATGGGGACAGAGCTGTAATTCAGTTATGAAATGTACTTTGTATTAATGGAGCCCAGCATAGTTATATGTTTGCAGTGTAATGTGTGTGTTAGTGTTTGTTAGTGTATCCAGAGTATTAACCTGTATTTTATTGTAGGTGTAGAGCCTATTGAAATTCATCCCCATGGCCTTTTAGAAGTCTGCCTTCTCTGAGGAGTCAATGAAGAGTGTTTTCAAGTGTAAATTGAGTAGTTGGCAGTGCTCTTCATATATGGCAAACAGCGAGTCTTTATTTAGAAGAAATCATCAATATTTAGAAGAAATACATCTGAGGGTTGCATTAACAATCACACTACTGTGCCTTCTTTGAATTAGATATATGTGTGTGTGTATATATGCTAAATTCTCAAAGCAGAGCTCCTCATGAGGCAGAGGAAGTTATTTGGGGATTTTCAGTACTAGTGATAACAGGATCTGTTGTAGAACTGGTACAAGTTGGTCTGAACAATAAATTTTAAAGTGATAATAGCAAATAATTGTAGGTAACTAGGAAAAGAAAAGGAGCCCTTCAGTTTAGATTATGTACATGTTACTTTAGTTGTTGTTTTTCAGTAAGTTTTATGCAAGTAAAACTTTAAGACATGATTGTGGAAACTGGTTTGTGTTTATAATCAAAATGAATTAAACTGCAAATGAGTGTTTATTTCTGATTGAAGAAAATAGATATGTAAATGTTAGATGGTCATTTCAGAACAGGAACAATGCAAGAAGAGCTAGGAAAACTCAAGAAGTGGCTTTAATATTCGGGGCTCAAAGGAATAATAGTAATGGAGTGTTTTAAGAGTTCAGTCTGTAAGGAGAATACCTACAGTTCTGCACAAATTGAATTAATATTTTATCCCTTGATAAAGTTACTAAAGGTCAACAAAATGTATTTCCACTGGTGCAATGAGTCTAGAATTCAGAGTACCAATTTAAAAAAATGCACAGAGTGTACAGCTTTTAAAAAGCTACTTGTAGTCAGGAAAATGGTTCTTGGTCATAATTTTAAAAATATGTATATCTCCATACAGCAAGTGTTTAGCTGTCTTAAATTTTTAGTTTCCTAGTTTGTAGTTAAGGAAACTGTTTTGACAAGGCCACTTCTATATGCTTAAGTCCAGAGTGATAGGGCTGACCCTATTAAATGATCATAGTTTTTCGCAGTCTGGTGATTAACAGGCTTTGAACTTTCCTGGCTTTCTTAATCCCTTTTAATCATTTAAACCTATTATTGTTTTGACTTCAATTTCAAAAGCCCTTTAAATCTGTCTTACAATATTAATAGCTGATTAAAGTCCTGATTTCCAACCATATTATCAGTGGGACGTCTTACATTATTACTCTGAATAATTCAGAAACAACTAGGAAAATATCGATCAAGGGTGAAAGAAAGAAAATCAGAAAAACTGGACCTAGTAATTGTTATATTCAAAGTAGTGATCATATCCATGTGTTAAGTGGGAGAAACAAAATTTATGCTTTAATTTATGACATGAATAGCTGTATTTCTTTTTTCTTTTAGGTTTCAGTAGTGTCATTTTAAGCTAATTCTGTGTTGACATTTAAATCCATAATACATCTTTCATAATAAGTTATGTGTTAAAAAAAAATTCTGCTACTATTTTTTGAATCCCTTTCACTCAGAAATTCCAACTTTTTTTTCTGAAGAAGAGAGGTTTGTATAGGGAGTCATGCAGCCAAAAAAGAGTCCAGTCATAATAGTGGACAGGAACTGAGTAAAAAGGAAAACACTAGAAATTTGCTCCATGTGTTCTCCAAGGTGGTCCTTCATTCTCTCAGCTCTGACATATCTATTCCCTTAGCAAGGTTTAAAGTCTGGAATTTTTTTAAAATTAAGTACCCTGTACCTGTGGTTTGAGTTGCAGTTAATTTTTTCCCTAAGCAGATGCTTTTGTGTAGTTGAACAGTGCAGTTCTCTGCCAGTCAATGTACATGCCCTTTCCCAAACCGAACTTGATTCTTTGTCACTGATAACTATAAAGTAATTTATTTCCTATTAAATATGAAGTAATTAATTTTTTCTGAAGTAATTTGTTTTCTACATTCTATAGAATTTAAGATTGATTGAACCTTCTGTTGCTATTTTTTCAAGTCTCCTTCCCACCACCACTAGTATGTGCTTTAATCCTACCTACATTTCTTCGTCTGGAGCTGAACACTTTAGCTACAAGATTTTCTGTTTGAAAAAATAAGAAAAATAATTAGTGAGGCTGACAGCTCACTCTGGGATATTTTTGCTAATTTTTGTTTGGTTTGTTTGCTTGTTTCTGTAGTAATCCATTGCTGTCTTAAATGCTTGGTGTGAGTTGGAAGCTCAGGTTGAATTAGTTACAATTCATAACACCTCATTTCCCCTCTCCCCAAGTTACTACTCTGTAGGATGCCTTTAACCCCACCCATTTTTTATGCTTTTAATTTACCTATTTGGTTTCACATGTGTTAGTGTTTTGAACTCTTATTGTCTGCTAGATGGTCAAAGATGTCAGTTGTCATGACATACCCGTGCCAGTCTCCTGTCATCTGTGGATTTCATCAGTAGTTTCTGTATTTAAGGCCAGATCACTCATGGATGTGTGGCATAGTGTTGGGTCTAGCACTGATCCATGCTGAAATCAGTCTGATTTATGCATTCTCTCACAGTTCCAATATTTTCCCAAAGAAATGTCTGAAAGGTGTTCTAAGCAGTTTCCTCTTTTGTTGGTATAAATGGATCCTTGAAAAACCTTTTTCTGGAAGCAGGCTTTCTTTAGGCTTTTATTGCTACTGTACAGTTTGTCTTTAATCTTTCAGTTTTTCAGGGATGGCAATCTGGCCTTTTATATTTGTCAACAAAGCAGTATCTATTCAGTAAGAAATTTTTCTAAAATGGTCTAACCTGTTACAAGATGATCCTTAAGTAACAGTGTCACTGAACCCAGAAATTAGTGTAGAAAAGATCTCTGTTTTGCTGTCAACTTGAGGCCAGGAAGCAATGTGACAAGATAGGGAGGACCAGCTGCCCTGGTGTAGAATAGGAGAGAGGTTAAAGAGGGGAAGAAAATTTGAGGGGATGGGGAGTGTGATGCTTTTCAGATGGTGAAACTAGGAGACTAAGGAACAGTGCAATCTACAGAGGAAAAAAAGTAAATGTATTGAACTGCTGGAGTAAAAACAGTGCAAGTCAGGCAAGACAGTGAGACTTTCAGAATATGAATCAAAGGCCTTTACTGTTTGGGTCTGTCCTGTTTTTTTTAGTGGAGGGAAAAAACATGTCTTACATATTTGGACTAAGGTCCTTGTATCTGCCACTTACAGAAAACTTCAATTTGGTTTAGCTGCTTTCATCTGGTCCGTGATGAACTGGGCTGCTAAACTTACATACCAGGTGTGGTCTGGGTTGTGGATTTTTTTTGTTTTTATCTGGATTTAGAAAATTCATAGCCCTAGAATCTGGTTTAGCAAGCTCAAAGTAATGATCCAGACGTACAAGTCATGATACTCACACTGTATTTGTGTGCGTGGGAAAGATTATTGGGCTAGTGGGAAGAGCAAGGCTACATTAAATTTAACTGAAATTTCAATGCAGCTGTAGCCTTGTCAAAAATGCAGAAATACTTCAAGTGCAATTTGACTACTGTAGGAAAAGCAGTTTCCTTACTGCTTTTTGATCTCTGTATAGATCAAGTCAGAAGAAATGGAGTTAGCACTTATGGCAGCATTACTTATTCTGTCTGATAAATTGCAGATGGAACTTGAGAAACAGGCTGACCTTCTGTACCCATCCCCCATAAATCTGAGGCATTAGAAATATTTTGTGAGCTGGGCTTGCTGTGCGCTTTGGCTCGTGAATGCTCATGAGGATGCCCTGTTGTAGCAGGTTCACACATGGCTGATGATCTTGTGGGTTGTGAGAACTGCACAGAAATCAGTCCATATACTCTGAAAAAGGACATGTGAATACAGTGTCCCAGAGATGCCTTGTTCTAGTTTTGACAAGAATAATAATTATGAAAAAGAAGAAAAAAAAGGACTGTGGTTCCTTTGTTTTTAGCCTAGTGAAGGTAGGCTTAACATCACTTGGAAGCTGAAGTAACACAATTGCTGAATCATTCTTATGCAACCTTCTTTAAATTAATCTGAAATATAATAAGACTATAGGGAAATCCTTAAGGTTCCTTAATGACTTCTTTGAAAATTTATGAAGAAATGCTTCTGCTGAGCTCTGTCTTAACAGGTATCTTCTTTTATTGATGAAGCATAGCCTAGTATAAATAAAATCTACTTGTCTGGTCCAGTTAATGCAGCCAATGGGTGTCAGGTGTCTAATGGAGAAATCACATTCTGTTCCTTTTTTTGGTGACTTTTCTGCAAAGTTCAAAGAACACGTTGAAAACCTGCCCTTTCATGTATTGAATTTTTAATCAATCTGGGGAATACTTAAAGCAGTAAGTGCAGCAAAGCATGTCAAATACAATAAGCTTATGGAATATCAAAGCCCAAGTGCATTTAAAGGTGAGCAGGGTTAGTCAGAGCCGTGTACTGAGGCAAGAAGTTTGTATTTATTTGTACATCAACCAAAGCAGAGGAATGTTGGGCAGATATAGATTTTGGGCTTCCTGGAACGCTTTACTGTCCCAGCTTTCTGTCATGAACATAGTTTAAATATAGGGGTTTTTTTGCTCACTGCTCACATTGATGGTTAATGCTTAGAAAAATACTTTTATCTCTAGTAGTACTCTTGAAAATAGTGATCACAATATTACTGTCATACATATGCAGTTTTTCATACATCCTTTTCTGGTCCAAGCAGCATATATATATATGCATGTGTGTGCTGATTTTCATTTTGATATTTGTGTAATTATTACTTATTTTTTTGTTTAGATTAGTGAATTCAACTAAAAAAACTTTGAAAGTTGACTTAATTTTAAAGCTATGAAGATGTATTGCCATTTTTTTAAACTTGTTTGCTCATCACTAGTTTCATTTTGGCCTTTTGGATAGGTGAATATTACTATCTTTTCAGGAAGTTTTTGATAGAGAAGATCTGAATTTTTTATACGTTTGGAGTTTATCACCAGTGCATATTTCATGCAGGCTGTGTTTTCTTTTTAATTTGGTCAAAGCTTTGTGAAATTGGATGCTGCCTGAAAGGAACCGTACTTTATGGCTGTTTGTTACATTAAAAATATTTCTGTAAAAATGCTCACTACTGTCTAAGTACATGAATTTTCATTCTGTCTTGTATGAGAAGCTGGGAAATAAAAAATCCTGGAGTTGTGGGATTACTATTTTAGAAGGATAATTAAAATACATTACAGAAGTTGAACTTGGAAGTTCTGGTATGCTAAAAAAATTAAAAACTGGCATATAATAAAAATGATATATTTTGGTAGAAATTGAGATTATAAACTTGCAGGTGAATGTTGGGCAAGTTCTTCAATGTACATGAAGAAGTGAAGAATATAGCACCTTTTTTACCACTGTAGCCAAATGGAATGTACTGGTCAGAGTTGTACTTCTAGCTCTTGGAACAGACCTCTTCCAAGTGGCCATGGTATTTTTTTCAGAGTATATTTAGGTGTACCTAGAGCAAATTTCCTTAACACCATGTCCTCACAATGCCTGCAATAATGTTTTAGTCTGGGTCCCTTACTTTATTTCCAGGCTTGTGGAGAGGAAAAATATTTGAGATTTCTATAGCTATGAATTTATAATTAGTTGTGCCTTTGTTTATTGATGAAATACAGGCACATGAGATTGCTCATTTGTCCTGGGAAGTTAAATGTGTAAACATGTCTTTTTGTAGTGTCAGAAAAATACTGTCTGAAAGAATTCTCTTGACACTGGAAAAGTTGCTGTGTAGCACTGTGAAACTTCCAATTTAAAGTGTCATTAGAAGTGTAGAAAAAAAGGAAGTTGTGATCACTCCTTTGCTTACTTCCATAGCATATACGGCTCTCTTCTACTCACTAGTTTAATATCAGGCAATTAAATCTATAATACATACACAATTGGTCGTTCTGGTTGCTTAGAGGGTTTAGATGTCCTTATTTTAAGTTTTTTGGTTGCTTATCTTTGGCTTCAATTTTGCACTTAGTATTGTTAGCTCCTAAATGTTATTTAGAGAAGTTGTGACAAATCTAACCTTCATTAGTTAGGAAGACCCAACTGGTGTTTATCAATCTTGCCTATAAAGCACATGTTGGGAAAATATTATGTAAGCTGCTCACTGTGCTAGTTGCACATTTAAATTTATTAAATAGTTCAGCAGCTGTGTATGAAATATAATACATGTCTTAATGCATAAAGTACTCATAAAAATTTGAACTCTACCAGCATTTCCCTTAGTGGGAAGTTTTCTTTGACACCTTGCTATCTAAGCAATGTCTTTAGGGATCAAGGAAGAATATTTTAAGAAAACTGTTTTCACAGTAAAAAAATAGGTGGTGGTGGTGAAAAAGATTGTGTAAGCTGAGGTTCACCAAAGGAAGCATTCTGCAAACCTTAGGGGTAGCAACTGTGTCCCTCCCAGCCCCTCTGTGGTATGTCAGTAACACAGCCCAAAATCACACATCTGTTGAACAACATTCCTCTTATGTTTCATGATTTCTGTAGTAGCTGACTTACCAGGCTGAGTAAGACAGGTTTTATTTGTTTGAGTTTTTTCTCTTCTAAATAACTGTGGGGGTAAAATTGTGGTTAAAAAAAAAAAAAAAAAGGTGTAGGAACAAATATTCTGGAAGCTTTGAAAAGCTCAAAGATACACTTTGTTTCTCAGCAAAGAAAATTATATACAGTTGAAGCTGAAATAGTTTGACTGGTAGAGGAAAAGCACTCAGCTTAATTTTTAATGAAGGATGTCTGTGACTTTCTGTGGATATATTTGTTAATGGGCAAAATGATCTCCATTTGCAAAAGGGATTGCATATTAGTGTATCTGTCTATGGCAGATAAATCCTTTGGACATTGACCTGATTTCATTTTAAGTCAGATTGCAAGCTTCATGAGAAGAGACAGTTCTGAAAGATGTTCCTTTTAGAATTTCCTGGTAACTCACTGCGTTTTCTCTGATACATGAGTATTTGCTATCAGTGAAATTCATATTAAGATATGACAAATGGAGATATTGGGGAGGTGTAGCACCCTTGTGAAGAGACTGGTATTGGGCTAAACCCTTTTTCATGTAAGAAAAAGAGCCTGATACTGTTGATTACAGAAAACATTAAGTTGGAAATAAATGTAAGATCATAAGAGTAAAAACTGGTGTCTTTAAAGACTGACAGGATGGTAAAGTATGAAGAAGATTGGGGAATTGAAACAAGTGACCTGAATCTGCACAGGAAACTCCTGCCTACCCTGAGTCAGACATGAGCCCTGCACTTGGAAGGAGAACATGGATGAACCACTGTATCCTGATTAGGAGTGTCTACACCAAGGATTTAGCAGCAAAGTGGATAAATGGATTCAACTCAGCATGATACTGTAGCAAATAACCTGGGGAAGTCTCTGTGTTTGTAAACAATAAAAATCAGTCAGTCAGTGTCTTGTATGTCTGAGTGCAGTGAGCACTAGTGAGCTTGAGAAGCTGTCCAGCGTTGGTCCAGGATTGCATTTTAAATGGATGCTGAAAATATGAGTTTCAGAGAGTATCATCAAAAAATGCTGTAAGGAATAGAGAAAGGATATTGTGCCTATTTGTTATCAACAAAAATAATTTTGCAAGATAGATTGAGTGTAGCTGTTGGTGACCAGAATCTTCCCTCAGGAGGAACAACTTAGGGCTCTGCAGTTGTCTACAGCAAGGAGCAAACACAGAGGACAAAGGGACAGTGGGAACCTTCAGCAGTGTGAGCAGATAGCTGCTTGCAGAGTTGTCTAATGGACACTTGACTTCTGTATTCTGGGCCCACAGAATACTACAGCAATTTATTTTGACATGTCAGAAGATTTCACTCTGATGCAGAACAAAAGTGAGGTCACCCCTTAAAGGTTTTCCACCGTGAGTGACAGTGCAGGCTGCAGCATGGCTGGCAGTAGGGTGTCCTGGCAGAGACTGCATTCATTTCCCTCTGATCAGGCACTGTTGGCAACCTATTCTGTTAAATCAGCCATTAGGTTAAACCAGCAAAGAAAGTTTCTTTCTCTCAAGCACTCACTTTTATCAGAAGTTGCTTGTATGGACTGCAGAAGTTTCCCTAAATAGCCTGTTGTTAAAGTATATTTTTTTCTACAGAATTATTTTGGTATTTATTTTAATAGTTTTATTTGGTACAGGGAGAAACACTACAGCCACGTTTAGTGTTTCTATTGTCTGTAATCTTCCCTTTCATGTTTTGGCAGATTCAAATTATAAGATCAATGTATGGTTCATGGTATGAAGTGCAGTGATTTTTGGTAGATAGTGTCAGCCAAAGTGTCCAGTAGAGTTTGAAGCCAACATATAAAGCAAAATTTTGTGTGATGTTAAGTTTACTTTGATAAACATGTTATAAGTTATATGTTATATATGTTATAAAATTTTGTGGCTGTCTTTGCAATACCTGTATCTGAATCAACAAACACATAGTTTAATAATTTGAAACTGAAAAATTCATTTTATGGCCATATTCTCATGCGAGTAACTGCTTTGTGTTTTTTCTTTCTTTTTTTTCCCCCAAGGTATGGGCTGAAGCCAAATGACCAAATTTTGGCAGAGGAGAAGCACAAAGAACTGTAAGCTTTTTTGTGATGATATACATGCATGTTACCTATATACTTTTTAATGTATATACATATCTTATTGTTAAATACCTGAAGCAAAAATGTTAGCTTTTGCTCTTTAGTATTGTCTGCTGTAACTTGCAAAGCTTGTCTGAAGACTAATTGTTACAAAAAGAGATTAAAAAATCTTTTTTCATTAATTTCTTTTAAAAATTTTTAATTAACTGCAGTTGGTACTAATGCAATTTAAATGCACCATTTAAATGTTCATCCTAAATGCCTATGTTCATTTCTAAATTAGATACAGATTTCTAGGCTTACTTTCACATTTCTCACTTTCAGGGTAGAGATACTGGGGAATTTGGTCCATTTTTTGTTCATCTACATGCTTAGATATAAAAATAACACCCCTTTTTTTCCTTACTATTTTAAACTTTAGGCTCTTGCACATAACTGTTTGTTTCCAGTACTTCATTAGCATTGTTTTGCGTTATTTTGCATTATTTCATGATACACCAGAAGACTTAGGGAGTTTATCCTCGTGTAAGGTAATGTACCTGTTTCAGATGAATTCACATCTATAGCTGTCAAGTTTTCCCATATTAAATTTTGAATGTTTTTAGAAAGGTCAAAGATTTCAAACAGTAAAAATGTATTCTGGTAACAAGGATTCAATTCCTCTGGAAAAGATTTTTTTTCAAAAGCTTTAGTGATTTAATTACTAACCAAATGTTCCATGTTCTCTCAGAGGATGGAAAAAGACATTTAACTTAAGTCAGTACATCATAGTAATGTACCTGTGACATTAAAACTGCTTGAGCTCCAGGCAAGAGACAGGCAACATGAGTTTCCTTTGATGAATGATAAGATTGGTTTTATATAGAGCACACTCTCTAGAACACTTATGGACAGCATAGCTTTGATTAACCCATTAACCCATTTTGGATGCCATGAGCTACAGTGTTAAAAGTACTGCAGAAAAAGTGCAGAGGGGTTAAACACAAGGTAAATTACATGCAGGTCTGTATTTTGGACAGTACAAGTTGTACTGTGTACACAAGCTTTGTTTGTTCAATAGATACTGATTAAACTGAGCATTTTGATATGAGATATTTCATTTGAAGTACTTCTCTCTTAGCTTTTTATTATAGGTATATTGCATATTAGTTAATTGCATGCTTACTATTGATATGTTTACAGCATAGTCACTTTTCTTAAATGGAGGATTGAACTAATTTTATTAAAGTAGTTCTTTATTAAATTTTGTTTAATACAGAAAGTTCAGTAAAACTCAAGATTTACATGGATCAGCTGCAACAGAAGCCCTTCTTTAGTGTTTTGTTGTACACACTGCATTAGCTCCTGAGATTATTTATATGTTGGTAGGTATAATGAAAGAGGTTGAACATGCTTTTGCCACTGATCTTGTCATCTTGAATGTCACTGGATACTTGACCAGGGAAAAAAACTCCTGGAGGTCAGTGTCACGTTGTTTTCAGGAGAGACCTTTGGAACATTTCTAATGCTGTGTACTCTTCTCCTTGGCCCATGTGACCACCACAGATTGCACATTGTTGAACTTCAGAGCACTTTCAGTCCTGCAAGCTAAAGTCTCTGATTTAACTTATAGATGAGTTGTTAGGTACTTAATTAACCTTTTCTGATGTTAAATAGACCTTCATATTTTAAAGAAATGCCAGTTCTAAGAAACATGAAAAACAACTTATCACTAGGGTAACTGTTGCTGAAGTGATTATAAACTTATTCTTAGGTACAGTGCCCTTATAATTAAGGTATTCTCCTGACCCTATTGTAATGTTTTAAAGTCAAGTACAAAGTTAGTTTCTACATATTACTGTTCAGTTCCAAAATCCTCCTACTTAAAATAATTTATCTTTCAGTCTTTGAAATGTCAGAAGATTTTATATTGTCTTCCCTAGTAGTAAAGAAGACTTCTTTTGGCATTCTTCATCTAAAATCCATCATAGTGATTTATCTGACTGTCAAATGTCCTTCAGTTTCTCAGACATAGTTCAGTATAGCTGTTGTTGATAAAAATGTAAATTTTGTTCAGTAATGAATTCCTTACCTCCAAAGGTGACTGAGCCTGCTACCCTGACTTGGCTTGATCCTTTAGTCCTTGAGTCTTAGTTATCTGGAGAGAGAAGTACAGCCACTAAGAGTGGCATTGGTTTACAGGCATGGCATCATGCTTAACTTCTATTTTAAGCACTAAGGTATGAAAGATCACCTTTTTCCCCCCCTGCTTTCAATGCACTTCAACTGTAGCAGCCTTCTAAATTTGTCTTTTCATTTTGTGTACACTTCTTTTGTTTAACAGCAATTTCTTAGCACTACAGCTCTTAAGTTTGGGCATATATGCATTCTTTTCAGAATTTAGCTGGAAATATCTACTCCTTCCCCACCCAATCAATTTCTGAATGTACCTTATGAAGGGTGCAAGGTACTGTCCCACAGCTCAACCTGTTTCCATTAAAATGAGCAGATTAGTTAGAGCCATCAGCACTGGTGATCAAGCAAAGCCATGCCCATGTTGTAGGGAACCAGATGAGCAGCACACTTGTTTTCAGTGAGGAGTCTGCTGTTCTGCAGAGGGAATAACAAAGGTGGTGTCTTCTGTTTGCATTGGTGTTTTACAAGGGAAGTATTGAGCATTTGTGGCTCAAGGGATGTCCTGCAGATGTTTCCCACCTTCCCTAACCCAGCTAATCCTCCTCAACTCTGAGTCCTGCAGGACTGCTAGGGAAACTCAGACATAATAAGGGGAGGCCTTAATGTTGCATTTATTTTTTTCTCCTTCTTAGAACAATAAAAAATATAAACTCTGAGACAAAAATATTTTTCCTGACCCTTTGTATAGTCCTTTTACAGGAGTTTCTATTTTTAATTCTCAGAATTGGCCCGATTGGCTTTAACTGAAGGTCATATTAGCAAGTATAGAATTGTGTATGCTGTTGCCTAGGCTGATTTTTTTTTTGTTTTACTATGGTTCCACATCAAAAGTTTTTTAGGAGAATAAATTTAGGCTAGGTGCAGCCAGCGATGGGGTGTGATGGAAGTTGTTTGATATTAAAGTAGGAATACTTTAATACAGAGTTCAGCTTCGCTGTGTAGAGCAAGTGTTGACAGAGGAGTTGGGATTTCTTGCTAATATTTTCTTTTACTAAACTAGGGGCTGTAAGCCAAATTTTTGTAGCTCCACTAGCTTGTATGAATACAGGTGACTGAAATACAGTCACTGTGAGTTTTAAAAACATTGTTTGGAGTTCAGTAGTACCACTGAGTCTGTAAGCAATGCTTCAGAACACTTGTTTTAGTGCAGCTTTGACTGACTCCTTGTTGAACAGTTTTATAAACTTTTGCTTAAGCAGTTTTGGCTGTGATGGGACACTTTGGAAAGTTAGTTGAAGGAGAGAGTAAGAAATGTGGAATCCGCATTGTGTTTCTCATTTTTTAAGCTTTATTTTTCAAAGATCAAGACCATGAAGCGTGGAAGAAGATAAATAGCAGCTTTCTTTCTCTTCAGTTCATTTTTCATGTATTGGTCAGAAGGGAGAGAGCAGCTGTGTTGCTCTGCTGCAAGTTGGCTGAGGGGGATTTGTTTAGCTGAGAGGGATTTCATTCTTACCTGCATACTTGCTATTTTTCATAGTGAAGCTGAACAAGGGAGAGAGGGACTCTTAAATTTGACCCCAGCTGTTTGGGTGACTGATGGAGTTTTGATTTACCTGCAACATCTGGCAGGAGGTGGCGTGTGCGTATTTTCTGGTTTTGCTTAGGTAATATAGATATTTAAGTGGAAGGGTCAGTCTTGGAGTCATAATAGGGATGTTTGTGGATTACAGGGGGCCTCTACTGCTTGGGAAAGAGTAGAGAAGTCTACAGGAGGGGTTTAGAAGTAGTCTGGGTATGTCAGAGAGCTCAGGGATCTCAAAGGGATTAGAACCATGTCACAGGAATGTTGAGAGCAGTTTCCTTGTATCTGGGGGCGGGGGGGTTACCCCGTGTTGGTGACTATCACAGTATATCAGTACAAATCTATGGGACTCGAGCGAGCACAGTGAGAGTGCAGCCGTGTGTCATGGGAAGTTCAGCTTGCAGGGAGGAGCCGTGAATTCTGGGTCACCGGCGGGATTGTCCCTCTAACGCTTGGGGAGACAGCCGAGTGTTGTGTGCCACTAGAGGGCGCGCTTTGTCTTCGGTAGCGCTCGCAGAAATCCTTCCCTGGGTGCGGGGTTCGGGATTTGTCCTGTTGGGCTGAACTCTCTCCAAAATACCTTTGCTTTTTATCCATCCTCTTTCCCCCCTAAAGACAAAAAAGAGGGTAGCAAGTTGTTTGTGGGAGCAGGAGGAAGAGAGAATAAAATATCAGAAATATGAAGCTTTAACTCTTTTGTTGGCCTTCTCATATATGCTGACAATATATGTGATTTGTATGGATGAGGTGATACATGAATCTGTCATGGCTGTTGAGTTACTCCATATAATATGCCTCACTTGTAATTACATTTGAGTAGATTAATATATATTATGAAATATGATTTGGCAATGAATTAATGTGGAAAACTGTTATGGCAGTTATAACAGGGTGCTCAGATTAATGAAAAAACCTGCCAGCTCCCACCTTTACACGACTTTATTTTAGATTCTTTCCTCATTTTTTAAAAAATCAAGTATCATATTGACCTGTTTAATGGTGTGAGTTTTGTCTGAAAACTTCAGTAAAAGTCACTACTGTGCAACTGATACTTGCTTTTACAAAATCAAATATTTTTTTGAGTTTTTACAGGAAAACTCTTAAACTCCTCTTTTTAATGAGTAAAGAGTAATTTAGAATGACTAGTCTCTTAAGTTGCCACTTTTTACCAAAGCAAATAAAATTCTGTATATATTGACTCTGATTGTTCCATGACATGTAATTAAGCACTTCTTTAATTAAATTTCCATTAAGTACTTAGGGATTCTGTGGGGTAAGAATCTGCATGATGTGCTGTCTATATTTGAGAAACTTGTAAGGAATGATCTTGATGGATGGGAAGAACACTGCACTGATCTGGAATGTTTTCTTCATCCAGTTCTTTGAGTTGTTGGCTCCCTCTGTAGAAACTACTTTAAATTGCAGTTTGATTTCTCTAGAATTGTTTTGTCACTTCTGTGTACACACATAAAAGCTTGAGTCAGATGTAGAAAAGTAATGATTTATAGTTAGCTACAGAATTTCTATGACAGATTCCTCCCTCTGTATTTTTTCCTTCCTTTTTCTGGATGTCTACCATTCATGCAATTATTTTGAATTACAGCACCAATGCAAATTAGCAGTATAGAAACCAGTTCATGAAATTCTCAGTAACAGGGAGTCCTGCATGAAATTTCTAGAAGTTAAGGTACCAAGTTATAGCAGAAATACTTTTAACTTCTTTCATGGAGCAGTCTTTACATATGCTGAAATTGAAAATAAGAAATTTCAAGTTAGTTTTAGTATATAATTTCATTTTGCGTCCTGCTGTTGGAGATGTTAAATAAGTAATCTGCACAATACTTGTTCAGGGTGGTAAGCACTTTGCATCAGTATTTTAAAACTGTATGTGTGTACCAGTACATTGTTTTAATTGAGCCTTCTGCCTCTGTTCATGTTCCTTTGTGTGTATAGTACATTGAAGCCCAACTTTGCTATGTGGCTTTAAAGGCTCTATTAGAATAGTCTCTATTGTTAAATGGCTCCTGGAAATCAGTGTCAATTCATTCTTGTATGGCAGAGTGCTTATTTGATGTAAAATAGAAGAAAACTTCTGATAACAGCTATGGCTGGCAGTTAAGAGCAAGGCTTATGCTTCTCCGGGGAGCTTGGTTTTGTAGCCTGAGATGCTTATCTGAGCCTGTTGTGGGATACAACACTTCCATGGTAGTGGCAAGGACGAGTGCTGCAGGGGAAAGAGAAGGATGGTTATGAAAGCCAATGGAGAATCCAAAATATTCATGTGTGTGACATACAAGGTGTAAAAACTGCTGCTAAAGGATTGAATCTTTATTTGTTAAAGGTTCCTAATGTCAGATTCACTGTTCTTCTGTAGTCTTGCTCTAAATCGCATATATTAATTTTTCTTCTCTTACCTTCAGTAGAGATTTTCTTGTGTCATCTGCTTTGATTACCACAGCCTTATCATAGGTGGTACAGAAGAGATCTCAAAAGATCCTTCATGGGAAAGATGTTTTCCGATATTCTAGCTCAAATTTAATTGGTTACAGAAACCCTCACAGTACTGGTTATTGAATTAAATTGATCTCTTGTAATTATTTCTTACTTTGACAGTTTTTGCAGGAATAGGTGGACTGACATGGACCACCTATTTGGTTCCTCTGTGTAGTAAGCTAATGAGGCCAGTTTTCTTTTTGATAGTATTCCTGACAGTGATTACTGTTCCTCAGTGTGTACTAGACATACATGCTTTAAAGCAAGCAAATAACATTTTTCCTTTTGCTGCCTGTTCCTAAGCTCACCCTCCTGCACAAACTGAGCAGAGAACCCACAGCCCTGAACTGAACTCTCAGACTTGGAAGGCTCAAGTGATCTGAACTCCTGTAAAGCACTTCAGCTTGCCTCTCACCCCGTGCAGGGCAAAGGCTTCACAGACAGCACCCTCCTGTCCTCCTGGGGCTCATTTCCAATAAATGCAGTTTGGGCAGTCACTAAGACATGACTGTCCAGAAGATAACTTCCCTCATGATTTCTCTTGGCACTTTCTTATTTATACAACTTGTTAAAAAATGGTGTTAATGTTTCCACAGCACTGACTCCTGGTATTGATGAAGTGTGGTGCTAATGCAGTAGTGATGGGACTGTGTGCAGTGACAGATGTATTTGAAGACTGAGTTTTGAATATGCAGAATGATTTTTTTTTTCCATACTGCTGCATATTTCTGTCACTGTAGTGCTTTATTTCCAACAGAGGATGGGGTGCACTCTTTTTAGACTAAGATGCAGTCTTGTGCTACAGAACATGCAAAATCTCCTGGGATTGCTGCTTTTTAGCTAAGGTAGCTATGGTTTCTGCATCTTTACTGCATAGTTTAGCATTGGACAAGATATGTCTTGAGAGTATTAATTTTTGTTATGCAATGTAGCACTAAGCATGAGATTTTCCTAAAATTTAGAAATTATTAATTGGACCTTTTAATACCCTAGAAGATACATTGTCTTAGTGTCTTTTAGAAAGAGAATGTATTAAAGATGGCTGTGGGATGGTTTTGAGCTGTCAGAGTAATTATTTAACTTCAAGCTGCAAGTTACACAGCAAGAACTGCATATTCTGAAACAAAGAATGAGAATTTAACATGGGATTTTTGTTCTATTCTCTTATTGTATTTCTTACATGTATTCTGCTTGCAGTCCTCTAGACATAGCACCAGAATCAGAATAAAAGCTAATGCTCACCCAACCATTTTGTGGAATTATATTAATTTTATTGCCTTATGTATACTGCGTGTGAAGGAGAGCCTTCAGATAATCTTCTGTTGCAGATCCTGTTTTAATTCTGATTTTGTTCTGATTTTAATGACATAACAGCAAAGCTGTTGAAGTGGAGGCGCTGTTGGAAAGCCCCGGCAAAGGGTGCGGTCAGTGCTGGGAGTGCCACCAGCTGAGGGGGTGCTTTGAGCAGCAGCCCCCTGGCTGGCAGCTCTGTGAAACCTGTTGTAAAAGGTGTAAAATGTCTAAAATGTCTGTTTTAACCACTTGAAAGGACTTGACAGTGCACTGTTATCTTTTTGCTTAAACACTTCTAAGCCTGAGGTGAGGGGGTTTACTGCTTTACTGAGGCTCCTTAAAACCAGTGGAGGTAAGAAATGCAAATTTCCTGTGCATGCAGTTTGAGTTTGAGATGAGATACACCTGAGCGAGGTGGGGCTTGGGAGGGCTTTTTGTGTCGTTCAGACCACAAACATCATTCATGTTCAGATTGCTGTGTTAACTGGTTAAGTGAAATTGCAAAACCCGGAATAAGAGCGTAATCATCTCTTCTCTAAACTCAGTTTTGATTTTGTTCTGGTTTTTAACGTGTTGCTGGTATGATTATCTAAAAGTCAAGGGTCAATGCCAAAGAGAATAAAAATGTTCATTATTTAATTCTTAGTAATTTTTTTATGATCCTGAGAGTAGATGGAGAATTTAAACTTCCAATATTTTTTGCATTTTAGTGACCAAAAAAATTAGTGTAACAGAAAATACACTAAAACTAAATTTCCAAATGCGGGCACATTTCATTTGATTTTTGAGTAGCCTGAGGCTTTTGTGAACTCTTAGGATTTTAAGAATAGAACTTATTTTTTGGTGGGACTTGTGTTTGCCTGCTCTGTTTACATCAATAAAGTATGTGTATTTATTGCATATTATTTTTTCATAATTCCATAAGAGACAAAGTTAGGATATAATTCCAGAATTTTTCCTAAATAATCAGGTAATGAGCTTTATTGTTGTGACATTTGTGTGCAATTAATAGCATGGTATAAATTCTTCCTGTGCTGAGACTTCAATTTTCTCACTTAAAGTCTTTTTTTAGTGAAGCTCTTAAGAATTGACTTGCCAGAGAATGGCCACTGATGTTCTGCTTTTTACCCTGTTATAAAAATGGCAGAATTGCATCAGATGTTCCATTTCCAAAGCAGTTAATGCAGTATCACTCTCTTTGCTAATTTGGCTCTAAAAGTATCCTCATTTAGAGATGTAAGCACCACAAATAAAATGTAAAATAAAGTGTAGGGTTTGTTAGCAACTGAGAGAACAGATAAGTCTCTATTGCCCATTCAGTCTTTTCTGAGTTAAGCTTAGCCCCAAGAGTACCAATTAGTTCTCAGAATAGTGAATTCTGCTGTTTTAAAGGTGGTCATCTATCAGAGCAGATTAAATGGCTTGTGTGAAAATAATTTAGTAGCTGCCCATTAATTGCCTTTCCTTTCATAGAATTGTAGAAAGAGACCTCAAGAGATCATTTAGTTTCAATCCCCCAATCCAACTAGAGATGCATCTTTGTCATTCCTGGCAGATATTTGTCTAGCTGTCTCCAAGGGTCTTTGGAAATAGTAAGATGTCATGTGGAGACAGTGCAATCTTACTACATTACTTGTAATGGTGTGCTCCTTCATTCCCACTGAAAAGTTTGTTTGCAGGATGGAACAGAGAGCTATTGCCCATAACAGTGGAGAGGGAGTTGGATGGATTACAGGATGCACAGGAATTGCCATGGGGGTAAAAAGGCAGTGGTTCTAAGGAGGGGAGCCAGGACAGCGTAGGACAAGGCTGTGTGCAAAGAGAACATGGACATGTGTTTTGGCTAGGGTAAGGTTCTGTGCACCCCTACTGGCAAAAACATAGAGCAGAGTAGCCTGCAGTGTGAGGAAAATATTGAGAATCTAGCCATTTTAGTAGTGTGATGGAAGAGGTTGCATAAAGTTGAGCATCTGATTTAATCAGGACAGCTGGAAGCCTCTGCTTAGCAGTCTTAAGGATATGTGTTTGGTATGGATGTTCAGTTTTGCATTTGCAGAGAGATATGTTTGTTTTGCTTTCCTCCTGTTCATGAATAGTATTGAAGACTTGCCAGGAAATATTGTCTGAGCTACATACTTATATAGTTCAATAATCATTGTCTCATGTAATTGTCTCTCAGACATCTAAATTTATTTGTTCTTGAAGCTTTGTACCAGATAAGATTGTAATTTTATGGATTTGTGGCCAAAGCAAACAGGGAATGTAGCTGGCTCTAAATTGCATGGGAAACTTGCTGCACATTCAGGAGCTGTGTGCCTGAAGGATGGAGCCATCTGCTTATTCTGAATGGGGTCTCCTGCCCTGATGCTGTTGTGGCTGTATGATCAGATGACCTTGTTTACAAGAAGTAGAAACAGCGACTGACACACACTGCAGCTTCTGTCCCCACCCAGCGATCACAGATGGAGTGCAGCTGCTGCAAGGGATTCAGTGCTACCTTCTGGTCACATGAGTCAGCTGGTGCAGTTGCAGCTGCAGATGCCAGTGTCTCTGCTGAGCAGCTGAAACACACAGACCTTACACAGGCGAGTGCAGGGGTGTGTGGGAGGTGATGGACACAAACTGCCTGTGCCACTTGAGCATCTGAACCACCCTGCACCCAGTGTGTCAGTCCTGGCCTGATCTTGTCTCTTTAACTGATGACACTGGTTCTGGTTGTGAGGGGAGTGGCAAGAGAGCTACAGACAGTGGCAATATAATGGCATTACTTAATTTCAATTTCTTATTTGTAATCTCTGTGTAAAACACCCTGAAGACACATATGTTCTCCTGTCTTGCTTGTCCTCAATGTAATTCAGGTCCAATACTGGACTATCAAAGATTGGAGGGCAGAATCAGAGTCTTTTGCTATGGGAAAAAATATTTGGGGAAATTCAGTATTAGCACAAAAATGTGTTGGGTGCTTTAAGTTGAAATTGAGTATTTAAACAGGCTATGCAACTCCAGCAGCTAACACTGTGATTTTAAACTTTAGTGACAAATTTTCTCACAGATTTGTTGAAAGCTTCTGAACTAACTTTAAGAACTTTTCTAAAAGTAGGCGATCTCTTGAGCTAACATTTCTAGCACTCAACAACAGTGATAGATCAGTCTGCATGCATCAGTGAATAAGCCTACCAATTTCCATCTGTTGACAGTCCTGCACAGATTTCTTGAATTCTAAGAAAAAAATGTTGGGTTAGAATTCCAGCAGCAGTTATGAGAATGTTTAGAAACAAACAGTAGCTTTGTTAAAACTTTGCAGTGTGAATATCCCACTTCACAATGAAGGGAAGATCATTCCATCATAGTTGTCCAAATACATTGTTATTGGTTGATACATTTTGTGGGAATCCTTCCTAAGCTGGAAGGATGTGCCTGTGTCAAGGGTTGGACACTGAACTATTAAACTTTGTAACTGTTTATTTACTGTCTGCTCTGAGAAAAACACTCTAAAAATATCTTTAAAACCAGTACTTTCTTTATTTCTGTTGCTTGGTTATTGCAGTTGGCAATTACTGTGCAACAGCCTTTTCCCCTTTATTGTTTTATGGGGTTTCTTTTGGCTCTGCCACAGGTGCTTACCATGAGTAATGGTTACCTACCACTCTGCTACTGAAAATATAAAATAATTGTTTTTCTGAGGAAATGGGACATCAAGCAAGTGAATAGAAGGGAAAATCTTAAATTAATATGAATAAAAAAACTGGAGGGAGGGACAAGCAGGTGTAAGATACACAGGGTACTGTTGTTCAAATATTTTTTTTGTGGAAATTTCCAGGTTTATCTTTTTGTTTGGGTCTTTCACTTTAAAGTGTACACTGAGAAGACACTGAATAATTTTCTGCCTAAAAAGCAATAAGGAGCGGCCTAGTTCAGGTAAAAGTATTTTCAACTTTCAGTGAACATATTAGAAGGTATCAGTATCAGAGTACACTTGAATTACAGATGTTGCAATATTTACAACTTGCACAGTGTTATATCTGTTGCTTTTTTCAGTATTTTTTCCCCAGTTATTTGTATGTGCAGTTGCTCTTTTCAAACTCTTTGCTAGTACTGCATTTCCTACCAAAACCCCTGTATTCTCTGCATGCTGGCTGCTCAAAAAACTGTGATTAGAAGTGGCAGTACCCTGCTTACCTATTTTGAAGTTGCTTCATGCTAAATGTTATGAGTGATGAATATCTCAAAGGGAAAATACTGCCACTGGATGGTGCTATTGTTATGTTATTTAACTTACTTTCTGTGATAGTGTGGATGGCATGAAATCTCCACCCCGGTCCCCTTGAAAGATTTTGTGATGATGTGATGCAACAAAGTCCTATGTATAGAGGTCACCAGTAGTAAAATAGTCATCCTGTACCTTCATGAGGGCTGGGCAAAGGTAATTCTGTCTGCTGTGATCTGTATTTGAGCTTAGCAGATGAGTGTTGAAAACAAGTTTGGATGACACCCTGCCTTTGCTAATACAGTTGTTTGTAGGGAAGGTGATGTTCTTGAGGAATGGGATACATTTAAGCCAATCAGCTGCCTGAAATCTGCATATTCATAATACATCTAATTATCCAGAAAGAGATGCTGAGTTACTGAAATTGTCACTTTGAACGGTTTCCTAACGAGGGGACTGTCTTTTAAAACGGCAGGGGTTACATAGTTAGCTACCTATTACATTACAAAAAAAAAAGTTTTGACTGTTTTATGCAAATATACTGCATTACCTTGTATAAATGAGAAGGTAAATCAGCTTTTGAAAGCCCTTCATGTTTTTTTGAGGGTGGAGAAAATGAATTCTTCTTACAAATTTGCATTTCAAGAAGTAAATAACTACTTGAAAAGGTGTGCTTTCTTTTAAAGATTGCAGTTTGATAAGCTAGAGATTTGAGTGTTAAAATGGCTTTATAAATTTTTGAAATTCATCTTTGAATATGCTATGAACAATTGAAAACATACTCCAATTTTCTTATAAGCTGCCTTAAAAATGTGGGTTTTTTTGGTGCTTGCTTTCTCTTTCCCTTCCATTTTCATTCACGTATTTTGATCTGTCTGGAGCAATTGGGGTGAATTTTTTAGAGCCCTGTGAGAGGAGAGGAAGGGAAAGCAAGTCCCTAGAACCTAAGAAAACTATTGCTGGTGTCAGTCTTGACTTCAGAAGAAATTATGAGATTTGGCAAGACATCTTCTTGTGTATTTATGGCCTGTCTCTTTTACCAATTGAGCTATTCTGTGTCTGTCTCTAATAACTCCTAAGCTCAGGGGGCAATATCAGAACCATGTTTGACAGGGGAGAGAAAATGTGTAGGATAAGAAGTTACTGAAGGTCTCCAGCGAGTTCGGGGCTTGATAAAGAAGGGAGTTGTGTGTAGGGAAGTGGGGGTGGAACACAGACTTTTTTACCTGCAGCAGGATCAGGCCTGAGGGACTGGAACAGCCAATGTAAACCTCAGTGCAGGGAACCACAAATCAGCGGGTCCTCCCCTTCCACCAGCCAGGCAGCTGGGCTGGACGAGGTGGGGAGAAGAATGAGGGTGGGACGGTACTTTGAAGGGACTTCAAGAACATGGCAGAGCAGTAAGGCTGTTGATATAGCAAATATACAATATGCATTGTTAAGAAACCAGGCTTCTTTATTAAAAGCATTTTACTTTCAGCAGGTATACTAAGAGGCTGCTCCTTGGATATGTTCATTACTTGCTGAAATCAGGAGCTGTATGCTTGCTCAGTCTGCACCTGAAAGACCTTAGTTTGTTTATGCTACATCTGTCCTGGAGTTTTAATTTTCCTTTTATTACTTGAATTCTCAAATATGAGAGTAGCTAGCTTTTTTCTTTCTTTTTAAAAATTTGCTTTTTAAAAACAAACAACCTGTCCCAAAGTCTCTGTTTTAACAGGCATAGATTTCAGTCTTCTTTTTCTGATGCAATTTTTTCATATGATTTATGTTAACTTTTCTTCTTTCTGTTGCAACCCATCAGCTCTTTTACTATGTTTACTTGCAGTTGTAGATGTTAGCCCTGTCTAGCACAGACATAGTCAATGGCAACTTAAACTTTAGAGGTAACAGCAAGTGTATAATCATGTGAGGTAATGTGTCTTAAATTCTCAAAGAGAAGGCAATTCTCTTCCTGGAGCTCTTATCAAGAACAAGGTTGGGATAAGACAGGATGGAATTAGACTGTGAGGAGCTGGCTTGAAGTGTTGACAGATTATTTCTGAGAGAAGTCCGGGAAGAAATTCAGAGGCTTAGGGATGTGCTGCAGTAGTGTTGGGTGTCAGTGGAGACTCCTGGGGCCAGGAGGGGTTTGGGAGAAGATGCAGAGAATCCCTGCTGGAAGCTGAAGTGCAGGAGTTTACAAGGAATTGACCAACATACTTTGGAGCTCCATGTGAAAGTTTTTTATGACAGAGATAAGTGGTATTGATCTCATACTTGGAGTGTCTGTTGGGCTGAAGGTTGTACTCCTTGAAGCAGGTAGATGTTGTGGTGGTAGAGGTTGAAAAGAGATGTGAAGTAAGTGACTAAGTCTGTCTAGGACGTTATCTCAAAAAATATGAATAATGGACCCACTCCTCTTGCATCGAGGGTTCAGAAGAGATATAATTCTAGTTGAAAATCCCCTTCATTTTGTTTAAATAGTTTAGTAGAATATGTAACTCTTTCCACTTGATACAAGCAAATGGGAAGTTAGATCTTGGGTTTTTTTGCCTTTTTTTTTTTTTAATTTCCACTTGGCTGAAGTTTTAAAAAATTGCTTAGTGGTGAAAAGGACCTAAAATGCTTGAAAGTGATGATCTTGGTCAATGATAATCTTACTCTATGTACATGGACCTGTAAGCTGGATGGACTGCTTTTAGTGTGATGTTTTTAGTGTCTTCATTTCTTGAATACCTGAAGCTGATGTGTTTCAGAAAGAAAAAATGGGAAAATTACCTTTGCGTTCTTCTTTGTGTCCCTCCTCCTGGGACAAACAGATCATCTGCAAGATCAAATACCTACAAGAATCTGTGTTCTTGTAATTGAAAGCTGGAACTCTTCTGTGGATGTTTATTGGACAATGTCATGTCTCTATGAGGTATTAAAGGAATTTGATTAATGTATTTTATGATTTTATTGTTCATGCTTTATATCACATTTTTTTGTAAGTCTCTATAAAATAATGTTACTTAACGGTGGAGGAAAAACCTCACATTATTCACCCCTCTAGGTTTTCTCAAATTCCTCTTTCTTTACTATAGGCCCAAGAATGATCAGCCATACAAAAAAGTGTCAATAAACTGGGATGAAATTTCTGAATCACTGTAGCTAGGTATATGATTCCAGAGATACCTCAGTTTTTCAGGTTTTTTTTCTTTGATTATTTGGTCTGCCTGTGGGAGGGTCATTATGTTCTATTCTGTGACTGCTGCTGTGCTGTCCAGCTTCTGTATGAAATAGTGAAACAGAATGATCCCTTGTTTGAAGGAACATAAAATCCAAGGTACATTCCCACATGGAGTTCTCATGTTCAGTGTGTCATAGGTCTGCCTCACTTAAATTCTTATTACTAGAGATTCATTTTCTGAGTGTAATGAAGTAACACATCACAAACTCATGTTTTAGTCAGTGTGACTGTGAATATAGATAGGGTGTTCATCATCAAGATGTAGTAGTAACATGTCTTTTTTAAAATTTATAATGTACAGTAGTTGTGATAGATTTTGTAAAACAGATATTGTTCCAGAGCATCCAGCTTCATTTGATAAATAAAGAGAATTCTTTAAAGATACTATCTGAACAGGATCCAGCATCTTTGTAGTGTAAATTCAGAAATCTTCACTGATTATTGGAAGTCCCTTCTTCAACTTTTTTCCAGTTATCTATTTATTTTGACTTTTGTTTCCCAACCATAATTTTTCCTACCTCTTATATAAAAGAAGTTAGAACTTAGGGTTACACATTAGTGCCCTGTGTCACCTCTTGCATCTTGGGATGCTATTCTAACACTCTGCCTTGCAAAAGTAAGAATCCTTAATAGATGGATTTTAAGGAGAATGAAAACGGGCCTCTTATAATGCTCCTCTGTTTTCTTTTTTTAAATAATACATCCTGTTTTCTTCTTCATCTGTTATCCATATAGCAGATGTGTTAAATCTGTAAGCTGGTTTTCATTCGTTACCTTGTTGTTCCACTATTTCTGAAAGATGGAATTGCTGGAGTTGTCCTGTTTCAGCTGTGCTGTGGCTGGTCCTGTCTGGGGAGCTCTGTCTTTCACTGTGTGCAGACACTGCACAAGTAAAGGAGGAGGGTGGAAATCTTGGCGTTCTCCCAGGAACAGCTTGCCTCTTGTGCCTTAAAAACTTCAGCGTTAGGGATGTTGTCCCAGACTTGACAACAGCCTTGATAGGGAGAAATTGCAGACTGTTGGAGAGTGGTTTTTAATATAAAAGAGAAGCTAACCAAGATGAAACCAGTCTGGAAGTTTTAAGGCATGCAAACTGATCTAAGATGAAGCATGCTGAAATTGGTAAGCTGGTTGGATAAAGGAATGACAATCCTGCAAGCACTATCTTGACAATTAATGATATGAATTATTTTTCCTTGTTAAGTCCTTAGTAAAGTGAGGTAGGAGAAGACGTATGCAGATGTTAAATTTTGCATTAAACTCCCAAAGATGCAATGAGAGGGAACAGAGTAGGGACATTTCTCATATTACATCAGGACTTGTCTCTGAGTACTTGGCGTTATTTAAAACAACTTTGTTGAACTGGATGAACTTTGATCCTAATGAAGAACATTTGATTGAATTAAGTGCAGACTTCAGCTGGTGTTTATCTTGAAGAATTGTTTGCAAGTGTTAAATGTGTATCTAAACAGTATAAAATTAGTGTATTTAGTGTATTATACGTTAATACGCACATTTCTGTTAGCCAGGATGTGTATGTTTACTGCTTTCCAAATTGTGCTTGATATTTCAATTTCTCCTAGCAGAATGAAGAATTCATTTGGACTTGCTCTTTCTTCCTGCTCTCTCATCATGCAAATATGGGTTTGGAATGAGGTGGTACAGGCTTGATCTTCAAGGATTCAAAGCAGTGTTAGCCTAATTCTTTCTGGTGCTGATAGAGTGGAAGTAATTTGCCCCAAGTACCCTACCTTGGGGGCAGACACTCTGCTTTAACCTTACCTCCTCTGTGGACTTTGCAGTGGAAAGGTGAGATTATGGCTGGTTTTGGGAGATGAGGGGAAGTATCATGATTTTCTGATGTATAATGCTATGGGTTACTACGGCTCCGGAAATCAGACTTGGAAGGCTGCTTTTTTTGTTTTTTAAGTAGACTGTAGGTTATCTCAGTCAGTGTTAATACATAAATGAAGGATGCTTAATTAAGCTGACTCACTGGAATTACATGCAGGAATACCAATTGGGAAGATGGGTGTTATGTATAATCCTAAAAACACAGCAGGAATTAGCCTTTGGGGAAAAGACCTTTAGCTAATCTGGGTTCTGTCTGGACAGATTGAACTAATGTGTTGTATAGGTGCCTTGATATTAGTGTCTAGTTTGGATTTCCTCTTCTTCTGAATTGATTTTTTTCATCTGTCCCAACCTATTTCACTTAACTTGCCATTGCAGAGTGATCTGTGAGGACATAAACGGAATTCTTTTTGGACAGAACAAAATAGCTAGAATGTTCCAGGAGCAGGCCTTACCTGCCTCAGCTGCTGTGAACTCAGGCTGTGGGAGCAGACAAGAGCTAGTGTGACAGCTGCCCTGAAATACTTGTGCAATGCATGGCTACTCCTGAGGCCAGCTAATTGTCTGGCTCCATCTTGGCTCCACAAATAGGAGCTTGAAATGAGTTCTAGATCTAGGACTTGTTGGGGCAATGCACTACTATCCACAAGCTATCTGCATGCTTATATTGGCATTGTTAAATCTTGCAAATGTGGGACTGCTGCCACTGGGCTCATAGCTGTTAATGCATTTGAAGCTTTTATCTTATTTGAAGAAAAAAATAAGTGAAGACATGGTGGAAGAGTTCACACTGTTCTGGGAAAAGAATAGCCACTAATGTTGGATTTAAAGAAAAGACAGAAGTCAGGACTGGACTGGAATGCATGTACTGCCTGTTAATAATGCTTGTTTGTTAGCTTAGGGATGTCTTCATACAGTTAAGATTTTATAAAAAGTTGGCTCTTCAGGAACTGAATTTGGAGTAGTAATAGTTGGTTGCTCCTGTTTTTGCAGTTCAAGTTCTGCATTTAGGCTTAGCACAAACTGTTTTAATAGAGACTTTAACATCACTGCAGGATTTTTAGGTCTAATTTCTATTTTTAATTTCAGTTGCAATACTAAGATGTCAGAGTAATTGCTGCTTGAAAAATCAATTAAGTAAAACAAAGTTCATGGATATTAAATAGCAATAGAACATAGAAAAAATTGTTGGTAGTAGCAAAAGAAAGACGTGGAATAGTTGTGCTTTTGCACCACCTGGGTAGTGAGTGATATAAGCAGCATTGTTGGGGAGCTGCCACCTCTGACTCTTGATATAAGTGAGAGAAAGTGGTTTGAGTTTTGACAGAAGGGAGGAGGAATTTGATAGATGATGCATCTACTGTCCTCTCTGAGGTTTACTTTTTATTTTCATGTTCTTGTTATTTGCTTTGAAGCCTGTTAAATCATCTTCAGTTTTCTTGAACTGTTAGAGTACTAAGCTGTTTCTTTGGGATTGGTTTTGTGACTTTGGTTTTGAGGTTAAACTTGAGCATCTAGACTGAACCTTGATTCTCTAATGCATAGGATTTGATTTTTTTTGATGACTGTTCCTCAGCCTGTAATAGTTTTGGGTTTTTTCTATGTCTACCAGATCTTGAGTATCAATAAACTGGGATTTCTGGTGAGTATTGTTATTGTATCACTGGTGACTGAGAGAGAGAGAAATCAGTTCTATCCTTAAACTTCTGGAAAAAGTACCAGCGTGTCTCAAATTGTCAGTAGACCAGGCATGAAAAAAATGACTGACTTCTGGGGATGAGAGAGGCTGGACAGTACAGACAGTACCTTTGGGTCACTGTGGTGAAGAGCAGCACTTTGACCTTTTATGTGCTGCTCATGTGCTAAGTTTCAAAGGTTTGGAGGTAGAGGCTTGTGTCTTCTTGTTGGTTTGTTTGGGGTTTTTTTCTTAAACTTTATAGCTGAGCATTCTTAACTTGTTTGAATTCCTATCATAGTCATGGTGTGGTCGTTGTAAAATTCATTTGTTAGCCTTTCAGAGGAAAGATGTGCATGCTTATTGTAAATTACATGCATCAAATTGATTTGAAATTGGACCATTAGTTACATTGATTTAAAGTGCCAGAAAATTGATCTAAATTTCATAATTTAAGAATGGAACTAGTTTCTCTTACTTACATGAGGATGATTTATTTAGAGACCAACTGGAGCATGAGTACTTGTGTAATAAAGTAGATAATGGAGTGACAGCAGTGCTGGGAAAGAAATAAAAAGGCTATCACAGTTTGTTCAGGGAATAATTTCATTGTAACCTATTAAAAATCAAACATACCTGAATATTTCTGGAGTTCTTGTTAAAATGTGTTTCCACATACCATCACATTTTTTACCATTGCATTTCTTTTCCTTTATTTTTTGGTATGCTTTGAAGATTTGGCTGGCAAACATTCTGTCTGTTTAATAAAACCTTCAAAATAAAAGCCTTTTCCTGTGTAATAACTGAGAATGATTTGCTAGCATATTAGATTCAGAAGATGCTGATTTGGAAAATCAGGAAGTTAAGTATACTAGAAAGTTTGAAAAGATGTCAGATACTGAAGTCACCCCGAGAAGCAATGGCTGGGGGAGGTGTGTGAAAGTAAAACTTGAACTCTTTTTGTTTCTAAACCTTTGCACCTGGTGATAATATTCTGGGTAAACTGTTAATGATGTGGCTGGTTGGTGGAGCCAGCAAATACAGGTAGGCCATGTGGAAATGTACACTGTTTTGTATCAAAGTGAAATTACAGAAACTTGGAGTGTAACAGTCTTCAAGCAACTTAAATACTGGATTACCAAGTGTAGGTGACATCGGCAAATACTCTTATGTTATCGGAAATTTTTAACCACTTGAGGCAGTTAATTCTCTTACCTTGGATTACTTAATTAATGGCAAGAAGTGCATTAATTAATTAATTGATTCATTCATTCATGTAGTGACCTCTGATCCATAGAGTGCTCTTAAACTTTAAATGTTTTTTTATACAACTGAACTTGGATGTCTGCATACTGAGCTTTTTGTTATTTGTCTTAGATTCTTAATGCTGCTAAGCATAACCCCAGGTTTGTGAAGGTGCCCTTTATGACAGGGGGCTCGTGTCGTAGTGCTGTGCCTTACTGAAGGCAGAAGTGGAATGGTCATGGAAATGTGCAAGGGGAGCCTGAGAACCAATTGTTTCTGCTAAATATTTTCTTGGTGCTGAAGGGCATGGGTGATGCATATGCTTTGAATTAACTTCATATTAGTTTCATCATTTTGGTGTTTGATTTTGCCAAAGTCATGTTTTTGACACGGGCTAATTCATTATTGTCTTCAGCAGGAAACTGATTTTTTGTTTGTTTAGTGTGAATGGATTTTCCTAAGTGTGCAAAAACTAAATCAGAACATGATGATCAATTGTGGTTATTCCTGTTGTGTTTCACTATAGTTTTGATACCTTGTATATGTGGAGAGCAGCACTGGTGCTAAGCTGTATGAATAAATAATGTGTGTAACTACATTGCCTGTTAGCCTATAAGAATATTTTGGAGAGACTAGTACAGAGTTGGAGAGCAGGGGTGGGAAAAAATGAAGAAAGGCATTTTGTGCCTTACTGTGTTCAGGTTATTGAAGCTAAGTACATTGTCTCAGGGAATTCAGTTAAATGTGTGCGTTGTAAGACAAGTTATGGCAGTTCTAAACCTTAAACAGTTTTTGAAAAAGATAAAGATGCACTGATTTCAACTTTTCCAAGTGAAGTTCAGCAGATACAATAAAAGAAATTGATGAACTCAAGTGGAAATGAGAGGCAAAATAGTAGGTATGGAGATTGAATTTACTTTTAATAATGAACAGAGGCTGTAATTATTGATTATAGTAGGCAAGTAGGTCAGTTATGTTAATGTGTGTGCTTAAATTTGATGTTTGTTTAGATTCTTTGATAAACATGGTATTTATTTAAATACTTTTATCTAAGTATTTAGATAAAAATATTTTATTCGGATAAAAATAGTGGTAAGATGTTTTAATTCTGGTAATGAATGAAGTCAGCATTGGGAGAGGAGATGGAGAGAATCAATGATTGTTCTTTAAGCTTTTTGAGTCTTCTTTTGGTGTTAGCTTACAATAAAAAGTGTTAAGGTCTTACTTCTTAAAGAATTTTTTTAACTTTTATCTGTGAACTTGCCGACTGGCTGTTTGACTTTTCTTGCTTGATATTAATTTAAATATATAATAAAGTTATTTATTCACCCATATTTCTTTAAACCCAACCATATTTCTACTGGTACTAAGTTTGTTAATGGCCAAGAAGGTAAAAATGACTTCAGGATGTTGTTTATATAGTAAATGCATCTTTTAAAAAATTGCTTTCTAACTTGCATTGTGAGTAGTGCCATTAGTAATGAACATGATAGAGGGACCTGACAATGTATGAATTATTCACTGGTAGATTATTATATCTTTGTTGTTAGCATGCAAGATAATGAACATAATTACTGTGGCAGTGTACTCAGGGGAATGTGTGGTTCTTCCCTCTGTCTAGACTGGAGTTACCATCCAAAGGAGCTTTAAGCAAATATGGATGAGGTCTGGTAGCTGGGTTGCTGCTACTTGTTTCCCTCTGCTGCTTTAATAAAGGCATATGCTTTGTACACTTTAACCTTAAAGGTGGTTTGGGTTTTTTTGGGGTGAATTTTGGTTTGGTTTTAATTTTTGAAAGTAATAATCATCCTTCTGTTCCCAGTCTGGCAATATTGTGTACTGACTGAAAGGATCTGATGTTTAGTTGTAGCAGCTTTGGAGATGTACCCTCTTCTGTTAGAATGGTCTATTATAGTAAATTAGTATGAACGGTCTAATTGCTTAGGAAATCCAGGGTAAAAGGTTAATCAGCAATTTAACTTTCTTTAAAAGACTTAGCTTCTTATGATTTACGTGTCTGGAAGAACTCTGCAGGCATTAGTTTGTGTGCTCTCTAATCTGTGAGGATGTCCACCTGATCTTAAGTTAAGCTTTCTTGATAAACCAAGTACTTCTATTTTCTGTTTTATATTATGATAACATAAATTATCTGTAATAAGCCATCCTAATTAATGTTGGTAAATCTAGAGCTCTGCTCCAATTACACACTAATCAATTATACACTAATTGAATTCTACTTAGCTTGATACAGTGCATCATTAATCAGGTTCAGATTTAATACAACGGATTTACTGTATTAACCAAAAAATTGGTGCATTCAAGTAGGGGGAAATAAAGGAAGTCACTAGGCCAAACAGTGTACATAAATACTTTCTTATCAATAATGTGTTACAGAAGATTTAATTTTTCCTGAGGGAAGTATAACTGAAACTAGTTCTTTGTGAACAGATTATTGTTACGAGCTGAAACCTCTGATAATATAATAGATTTAAGCAGATCATGGTGCTTGTTCTGAATGTTATACCTAATTATGTAATACATGCAGTTGCCTCACTTCTAATGTTATTTAAATGATTAGTTATAAATTAAATGTGTAAATTCTGCCCAGACTTTTAAAGGCATTATCCATATGTAACTGTTCGTAGGAGTTTAACCTATCTGCTGTGCTTACCAGTGAGACAGACACGTGTGTGAGGAGCTGTCTGCACACTCTCTTTTCCTTCTCCTTGTGCAGGGCCTGGGAATGACTGAAATCTGCCACCTGGATATACTCTAAAAGTTTGAATTGCAGGGTGCATTTACCTTCAACAGTAAAAGGTCACACAGAGCTAATATGGTTTCCTAAAGGACCACCAAATAAAGACATTAACCAGACAAATAGAAAATTCTTCCAAATAGAGGAGACAGTCCAGCTAACAAAACAAGGTCTGCAGATGAGATCACTTAAAAAACCTCTGTGCTTCTCAGAAATAGTTGAAGGGGAATAAGGGAGTTGAACAGATATTTCAAAAAATACGAGGTAGGAATTAAATTGAATAACAAACAAAGTTAAATTTTCTTGCTCAGAGGACAGTATGATAAATTCTCATGTATCTTTGCTGGAGAAAAGAGCAGGAAGACAATTAGGTTCAGAAAAATATTTTGGAAACCATTACTCGAAAACAGGAATAAGAGAACGCATGGATAATGGTTGCTATCTTCAGGCCTGCTGTTATGGATAAAATGCAGGTTTGCAAAGAAAGGATTTGAAAAAAATACTTTTTTTGTGATTCTGCCTATTAAGGAACAAAAAAAATCGTATCTAGGACTTATTTTCTTTTGCTATATAAGCTCTTGGTTTCTCCACATTCAAGAATTGTGCTGATAACATGCAGGCATTAAATTCTTAAATCTGGATGGTTTGCAATAAGGGCTTGGGAAAATATAGTTATTTGTCTTATAAAATCTTAATTTGAGGTTTGTATGTGATGCCTTGATTGTCATTGCCATTGCTTCTGCATTTTCCTGCCCTAAATGTTTAAAGCATATTAAAATAATCCTGTATTCAGTTGAACAGCAGATTCAGCCAATTTTTCCAGATTTTCAGATCAGCCTTTTAGAGCTCTTCAGTTTGCACTGTTGTAGCTTGATTTAGCTTAATAATCTTTGCCAGCCAAATCTGATTTCTCTGTTGTAGGATCTAAACTGAAAAAAGAGGTAAGAAAAGGTCTTTGAAACATCTCTGAGTATTAAATACTACAGGTCTTCAGGATGTATCTTTGTCCAGCAATATGTTATATTTTCATTTTGTGGATGTACTTGTTCTTTCTACAAGTTCACAAATGCATGGTTAATATCAGTTCCAGTAACAATGTGATGATTGTATATGTCACACAAGGGTTTGCCTTTGGGAGTATTTTCAGTGAGGATGTGCCTCCTCATTATCTCTGAAGGTGATTTGAAGTAATTTGCCTTGTTTTACACTGAAACTGACCATCCACATTTATACAGGCAGTTATTACCTTCTCCACTAAGGTGACGGTAGCTGTCAGCAGTATGATTGTCTTGATAACCAGTGGTATCTCCATGCCAGTGGTCTTTGACAATATGATCATACACTATTTTTTATGTAGAACTGTTCAGAGCACAATATGAAATGGAAGGTGGTTCTGAAATGACAAGATGTCCTTGTGCATAGAGCATCTTACACTGTGGAAAAAGGGATATGTACATATGAATGAAAAAAGAGACAGAGGAGATCGTGCAGGTTCCTGTACAGCAGAACTGAAGAATCTCCTGGAAGATTGATTTCTGGTCTTCTGTGCAACTTTTCCAATTTTTACACATGATTCATTTTTCTCTTCCAAGTGTTTGACTTGTGATCTAAATACATGCACTCATCCATACAATGTATTTTATACATATGCACATATACATACTACTTTCTGATAATTGGGGTTTTTAATTTTTAATGTTACTTTTGCTTTTATTACTGTTCTTGTATGACTTAAAAGTCAATAAAGTGATTTTTGAAGACTATTGGTTATCTCTGTATCAACTTCTTAGATATTGAAGGATAGCATTTTTCACAATTTTTTAGTTACTAGAATGCAGGCTTTAAATACAACTTGCATTTGGCTCTGTTTTGACAATAGTAGTTAATAATGTATGGTTTTTGTTAAAGCACTCTTGA
Source organism: Zonotrichia leucophrys gambelii (assembly GCF_028769735.1). Classification (NCBI taxonomy): domain Eukaryota; kingdom Metazoa; phylum Chordata; class Aves; order Passeriformes; family Passerellidae; genus Zonotrichia; species Zonotrichia leucophrys. The sequence goes on from NC_088176.1 coordinate 20,844,112, forward strand.
AAAAATATCTTATTGAGCTATTTGTGGTGTTTTTTAAAAAAGATGTTTAAGATTTTACATTCAGTTTAACTGATCACAGATGAAACTGTAAATTAATACCTCATGAGTTTTACTGACTGCAGGGCATTGTTTGTGATTCAAAGCTGCTTTGTTCCTACTCCCTAGGAAAAGCAAACAAATTAGGGTTCACCATTATATCAAACTACTTATTAAAACTGAAGACTGATTTTGAATTTATTACTTAACTGTGACTTTTACTATAACCTGTTAAGAACATATTTTTAAAAGCCTAGATTTTTAGGAATTAAAATAAAATATATAAAATTGGTTTAAATGTTGGTCTTAAGTCACCTTGGTTGAAATTTCATACTTGAAGGATTACATGGCATACAAATGAGAAAATGTAAGGTACATCAGTTCAAGTTGGTTTTTTATATGTTTCCATTGCTACTGACTTGTGTATGGTCTTGATACAAATTATGTCTCTGCAGAAAACCTTCAGTCATTCTTACCTAGAGAATGTTTGTTTCTTCAACTTGCTTTTCTTGTATTTCCTGATGTCAGAAAGCATTTGTAGGGTGGCTTTTATATTTTTACTGGTTTTGCAGAATTAATGAATAAACATTGAAGAGGGAAATAGTTTTCCAATTTGAGACATTTTTCCTATGCTAATGAGTTTCTAACAACAACTAAGGAGTTTCTACTAGAAAAAGATTGACTTTGCCTGTGGACAGAGTGGCATAATCAAGGTTACAGGGGAGTCACCCACTCTGTATAGATAGTGATGCTATCTTTAAGCTCTCTACTCAATAATGCTCCCTTGTGGATCGTCTCACAAGGCCAGCAAAAACTGCATTTTGAAATGTGTTTCAATTGGGTACTACTGCTGTAGTGTGACAAACACCAGCCAGCCTTGGCCGTAAGAGCAAATGTGCTTTTGCAAGCAGTTCAGCCATGCTAACGTTAGTGTAATGCGCCAAGTATTCTCAGTAATAAAGCAGTGTGCAACTGTGACCAAGGCTGCTTAAACAGCTGAAGTGGCTCACCTTCCTCTGATTTTATGTAACAATGTAGTTATGCTCACATCCACTCAGTTCAAAGGCTTAATTACTAGTATTTGAGACTAGAGAGAAGGACTGTGAAATACAACAAGCATTTCTAAGTATTTGTGTTGAAGAGTCATTGTTAAGATGTCCATCTTGTTTCTAGACATTACTTTTCTGCATTAAACTCCATTTTTTTCAATCTTTTCTTAAGAATTAGTTTGTGAAGAAAATGTTATTATCAAATTAGTGGTAACTGTGAAACAGTTAATTACGAGGTAGTTAATGCACAGGTGTTTTGTTTCAGTGGCTTTCCTGACAAAGAAATTAATTTATGTGGGATTTGCTGTGTCAAAAAGTGGGCCCATGTGAGCCTGATGAGCTTCAACAAGGCCCAGTGCAAGCAGGGTCCTGCACCTGGCTCAGGGCAGCCCCTGCTCTCAATCAGGCTGGGATAAAATGGGCTGAGAGCAGCCCTGCCAAGGATGACTTGGGGTCATGAGACAATAGAAAGGTGAGCATGAGCCAGCCATGGTGGGCACACAGCCCAGGCAGCCAACAGTGTCCTGGGCTGCCTGAAGAGCAGCACAGCCAGCAGGTCAAGGGAAGGCATTCTGCCTGTGTGAGACCTCACCTGGAGTGCTCAGCCAGTTCTGAGGTCCTCAGCACAGCAAAGACACACACCTGTTGGAAGGGGTCAGGAGAAGGGCCTCATCCTTCAGTACTTTCATAGTGAGGCTGGACGGGGCTCTGAGCAACCTGTTCCAGGTAAAGATACTTTACTTATTGCACTTGAACTAGTTGACCTTTAAAGGTTTTCTCTAACCTGCTAGTCTGTGATTTCATGGTCCACAATGTATTTCTGTACTTCATAAAGAGAGATTAATTTTTTTTGCAGGCTCTAAGATAGGAAGGTAAGTTTCTTCCTCCTTCATTGCAGCCTTCTTGGGAGTGGAGGAAAATTCTTTAATGCACATCTCCTGTGACAAAATGCTATCTTTTTAGAAATACTGTTCAGCAAAAGAGCTGGTGGAATTCTGTGCAACATGACAGCTGACCATAAGCTTCTTAATAAAAGCATGAACAGTTACACAGGGTGTCACCACCAGGGTGTTGTTAGTGTAGTGGCAGGGTATCTGCAGACAGGGGAAGTCAAAATTACTTTTTTCAGAGGAAAACACAGGGTTGTCTTATTTGTGTCAAATATTTCTATTTTTCCTTTAAGTCCATTACTTGTTTTGCTGTGAAATTAGTCTTTGAAGTGCTGCTTGGAACACTGATTTTGGAAGTGACTTATGCAGTACTATCCCCTTGTAGCTTTGCTGTAGCTTGTGATTTTCTTTCTTTGTTTTGTTAGGTTGGTGCCCCTGTGCCTTGCCCTGCCCTCCCCAGTTCATTGCATATGCTAATTCCCCCCCAAAAGGTGACCCTCTGAGATGGTGCCTGTGGAGTGAAGAGACGGACTGACTTGTCATAGGCTGTGGGATGAGTTATTTTTAGCTGTTGGCATTTCAGGCTGGAACACTTCATTCTGTCGTGCTTGTTAATGAGTCATCTGGAGAAAATGGGCTTGCTTTCAGAGAGGGTCTGTAGCAAATAATAATAGGCTAATCTCTGCAGGAGATATTCTGTCAAGTAACTAAAACTCCAACTAGAAAATGTGCTGAAATGGAGACTAATCTCCCTATAAGAATAAGCATGCACTCACTATTACTATTATTATATTATCATGTTTATGAAATCTCAAAACCTGGAAAATTTAGCAAGAGCCTGGTAATGGTATAATAGTGAAATATTTTTGAGGAAGAAGGTTAATTGAAAATAGTCACATTTTAGAGATAGAGAGGAAAATATAGTTGCTTCCTAATTGAGAACATTATACACTTTGTAAAATTTGAACGTGTTCCCTAGTTCTAGAGGAATCTGCTGCAAAGTTTCCTAAGTAGAGGAGCACCATAAAAAGCTTGTGCCTTTGAGAGAACTCCCAATTCATTAAAGTTATGCATTATTTTCTAGGATTAACTAGCATCTTTGCTTTTTTCCCTGCTGAAGACTGTATTTAATTTTTTTTTTGCTTTTCTGTGTGCAATTTGTGGTCTCTCCTTCAACTTCTTCCCTCAAGGTTTGAAGGTTTTTTGTTGATATAGCATGGGAGGCTTTGTTTTGGAGATGACAATATCAACACTCAAGGAAAAAACTTAATGTAAGAGTAACTAATCAAAGCTGTTGATCTGGTTGCTTTGTTTTTGTGTTATTGAAATTCCAGACTTGGGTAGTGCAGATGATTCATTTGTTTAAAAAAATAAAGGCAAATATTTAGGGCAAACTGTTGAAAGACAGGATAAAAAAGACTCCCAAACCCTCTTCTGTAAGGGAATGTTTTAAAGAATAGCTTGAGTATCAAGTCTTTTGTCACTTTTGGTACTTCTAATGCCACTTACAGTCTTTACACATGTCTTATTTTGTTTACACATCTTCCTGTAAAGCAGATTACATATCTGAAGACTCCTTTCTTTTTTGGTGGCAAAAGGATATTTCCTTTAGAGCTAATAATTTTTACACTCCATTGATTATTAAGCTCTTTGTTTCCCCTTGTTTTATAAATGGAGTACTGAGATAAAAAAGAATGCTTTCTCTTACCTTATTGAGATAAATTTTTTGCATTATTAGCAGGTGTTGACCTTTCAATGTATTCTGTTTTAACTCAGCTTCTCATATTGCTATGGTCATTCTACAGAATGGGTTAAAACATTCCAGTGTAGTGATTCTGATATTACCAGTGTGTGCTGCTCCTAATTAACTCACAATGCTTGGACTGGGTTAGTCTAGATGAATTATATTAGACATTTTAGAAATTTGGCAAATATCTACACTGTGGACAGCAGTGTTGGGGTCTAAACAGTTGAGAAACCTATAAATAAACTTGTGTGAGTATCAGAGTCAGTTTACCTGCAATAGCGTGCAAGATTTTCCTACTATCGGTAGGTGACTGTCTTAATGTATAGTGAAGACAGAGCTGTATTGAGAAACAGAGAGGATAAAGAGAACTGAACACAAAATATCTCTTGGTATTTACTGATGGTTGTGCTCTAAGCAGGGTTTTCTGTGCTCATCATTTGTTCATGAGGAAAACTATTAACAATTCACTGCATGTTAATAGGAGCTCGGAGTACATGCATACTGTCTTCTTGGTCTACTTATATCTCCTGATCTATTTTTAATGTTTTCCTGGTTTAAATGTGCCAACTGTCTACCAATTTAAAGAATTTAAAATAGCACGAGGGTTGAAGAAAAATAGATGTTTTAGCAATGTAGTTGCATTGACATGAACCATTTAAATTACTTCAACACAAAAAAATTGGCTTAGGTTGTGGTTAACAACTGTCACCATTATGTTGGATTTTGTGTTAATAGAGAATATTGCTTAGATTAAATGTTTCTTATCTGAGTGATGCATGGGAACAATTAGTTTATAATTCTGTTTTGAAACAGCTCTGCAAAACTTTCTAATATCTTTTTGGCTCAAAATCCGAACCCAAACTTTGCACCTAACACATTTTTTACAATTTTTATGTATTTACAGATTAAAGTACAAACTGTAAAATTTCTATAGTAAAATATTTCTGTCTACCATGTGTGAATGTGCCTATGGATTTTTTGCGGGTTTTTTTTGTCAGTTCATTACAGTTTAATATGATTTGTACTACAGCTTTAGATAATCCAAATTGTTGCAAAGATACAGTCTAGGATGTCTTGATGACTAAATAATCTTAATATTAAAATATTCTTGGCAAATACTTTATTAAGTTAAACAAATTTTCACTTTGATGTGAGCTGGAGTAAGTTGATGCTTGTGAAACAGCAGTTTGAATTAGCATTCACTAAAGGTTTATTGACAGTTAACACCTGGTCTCTACTGTGCCAAGTGGGAAGCATCTATTGCAGTCTCTTATATTTGTTGCATAATTAGGATTATGATCTCTAATTTGCTTTTAATTTTGTAAATCTAGTCTTACTTTCAAAACCTGTTAGTCTTTTGTTCCTGCATTTTTATTGTAGATCAAAGATACTGATGATAAAAGGATTAAGTTCACTACTTTGTAATATGATAAACAATTTGCCCTTTTACTGTTTTTAGTTAGGAAGTAAATTTGGACACAAAAAATTTGCTGGTAGGTCTCATAAAACACATATTCTTCCCATGCTACTTCTGAGAAGCAGTCAAAAAAATCTTTTTTTTTTTTGAAGTAGTATTCTTGCACAAGCTGCCAGATGGATACTGGGAACATCAGGAGCAAGTGTAAATGTAATGGTGCTGAGAAACAACAAAGGAAATGACCGTGTTCCTTTGTGCTCCAGAGCAGACTTGGTGCATGCAAGGATGGAGAAGGTCAGTGCTCCATTCTGTTCCCTGCCTGCAATGCCCTTTGATCCTTCTTGGCTACGCATAAGGGCAGAGAGCTGTTCCTGCCCACAGCGTTGTGCAACAAACTCTGTGGTGAAAATCCCTAGATGTGTCCACAAAGTGGTTGAGTCTTGGCTGTTGTTTTGGAAGATCTTCCTTCAAAAAGACAGTGGGAGGAAAGCATACAGTTGTAGTGAATTACTGAACTGACAGAATTTCTTTATTAATGGCGTTCTCAATTACTGCCCTTATATGAAACTTCTTAAAATATTTTGAATAGAAATTTAATAGAGGGAGGGATGTAATGGTAATTATATATTATACAAAAATTTTAAGGCTTGAAAAGGTGCTCTGTGTATCTATAGTGTAGGTATTTGTAGTGTTTTCAGACAGTCAGAAATGTGCTCTTTTAATTACCTAGTGGTATAGAGTGGGAGGGTTGTGGGGTTTGTTTTCATTTTCCTACACCATTTAGAATATCAACAGAAAAACTTGCCTTGTGGCTGATACTTCTGAGTGTAATAATATGTATTTTTGAGATAATGTGGAGGAAGATATCCAGATAATCTGGAATAAGGGGGTGCTTTTCAAGAACACTTGCATAAATTTGCCTCTGCTAAAAAAAAAAAAAAAAAAAAAACAAAACAAAAAACTTTGAGAAATTTCTTTAAATCATGATCTTAAGAGCTGATGTTTTAACCTCACGTTTGAATGACTGTTACTTCTTCCATCTTGTTTCAATATGCCTAAATGCAAACACATGTGGAAAATGTTCTTTTGGCTTTTATCAAAATGACATTTAAGTGCATTTTTTTAAACCTCACTAACATTTGTGGTAAAATATTTCAAAGCTATGAATCTTGCAATTTGCCTATGCATTTTTTTCTTTTTTCATATAATAACATTTGGTACTCATAATCCTAACCTGGTTGGAATTACTGGCTTTTTTCATTTGGTGTTTGTTTGGATGAGGTGATTAGGAAAATACTTCATGTGAAATTCTAGTTTGCAGCAGTAAATGCTTCCATGAAGAGTCACCGTTCTGTGAACTTCAGTAAATAAAGGAGAAAAATATGATGATGTGCTCTATTCAATTGTGGCAGTCCTATTCCTAACAAATTTAGCTTTCTGTTGTGTTATATGGCTATGGTGCTAACCTGTCTGCAATACTTCCTTCTTAGCATGCTTCGTTCTTCCCCTTTGCTCCCCTACCCCTTCCCAAGCCCTTTAATTCTGTGCCAAGCTAATAAGGAGAACTAGCTCTGCATAAAGTCAGTCACTGCCAAGCAGCTGTTATGAGGTTTCCTCATGTACCTCTGTGATTGTACCTCATTTCAAAAGGGGATTTTTTTCTCTTTCAGGTTCAATTTTAAGTAAGAGCAACCAATTATATCTGTATCTCAATTCATTCTGTCTCAGAGACTAGGGATGAAAGTGTTCATATATGTAACTATCCTTTCTAGGGTTTGAACTTTGAACACAGAGTTGTACAATTTAGGTAGAGAAATTAGTACACTGATTAGAGTTAAAAATATGAATTGCACTTTTTAAAAACCCACAGAATTAGTTCTAAAATATTCTCCCTTCTATTTCTGTTAAAACAATAATTCACTCTGATTTAATTATCATGTTTCAATCTCAAGATTAGACCTTTTTCTTAAATGTAAATTAGATTTTTCTTAGGATGAGATTATGAGGGCTTCAGCTTGCCTGCTAACACTGACCAGGGAAGGTTGTCTTTCAACAACATGTGCCCCATCTGCCTGGCGGTGTGGCTGCCTGCATTGTTCTGGCACTGGCCCAGGCGGTGATGAAACTGAGAATGTGACAGATGACAGCCTTGTCCAGATGTACGCATAACTACTTCTGCCATGCCCTGCAAAACAATCAGGATGCAGATTTGGCATTATTTCCTTGTTTGTGTTGCTTTATTCCTTGAGGGTTTCCTTAAAGATTGAAATAATATTTGGTGTTGTTCTTGTAGTTTTACTGAGCTTTTATTATTATTAAAACAGGTTGTAAAATATGATTCTCCCTTCCTTACATACTTTCTTCTTAAATTTATGGAGTGATTTCATAGACAATTGGACACAGGTTACTTAATTTGAAGATTTAAGTAGTTTTTTTAAAAAATGCAATTAAAAGGATCAAACATCTAACTGTCAGCATATTAGTCTGGCTCTTCTCACAGCTGAACATTTAAAGCTATTGCCATGTCTTAATATGACTGCTTCTTGCCAGTAAAAATAAATATCTGGCAAAGGTGTCAGAATCACCATTAATTATGATTTTTAATTAAAATCTAATTAAAAGTCATCCAACACCTTTAAAACATACAATATCCTTGTCTACCTCCCTCTCTTAGAGGTATCAGCAGCACCTGCATCCCCAGCTAGAACATAACCTTAAAAGAAAAGGAGTTATAGACTTAGGTGCAGCTTGCAACCTTTTATTGATTATTTAAGAGGTTTCCATCTTAGTGGTTTTGAAGATTTTTATAACACCAAACAAATTATAAAATCCACTGAAAATACTTTATTATTGTTATATGAAATAGCCTGATTTTTGTCTTACATTCAGGCTGTTATTATCTGACATTCAAAAGGGCAAAAAATAGTTTTCTCTCCTCTCTAGCTGCTTTTGGCAGGTGATTTTTTTCTGTGTAGTTCCTGCTGATGTGTGCTATTGAGTACATCTTAGGTAATAAGCAGATATATCAGAAGATATCCAGGGCAACATACCCTGCTGAAAAACAAGAGATTACTTTTCTCTATTTCTTGCAGATAAGTAGCTTCTGACATATGCATCAGAATTGTTTTTTTCTGGTGCATTGTCAGTGTAAGACTGGTGTTCTGTGGCTATTTTACTGTTCAAAAAGGGTTTTTTTGTAGTTAATTATAAGTTATGTCATAAAACTTAACAGCATTACTTGAATTGCTTTAATTTTCTGTAGTGTAGCTCCACTGCCTTATGTTGCCTGGTTTTGGTTGTAGGGAATGTTTTATGTGCTTATTTTTCTTGTCAGTTTGATTTTGGAACCATGGTGAGCCATACATGAGTGTATCTGTTGCTGTGTAACAAGAAGACAGTCCCAGCTCCAAACCCCTCAGAATTTGTGTATAAAGCAAGTTATGAGAGATGGGTATCGATCCACGAGAGGATTGCCAGTTATTAGGCTGGAGAGTAGCCTCGGGAAATCACACAGCCTTGCTGATGACTTTTTTATGACATTATGGTGAAAGATAGTTTGAAGGAAGATTTAAAGTAGTTTTGCTAATAGTCATAGAAAATTCTAGTAACTGGACATTGGATGATATCATGGGTTAGTGAGAGAAAAGCTATTTTTGTTGACAGCTTTGTGCCTGGAGGCTGTTGTAAATGTGAATGTAGCGAATGAAGGATGGTATGTTCAGTGCCTTGCACTGCAGGGCCTTGAAAATGTACAGAAGTGACTTGTGCTTGCATTGGCTGAGAAGGGGCTGGGAGAGAGCTGGGGTGAGAGGCAAGAGCTGGTCAGAGGGGGAGCTGACACAGATGGTCTTTTCAGGTGTCTGAAGGGATTAGATATTACAGCAAAAGCATTTTTCTCTACAGTACAGTAAATCATGCATTTAAAAGAGGTGCTATGAGAAGGAATAGTGTAAGGTTTACACGTAGTTTAGTAAGAGCACACAGAGAAAGTGACTAGTGATGCTCAGGTTATGAATGGTCTGAGAGTCAAACAGGGTGTTGCAATTGTCAGCAAAGATATTTACTGGGGGAAAATTTTAACAGCTATCTCCACATTGAGGTAACAGTATGGCATATGTTAGAAGAGTCTGTGACTTCTAAAAATCAGCCTCCACCTCCTGTGAAGTAAGGAGGTGTATTTTGTTTAAAAAAAAAAAAAAAGGCAGATTATATTCTCCTTCTTGTTTGTGCTCTTTTGTGTAATAGCTTCTTCTACTACCACCCTATAATTTTTTTTTAATAACCATTAATTCTGCCAAAAGTGAGGCTAGTGAACAGCCTCACCTTCCAGTATCAAGTTCAATTAGGAGTACATTCTCTTTTGAAGAAGGGGAAAAAAAAAGCAACTGACAGATGTGTTATTGCTTTACTGTAACTGAGCAAAACATTAACATATCCCCTTTGGTCAGTGCTAGAGGTGATCATCAGTGCCACAGCTGAAAACATATGCTGCTGCAAATGCAAACTTCTTTTTGTTAAAATATGCTTTAATGTGGTGGACAAATTCATGGTACTAAAAATAGAGGCCCCTTTATATGGTGCCGATTGTGGGATTTATTATTCTGTTACTTAAGGTAATGGTATGTTGTGAGGTCAGGAAAAAGGTCACAATTCTCAGATACAGAACAGCCTTAGAAATACCCAGAAAAGCCAGCGACTATGGAACATGAAGGAAAAATGATATTCCATTATGCTCATAAGGTTCTAATTTTCTTGAATTCTCCTAAGTGTGATAACAGCTTAGTTGTGAGGACACACAGCAGCTCTGTTCAGCATTCCTGAGTCATGGAGCAGTTTCTGCAGTTGGACTTGCTTCCTTCAAGGGGAGGTTTTCTAAAAGCAAGCTCTGTGTTTCTGAGGCCTGCTGGAATGAGTTTTCTCTGTGCAGGTCAGGCGGGCAGCGCTCAGTGACAGCGTCTGAGTTCCCACGCTGCCTGTGCCATCTGCTGACTTGGGGAAAAATGTCCATCTGACTGTTCATCTTGAGATAAAAAACTGTGAGCATTCTGAATTTTGAGGTCATTCTTGATGCAATTCAGGCTCTTGTGGATTAAACCAAGAGAATTTATATTGTCTTTCTGTCGTATCATGGAAAGTGACCAGCAAAATTTACTTTAGTTGCAGCTGTATAAACTCATTATATTTCATGTAGCAGATATTTAGAGATCTTAAATTCACCATCTTAATTTGAAAACAAGGACATACATGTTTTTATGTTCAATCTTTTAGTGTAACCATCATTTGTCTTACTGTATTAAGTAATTGTAAAGTAATTTGCTCAGATTATTAGATTGCATAGCTGTCACCTTGAAATTTTTATAATACAGATGTTATTTTATGGCAATTTCCAATTTTTCCCCTCCAAATTCAGATAATCTGTATTTTATTCTTCATTTGAACCACAAGATAATTATTTGAACACATACTTACCTAGACGTAGAGCTGCTTACATGGGTGCTCAACTCAAGTATACTGTGTTTGCAAGGTTTACCGTGCCATTAAATAATGTGGACATGGAAACTTCTTGAATTTCCTTTAGGCAAAAGAATTAAAATATCAACTTGCATGCTTATAGATATACAAGAATACAAAAATAACCATGTGACTGCCCAGTACATACTCAAATTGAGTGAAAAGGTAAAATGTTAAGTAAATTAAAGAAAAAATATTGCCAAAATACTTAATTGGTTCATAATGGTTTGTCTTTGCTTGAAAAGCAATTGTTAAGAGACCTGTTGGGTTTTGTTATTTTTTTCCCACTTTCAGCTACTTGCTATCATTTAAGGTTTCAATTGCTTGACTTAGAACTGGTGGATAATTAGTAGTGTGGATAACTGTGAAAAGCATATGTAGTAATTTAGTTCTTGATTCTTTCTAATTGTCTGCCCATTGGTAGTTCACTAGGGGTAAGTAGCTCATTATTCAAACACTTTAAATGGAAAGTACTGTAAAAAGAAAAATGCTCTTATTAATAAGATGGTATTGAAAATAAAAACGTTTTAAACAAACAAATCACTGTTTGACAAATCTATCCCCAAAGCTGTTGTTCACATAATATTCAAAGATTGGAGTTGTGAGGAGGATAGAAAGGGTGGGGTTGGTAGATGCACTGTGATTGAAATAAAGATGTGTCACTCCTTAAAATGATGTTAAAGGTAAACACAATAAAATGTGTTGGAATATGTCTAACTGGGCGAGCTTTGTTTGTTGTTGTTAATAAGCATTAAAGGCAAATCTATGCTGTTAAAATTAGGGTAATGAAAGTAATTTTGAACCTCATATCTGCAAACAAAGTTTACTGTAAGCATTTTGACTGGCTTGCAGGAGTACTTCTGAGACTGACATCTTCTGAGGTTGCTGGTCCTGCTGTTTGATCTGCTCATTTTGAAGTGTACTTGGAAGTGAAGGTCATGATGCAGTGTTTGTGCATAGCCTTCCTGCAGACTCCATTACTCCCTCATTCCAGTTCCCTATTCTAGAGCCTGTGACCAGAGAGGAGACTGTTCTTGAGCGCTTGTATCCTCTGATCAGAGCTGTAGCACACATCCTACCCAGTGAACAGTGCCTTACAGTCACTGGCTCTCAACCAGAAAATGTCATCTGAAATATGAGGGTAGATACTTCTGTTAGAAGTTCAAATATTTGTTTTAGTATTCAAACCTAATATACTACTGAATGTTGACAGAGAATTCTATATTTTCATAGTAGGATGGCTTGAAGGGTTTGAAAGTTCACCTGGAGATACCTTTTCTGTTATCAAATTTTCTCACATACTGCTGGATTTGTTCATCAAAGTTCTTCACCTAAATGTGTCTAAATGTACTATTTCATATGAAATCTTAAAATATAGCACTACTGTTTGGGTTAAGTTAATTTTGAGCTAGGCACCAGATCTCCTCAGTCTTCTCTCTTAAGCTAGAAACAGAATATAAAATTTAATGAGGTGGAATAAGCATCTGAATATCTTCATTTATGTATTTTTTCTTCACGCGTATGTTTTACCAATTTAACAGTTCAGCTCTAACAGTTTGCAGTTGTGTTTATGCTCCAGATAATTTTTTCCCCCCTGGTTGTTTATTCCACTTGCAACTTTTAGGTGAAGAGTTCAGTTTGATGTCATACTTAGAGTTTGTTCAAATCACAATACAAAATGCATTTTTCCTGCTTGCATTATGTGTAACAGTCAATCTATGTGAATTTCTTGTTTTCAAGTAATGTGATGTCATCTACTTCTAATCTTCATTACTTGTTTTGGAAAAAAAAAATTGCAGAATTTAACTTTTTCTCTATTTGTTTCTTAACAGATTTGAAGAACTTGTGAAAAAGTTCAAAGTAGAATATCATGCTGGTGGTTCCACTCAAAATTCCGTTAAAGTGGCCCAGGTTTGTTCTTCGTCTGCAAAGAATGATTGATAATTTCAAGTGCTGTGTTTGAATCTGCTCTGTGTTGTCTGTTTCATCATGAGCACTGCAGAGTGGCTACTTGTGATTCTGTTGCTCAGCCTATGCTGGTAGTGTTGTATGTGACTTGTTTTGTAGTTGTGCTCTTTAGTCTTTTCACAAGTGTTCTGCAAAAGTTATAGCTACACCTCCAGTGTAGCAAGAGTGAAAAGCTTTTGTCAAAGATGTGTGCTGAAGAAGAAGAGGCAAGGACAAGGTTGCTAGCTGCAGTTAGGAATCTTACACTGGGAAAAGTCACAACGACAGTGGTTAAACAGAGAAGTTGTGGAGTCTCTGTGCTTGGAGATTTTCATGATGTGCCAGGATGAGTCCTTCGGTCAGGCAAATGTAAATTTGAGGCTGTCTCTGCTTTGACTGATATGTTAGACTGGAGAATTGCAGAGGTCCTGTCTAGCCTGCATTGCTCTGTGATTCTAACCATATTTATCCTGTAAGAACTTCAAAGTTTGTCCATAAAAGACTGAAACATAAAACTTTCTTTTATACAGTGGGAATGTTTCTGGCTATGGGTATGATGAGCAACAGTAATGATGAGTTTAGTTTCAGGTGTGTTAGGTTTTCTATAACTAAAGTATGCCTTTTGTCACAACACTTTCAAGCATATACCTGTGTGCATATTTTCATATTATGAGAGATGTAAAAATTCTGTTAAAAATACACAACTGGAACTTAGGAGCTTCTTGTTAATGATCCTGGCATATTAACTTTGAGGCTTCCTATGTAGTTAAAACTGACTGCCAGATAGCATTAAATGCACATTTGGAAGAAATAAAATTATATTATAATAAAGGTTGCTCCTCCCTTTGCCCCCCATAAAAAGGAAAAATTATTGTCATAATTACTGCTCCTTTCTACAAAACAGTTGTTGCTTCCTTACTAAAGTTTTCATTTTCAGAAACCCCAAATGTCTTGAAAATATTTTGAATTAAAAAAAAACTTGCATATGTTTTAATGTATATAGCATTGTCATTCTGAAATGGGTATGTTTTTAAAATATAGTCAGCATTCTGAGCTTTTTTTTTTTAACCATGGGGTCAAGACAATTTTTGGCTTTTGATATTTCTGAAAGATTTCTTGATCAATGGAGCTCAAGTTATTGGAATAATTTTCTGTTAGATATCATTGGTGCTTAACCTGTGGCAATGGTGTAAAGGGGGTGCCTTTTCCTGACAGCTGATTAGAGGAGAACCTTTTGGAGGGAGTTCTGGAACTGTTTATTAGTTGAGAGACATGAAATACTCCTTCTGTTGCTGCATTTAGTTTGGGGAGGTTTACAAATGAATGTATGTGATAAACTCTGAGTTTCTAAACCCTGAAGTGTTCAAAGAGCCCAGGATTTTAATTCCATCTCTTCTTGAAGTGACCTCTGTGGCATTGGCTAATTTATTGGTAAACTATGTTTCATTCTTTAACTGTCATTTATCTATCAGTCCAGGCATTGTTCAATAATTGTACTATGAAGTACACAGAACCCATATAGAGTCAAGGAAATAGATGAAATTTCAATCAGTGTAATGTAGGTATTTCTGTGTCAATATGCCTTTCTTACACTGAGCAGGATTTGTCAGTGAAAGTTTCTTTATCTTGGCTCAGAGCTGGGAGCCTCATTCAGCTCCAGTTGCCATCTGGAATTGTATTTGTCTCCAGAAGGTTTGTCATCTCCTAGTTTCTGTTTTAAATACGATTGAAACTTAAACAGTTGTGCATGAATAACATAACATCACTAAAAGACTTTAAAAAGAGACATGGGAGAATGAGAGAGAGGAAAAAAGTGAATTCTGGAAATCTTGAAAGAAGCTGTTATTCTGTAAGCTTTAGCAGAAGAAAAAACTATGGAATGATAGGGAAAAAGTAGTTGAAATGTAAATCAAAAATTAAATTAGAAATTCTGGAAGAGTTTTTGCAGCAATATTCATTGGCTTATTGGAGAGAATGAGTGTGTAAGTAACCTTAGAGAGAGCCAACTTAAATATATATTAATGTGTTGAAAGTAATGGGATAAAGAAACGATATTTTGGGAAGCTTATCTGGTGACTGAAAAGTAAAGGACCAATAAATAAGTTCAGAGTGCTGAGGTAGCCACACTTGGAGTGAATGTGGATTCTCTGTGCGACGATGCAGGGACGAAGTCCTAAGAACACAGCTCTTACTAATTTCTCAACATTATGGGAAAAGCTTGAAAACATGTGCTATGAGAGCCAAAACCTAAAAGAGGTTACTCCAACTGTTTAAAAGTTGGACAGAAATAATGAGATGTTAAAGAAAGGCATCCTTGGAAGCCTGACTACAATGAAATGCTACTGAGTTGAATGGTTGGAAATGAGCAAATAGGCCCTGAAGTCTGACACATGGCTTTTTTAAAAGCTGAGCTCTCAGTGGAAAGAGGAGTGTAAGAGGAAAAGTGCAAAAACAAAAAGATCAAATTTAAAAAAAGGGAGAACTTAGGAAGTAGCTCAAGGTTATGGAATTGTTTGTTTCAGATAGACAGACCCCCTTTAAAGGTCAGAAAAGAAACACTATGTTGAAACAAAAATACCCAAAGGCAATGGGTGGAGAAACTTTAGAGTATATAATGTGTTTAAAAAGGGAAAATGAACCTGTCAGATGCTTGCTTACACGGTGTATGGTGATCATCTGGTGATCATCTGCTCATGGTGTGTGAACACATCATCATCTGTTACATGTGCTCATATATTTTGGATATTTCCTTTGTACCTGCAAAGGTAGTATCATCTACTCAAGAAATGCTCCCTCTCTGTTTCTGAGCAGGATAAGCCAATTTCTTAAAGAAAAAAAGAAAAAAAAGTCTTAGAAATACTGTATTTGTCATGTGTGAAAAATTTGTGATGGTAATCACAGAAAAAGCCAATAGGAAGAAGTTTGTAATTTTGAAGAAAACTGGGAAGAAAATGAAACTTAAATCGTGGGGTTTGGAACTAAAATTTAAAGTAGCATAAAGTATAAAGCAAGTGAAGATTTTAGAAGTTTACAAAGAATTAACCAGAATTGCAGTTAAGCTGTGAAGAACAGAGTTGGATTTTATTTTTTTTCCAGCATGTTAACAGAAAGGAAAGATGTGAAGTGCAGCCATGAAGGCGGAATTTGGCTGGTAAGGTACGAAAGGGAATCTCTGTGTTTTTTCAGTGTTGTCTTGCAGCAGAGCAGGAGAGTGTGTGGCACTCTGCAGGACTGAACAATATTTGGAGAGCATTGTGGAAATCAGAAAGCTGAAGGTTTGCCCTGTTTGACTGCCCAAAACAGACATTTTATGGACAGGGTATCTCAGCAGGGTCAGAAAAAGAGAGAGGTCTGGACATATGAGGGACAATAAAACAGTTGGGGTTTTTTTGTAGAAATGCTTCTAAGTTACAATGGAGAAGACATAGTTCTAGGAAATGAAATATGGAAGCAGGGTCATATCATACATTAGAGGGAAAGCTCTGTAAAAGGAAAGGAAAGACCAAAGGAAAAATTCCTGTTGCAGAAGAAATACAGAAGACTGTTGGAGTAAGCATTGAGAGGATGGAGGATAAATGACAAAGAGGAAGAAATTCAGAAATACCACACTCTTCAAAAGTGTGTTATATAAGCATTTTTATCAGTAGAAAAATATTTCTTAAAAATACCTGCAAATGGTGAAAGGGAGTACCAAGAACAATGTGAAAGTATTGAAGGGCAGTGCTAAAGCTCATTATGGTTAGGTTTTCTGGAATATTCAAGTTGTTTGAACTGATCCTGGAAAGAGTTAGGGAATCATTATTTTCATGGCTTGACTCATGATATGAAAGGGGCAGGGGGAAAGTGATTGATATATTCCAGAAATGACAGGAGCAAGCATAAAAATGGAAAAGATAAAATAAATGAGACAACAGTTTAGTCATTCCTTAATAAGATTAAATTAACAGCAAATTATGCTTCAGAAATACTAATTAATATTAGGAGAGTAATGGTGACAAAAAGAAGTGAAGAAAGTGGAGGCAGAATATGAGACAAATGACAAAACTGAGAGAGAAGTTAATAAGTAATATGGAAAACCGGTATAAAAATCCAAATGTTGCTCTGATTCTGTATTCCCTCACTGTCCCATTCTTGTTTTGTCCTTACCAATCTGCTTTCCTTGTCAACTGTAATTCTTCTTGCATGTAAATTTGTTCACCTGCAAAAAAAGATGGGTAGCTACGACAGATTGAGTACTTATGAGGCCTTAAACAGAAGTCTTAGTGAAGCATCTTTTTGTTTGAGACTTTAGTACTCACTGGAAAAATAGGGACAGAATGTAAACAACAGGAAGAGGGTAAAAGGAGTAACAAAGGGCTCTCCTGACTGCAATACAGTACAGAAAACTGATGGAATCCAGATAATCAGTGAAAAATGCAGGTAATGTGCTTCTAAAGGTGCTGTATTACTATTAGACCCAGTTTTTGGGTTGGTTTTTTTTTCCCTTAACTCACCAATAAGACATGTTGATAACTTTGCTGGATCAAATTTCAATTGATCAGGCATCAGTCACTAAAAATTGCTTGATAATACTTTGGAAAATGAGGACTAGAGAGGATGACTGAATTGCAATCCTTTCATTTCTGGAATAGAAACCACCGTTTAACTTTCCTGTTGGCTTGGCATTAGAATTATCCATTTATACTAACTTTTAGTTTTGCTGTATGTTTGAAGTTGTGATGCATGTTTAAGAACAAGAAGTGTAGGGGTATCAAATTGAAACTGCAGTGTGCTTCTCTGACCTTTACTTGTCTCATTAAATTTTGGCTTTATATCTAATATGATATGTGACATCTTGCTTTAATCTGAGCTCTTGCAATCTCTCCAGATGATTGGATCCATTATATTAAATCTATAAAATATGCATACATGTAACTGCATACAGTTCATAAATAATGTATTGTTTTAGGGTTCTGCCAACAAACTAAATTCAGATTCATAGAGACAGTGTTTTACTGCTACTCAGCTTCCTTCCGTAATTTTAGTTAAGTCTGTGCCCATCTAACAGCAGACATTGATCTGGAAAGGAAAAAAAATTCTGAGTCTTTTAATAGGGCTTATGACTTGAAAGTATGTAAAGCAAATAGCTTACACATGCAGAGAGGGCAAGTATTGCTGACCAGGCTGTATTTGCATGATTTTTATCAGCATTTCTTTTGGTTTTAGAGTGCTGAGATTAGAACTGCAAGAAATAGTCTTTGAAGTTTTATCTTTCTAACACAAGTGTTGGATTTCAAGTTCAATTTGATAGAATTTTATAACTTGGATTTTAAACTACATGACCTTGGCAACAAACAGCACACTTTCTTTCTTGTTTTTCTGGAAGTACTTATAAAGAATGCCACAGTCTTCATCCTCAGAATGGGTGCTCCTGGTATTTGTCCTGTTTCTTAATAGTTTATTTTTGTTCTAGCAACTCTAGTGTTGCTGTGAATCTCACTTAGCAGCTAGAGAATCCTGTATTGTTTATTAATCCTTGGTAGATTTGTGAAATTCTCATTACACAAGTTTTATTACTGCTGATGCAATGTGAGCTTGGAAGAATGTAGCTTGACACATTTCAACTTGAATTGGTAGGACTGGCAGGTAAAGGGAAAAATGTAAAATAGAATTTCGGGGAAACTTTCATATAGATAACTCCTGGAAATTCACAGTAATGTTTGTATAATGACACCTGACAGAAGCATCATAACTCCCTTTTTCTTTCTGCATTACTTCTTGCTATCTAATTGTAACCTTTCAATTTTGGAGCTGTGCAACATTTTTGGGAAAAGCCTACATCCTGTCATTAGATACTTTAAAGAAGTTTGGCTTTAAGATAGAGTACATCTTTATTAAGAGTAAATAAAGTGTTGATTGGAATGACATTTAAATGTGGGATAACATTGACAGAATAATATGCTAAATTATGTTGAGCTTTTGAATTCACATCAGGGAAGTATGGCACTTTTCTGAATATCAGTCTCTATTTCAAGCACTTGTAAATTAATCCAAATTTTCCTTCTTCCATTATTATTAAATTGTTCTGTTAATCTAAAGGGATTGTGTGTTTTAGCATTCTAATGAACTCATAAGTATGAGAATTTAGCTTTGAAAAATGAACAGATTTGTGCTTGTTTATAAAAAGTGGTATGCTCTAAAGGCTTAGAAGTATTTTAAAGTTTTACTACTTGTTATGTGTGTAATTAGCCAAACTTTGGATTTATATTAAGCACGTCTGTCTACTGGGTCACTTCATACCTAATCCAAAAATAATATGTAAAATTAAAAATTTATCTATAAAGAATACTTGCAGGCACAGAGCTGCATTTCATAAACAATATGAGCTGTAATCTTCTAAACATCTAAGTAGCTTCATTGCAACTGATTCTGTGCTTTTAAAATAAAGTTTATTGCTGTTTGCCAAGAAGTGCCCTTGGTTAAACAGTTCTTACTGAATGTAATCTACAAGGTCCATAACACAGGGTTCCATCAGTCCTTTAGTGGTTTCCTCCTCACTCTGTTGTCATTCTGTATAAATGAGCATATAAGTGATGAATTTAATCTTTTCCTCACTTGTGAGAATTTCTGGATTACTTCTCTGTAGTAGATTAGACTGAGGCATAGCAGGAGGCCAGATTTGGCTCAGGAGCAGGTTTCAAAATGTATTGGACATGCATAACTGGCATGGAGATAATGCAAAGGCTACCAGAGGGGTCACCCCAAGCATACTCTCAATTTTTTCATGTTGATGGAACTTTGCAGGAACTGTCATTTTTTAATGAAATCAATCATGCTATTGACTAGAAATGTTCTGCTTAATTGTGTGCTTAAAATCACTTACACAATGAGTAGCTTTCTCTAAAAACTGTTTCTGGACTATCACTCCAAGAAAGTGCAAGTGAGTCCCCTAAACAACTTTTTCCTCCTACTTGGTGAAGCAAAGAACATTTAGCTCTGTATCTTTCTGACCCAAAGGAAATAGGTAATTTTTTTTTGCTCAGAGAGGTAGGTTTTTTGCTTTCTGAACCATTTGGACCGGAATGTTAAATTCCTCAGAGTTAGTTTTGGCCATACGTTTGATATTCCTTAAGCAGCTTCATTTTCATTCCTTAAGCAGCTCTGCTCATATGGGCTTGGTGGCCCCATCAAACATGTGTTTCCAATATTTTCAGTGGTTTAATCCAGCTTTTAAGAAAATGTACAAAAAAGGTCTCTAAATGATTTTCTGTTTGGTATGGTTTAATAAACTCAGGGGTAATAACCTTACCCTCTCTTCAGAAAAAAAATCCTGAGGTGTGTGCTCCTTTCTATGCCTGGTCTCACACGCTTGTGCCATGCTGGGGTAGCATTCTCAGTGTGGTCTTCTGTCAGTGCCATGTGCTGTCCTGCAAGTGCACATACCTGCTTCTCAATCCTGTTCCATGTAAAATAAGAGAAACCAGACAAAGTGCTGAGACTTAGAGATATTTTTTTCTTATTTATACCTTACTAAAATTTAAATGCTACTAGTCAGTTAAGTGGATTTCTTAAACACCTGTCCTCAATACTCTGTGATGAGTCCTAATCAATGAGATGTGTATGTGCTCAAGGAGTAGCAAAACATGCACAGAGCTAACAAAAACAGTCATTTAAGTTTGTCCCTCTGGAAATACAGCAGTGGCTATTCCCACTATGGCAGAGATGATGTCCTGTTGATGGTGTCACAGCAGGCAGTACCACATGCCAGTGACATCAGTTTCCTGAACTACTTACTCTCTCAAGCGTGTTCTGTCACTCATGTGTGTTTCTGAATCAGTGATGTGTCCCTGCTTGTTACAGAGCAGACAGCCTTTCCTCATCAGAATTAAAACATGCAGCTTGGGAAACTGCTGTAATGCCTAAACTGATCAGTACAGATGTCAGAGAAATTTTGTAACATTTGAGAGTTGCCTAGATTTTTTTTTTTGGATTTTTTTGTCTTAGAGAAAATTGCCAGACCTTTTACTCAGCTGTAGCTAATATGATTTTCAGAGCCTTATTCAGAGCTACGTGGACAGTTCAAAAAAAGCAACAAAACCTTTTCATCCTAATGACAAACTCTGCAAAAATGTAAGCAAATTTCCCCTCGGATTACAAAACTGAGAACTTGTCAAGCTTTGTTTTTTGTGCTTGTGAAGGAAGCTGATCTATTGTTTATGTGGTTATGGATCAGCAGTGGACTGGAGGACCTGACTTGTTGAGGCTGCTGATAGTGGGACTTTTTTCTGTAAACTGGAAAGTAGCTGTGTACAACTCTGTGTATATTTATAGACCTGGGAATATAATTTCAGCCAATATCAGGATTGTAAGAAAATAAAGGTTCAAGGAGCCTGTGACTCTTTGGTTTTCAGATTTTGCAATGCCAGGTCCCTAAATCTGTCCTCTCAAAAATGAGTGTTCCAGTTACACCACTGTCAGTTTGAGAACAGACTTTGTTAGATGGTAACTGTTAAGCAGTGAAAGATAAATGTCCATATGTGCATCACTTTGGTGTGGAATTGAGTGGTTCACTGCTGGTCCCATGGACTTGTCTGTCTGATGTATCAGAACCATATTCACTTGTTTTTTCAGGTCTTGCTCCTGGCCAGCAACATCAATAGCATTGTAGGAAGACGATCTTCAAAGTGATTTTGGATGTGACATATTTTAGAAAAACAGAGGAGTTGTACCATCACATTCCTGCTAAATCCATTCAGATAGAACCTTGAAACTTTCTCTTCTTCAGTGCGTTTGAGTGAGCTTCGGCATGTGTATGCAGCCTCTGTTCATCCATCCAAAATGGTCATTTATTTCAATGATGAGAAACTGTTTCCATATTCTGGACTAATCAAACATCAGTCACCCACATGGAATCAGAAGGCGCTATATAAATAGTGGCAGTTGGTTTTTTCTGGGTATACATTTCAGCTGTCATTTTCTGGGTATACATTTGGTCATTGGTCATTTTCTGGGTATACATTTCAGGTGAGTCAGCCTGCTGCTTGACTCACCTTATATGCCTCTTTAGCTATCATAACATCTTTTTTTGAAGCTGTAAAAACTTTTTTGGATTTTTCAAAAGCAACAAAGGAATTTCGACTCTGTTTCTAAGCTATTGTCTACCTGAATGCTGAATGAGCGAACTCAAACTTCATTGGTGTTTGTGTTTTTCCCTTAGTCAATGTCAGCTTTAACTTGCTATATATGAGTGATATTAATTAGCATGTTCCTTAATTTATCTTATCCTGAAAATTAAGCTGTTTCTAGGCAATGCAGTAATTAGTGCAGGCTGGGATTTCTCCTTTTCAGCAAAAATCTGTAACCCACAGTAAGGGGTCCTGGTTCCAAAGGTGCCATGATGTGAATCCCCCGATGTTTTTGTGTGTAGAATGACAATGGGACTTTGTCAGAACATTTTGCCCCATAAAACTTTCCATGCAGCAGTGGGCTGATGGCTTGACTGACATTTATTTGACTTGCTCCCACTGGTTGACACGGGAAGGAGAATGAGTGCTTGATTTGGCAATCTCAGAAGAGAGGGTAAATCCCTGTGCTTCACTGATATTAATTTGGCGTGCCACTCAAGCCTTGGGAGCTCGGGAGCGGTTTTATCCTTAGCAGCTCAATAAGTTACATAACTACATCTTTAGCAATTAATTAATGTTAAGTGAAGTGGTACAGTGGGGAGTTAATTGCCCTGGAAATCTGAAATGCCAAGTTAGAGAGGTTTCTTGCGCATCTTTGGAATGCTTCCTGTTGGAAGTATACTTTTTCTCCCCTTAACACAAATATCGACAATCTTGCTGTTAGCTAAGAACTCCATGCAGGTTTTATGAGGTACTATTCCTGGAAATCCTTCCCTCAGAAAGTTTAAATATATTGGTATAAGTTTCTTACACATTTTTTTTGTTGTATCCACAGATTTGTTGCCTGAAACCATTCTTTTCTTTCCTTCAATGAGTTGTGCTCAGTCCAAGAGGATCTATGTCTGTATTTCTACTTTTGATTACTGCTAACTTACATTGTAGGCCTGTAATAAATTAGTATATCTTTCTCTTCCTTATGGATATGATGGAGGTAATAGTGGTTTACCAGAATAGAAATTTAATACAGGAATTTACTTAAACTTTTTAACAGTGCACAGAGGTAAGAACTGATTTGTGAGGAGGTACAGTAGTGCTTTTTTTAGGATCCTGAGCATGATTTCAAAGGGGCAAATTGTCAATCACATGAACAGACTGTGATACAGTGGCTTTTGCAGTGACTAGCATTATGTGCTGCTTTTTTCAAAGAAAGGATATGGGATAATGCAATGAATTCCCCATAGAGAAGTCTAATCCTAGGACTGCTCCATTAGCAGTTCACTGACCCATAAGAGTAGGCCTATAGGTTATCTTGTTATTGGTACATATGTCTAGTTAAAAAAAAAAAGAAACAAACAAAAACTTTTGTAAAATTTGATCTCATTGATATGCATTGAGTTTCACAGTTTTATTTTTCTTTCTGCAAAATAAAATTTGGAGGGATTAGGCCTGTTATCATCTCAACTGTAGTAGAAAATGTACCAGAGTATTTACCTCATGTTGCTGGAGTTCCATTCAAAATGGTGACAAGACCTGAAGGGTAAAAACATGGCTCTTGTATAATGTGAATTTGTTAAAGCACAAAAAAATATGCAGCAGCTCCACTTAGATTTTTGCTGTACTGTACCTATAAAGTAGTGAAAGCTGGTAGTTATTCACTTCAAGTGCTGTGCTTGTGTTCTGCTTTTAACTGAGGGGATTTTTTTCACTTGTGAGTGAGGAAGAGACCTTTATGTGTAATAGCTGCATTCTTTATCCTTTGCCTTGCTATGCAAGATCCTGTTCCTAAGGATCTGTCTTCCACTCTTCCTCCATCCTCACTGGACTAACTGAACAATGTCTGCGGTATTCAACTTGTTTGCTTCTACACAGTTGTAGTTGTTCCATTTTTCGGGTAAGAAGACTACTCTGATTTACTAAGGCATCTTTAGGAGTTAGATGCAGACTTTGTGGAATTGAATGGTATTTAGTTATGGAAGACATACTTTATATTACATACATATCAGTATAAGCAGAGTGAAGTTTATAGAGATCCTGTTGAAGTGAAATGAGTACACCCAATTATACTGAGCTTCTTCATGACATTACAGTCTGACAAATAAACTAATTCAATAAAATGATTTACTCTTGCTCTGCCAATGGTAGCATTAATGTGTTGACACTTACTTGTAAACCCTAAGAATACATCTTTATCTTATTGTCTTTGTAGTGGTATAAGTGAGCTGTATGATCGATTAAGTTGGTTAGCTTGTCTTTTAAAATACAGCCTGAAATCAGTGATCTCATCTTCTTAATTTGTAAATAAAATAAATGGGTTTTAGTTTTTAAAAAACAGTTTTTTAGAGATCACTGGAACTTTTAAGATCAGCTATGATTTTCTGCATCTTTTGTGGAGTACATTATGCATGACTCTAGATTAATTCCATAGTTTATAGTGGATAATTATTAAATGAAAAAGGAAACTTGTTGTTATTAATGTTTAACATTGTTAGTATTCATTGTTCAAGTTTTTACAAGACATTGTATACAAATAGAGACTACAGTGCATGTGACAGATGAAGAGAGCTGACTTTTGTGTGGCCTCAGCAGTTCTCATCTGTGATCTCAAAATGGGTGAGTTTATTCTGTAGCAGCTGCTGAATTGCTGCAGCCTGCAGGCTGGAATACAGAGAACATAGGTGCTGGTTTATTTTAATTTACCAGGCTGTCACCTAGGCTAGCTCAGTGGAAACGTCGTGAGCCAGTGAATTGTTGCTGCAGTGAGGGCAAGGGTTCCTGGGAAAGGGATTGGGAGGCTGTTGCTTGAACACCCCTAAACTCTGCCATGGAGATCTGTTCATTCTGCTAAGTCAGAGCTGGTCACCAAGCTGAGACCCCAGGAAATCAGCTCTGCCTCCCTGGGGGATGCACATTGCAGGAATTCATCTGCATCATTCACTGCGGTCCAGCTGTGTCTACATGGGCCCCTGCACTGTTGTGAGAGGGAATTTGATCTCAGATTATTGCATCCTTTGCTTATGAATATTCCTAAAGATAATTGAGGTAGTCCAAGATTCAGCATTAGTCTAATTACAGAAACTGTTCCCCACATTAATTTTGGGAATGGTTATCATTCTATATGAATGATATGATATGATATGAATCTATCTATTCTATATGAAATGCAGGTATCTTGATGACATGGTGATATGCATTACCTTTTAAAATTGCTGTGAAAAGTTGCTAACTACTGCTGCTTATAACAATCTGCCCTACTCCCATCTTATAAATGACATAAGATGGTAACACATGATTAAGTCTTTAGGGATTGCCTATTTAAGTCACTGTGAAATTTTTCCAGCTATTACTTTCAAAACTTTATTAAAGGAAATATACAAAATGCCAAGAACACTGCAGAAATATACTTCTGCTACAATTATATCTAATACTTAAATATTGTATCATTGATTGCATTTTTAAACAATTACATACTTTACAGTATATGAAAAGTTTTGGTTTTCTTCCAAGAAATTATTCTCAAATAATTAGTCTCAAGTAAGCATTTGTCTGCCTATTTAGTTAGGTTCATAACCTTGTCAGTTTATTTATTACAAGCCTTGGCCCTCTAAACTGGGAGCTTATCAAATTTTACCATTGCTATTGATGAAGATATATCTACTTTTTAAATTCTTTGCAGTAATTCTGTAAGAAACTGTATGCCTTGTTTTCCACTAAGCATGTTCTAGGATCCAGAGATCTAGAATGAGCTGAGACTGATGGGTCACAAATAATAGCAAGTTGGCAGGAATCAAAGGAAAATTTTCTCTTTCTGCTACCCTGTTTCTGGCATGGTTGGATAATGGCTTTAGGTATGACACATATAATTTTTTCAGAAGAACTAACATGATTTTAAAAACTGTAGCAATGACAGTTTTTACATTTACATACATAATGTAAATTTGAGCTTTATGCGGGGAATGCTGCTGTGAAGTAGACTAAGTGTGATTTTCTGTGACAATCTAACTGTGTTAGAATTGTAGACTAGATGACTCAAAGCTGCCCTGCTAAAAATAAAGCAGGTTTCTGTTTTAAAATCTGAGCTGTACACACAAATTCAGAATATATATGCAAATAGAAAAAAAAAAGCAGGCTTCTGTCCATGAGATATTTTTTGTGGTATTTTATTTAACTCTTATGTACAGTTCTAAGATTTGAAGATACTGAGAATTAAGATACTTAAAAGAATAGATAACTCTGACGTGGTCATCAGAAGCTGTTTCCAAGAGACCCCTGTGTCAATAGCCCGATACTTTTCTTGCGAATAGAAGAAGCTGAGTGGAGCAATTAATGTAGGCAGCACAAGCTTGACATCCAGGTTTGCTTTTGTTAAATATTGTGGCCAAGTTAAATTTTAGAATCAATTTAAAGATTAATAATTAAATTCTAAAGCAGCTTCCTTCACAACATGGAGAATGGCATGGCATGCTTTATTACCCATGTTTAGGTATAGTTGTTGGGTATTTTCCAAGTCAAGCAAGCAATACTGTGTGAGATGATTGTTTTTTAATTGCAACATGATGGAGTGAATTGGCATTTTGGGTTCTCTGTTTTTCTTTTACTCTTGTAATGTTTTTAATCTTGTAATTTTTCCTATCCATTCTTTGAGACATATTGATAAACTATTTTGTTAGTCATATCAAGATGAGTTTTAATTAATTTTTCTTCTTTTCTAGAAGACTTAGAAGGAGGGGAAGAATTTGACAGTCATCTGACCTGGGTTCTTGTCAGATTTTTCTTATTTAATTAGCATTATGAAAAGTGTCTAGTTTTTAAGATGCTTTTAGTCAGATGAAAGCAGGGTTTTGCCTATTAAAATATAAATCTGTTCCATCAAAGACACAAAAAAGACATAAAATTGTTTTTCTAACTCATGCTCTGAACTACTCTCTGACCACTGACATTGAAGTTCTCTTTTATAATGTGTCTGGCGTAATAAGAAGTGACCTCTTCCACTTTCCATGGTCTCTTTCCATGCCTTTTTAGTTGTGAGCATGCAAACAACACCAAATATTCCCAGTTCTAAAGCTATAATTTAAAATTATATGGGTGAGGCAGCCAAAATAAAAAAGTTTTAAAATAAATCCCACCCTGTTCTGTTCTTTTTAGGGCTTTTTTGATGGTTTTGCTTTGTAGTCTAGGGGCTGAAATGGCTTCTGACACTAGACAAATTCTGTGCAATTTCCTCTTCACCCTGAGATCTCTGCAAGTGTTTGCTTTGGATTTGTTCTCTAATACAAGCTCACTGTGCCTCTTAGGAGTCTGTAATCTTCCCTTGTTCTGATCTGAAGAAGGGAACATTCCTTTTTCCAAGGGAGCCACTCCAGGTTATTGTCAGGACAGTACAAATACCCCTCCTCTTAAAACAGTGGGACCCAGACTGCAGTGGCAAGATGTCATTACATGGAAGTTTTCTTTTTAGAAAGTTTTTCTGCTTAGGGAGGAGCTGATAGCTCGTTGTTAGTACAGAATGTGTCTGTTGCTGCTTATTCTGTCAACAAGCAGCAATCTCCACTGTCCTTATGGAAAGAGTACCTTATAAACAGTTCCAAACTGTTCCTTTTTTGCTTTGGTTTTGGAGTATGCTTGGGAGTGTTGTTGCCAGACATAGGATCCAGCCTGTACTATGGAGTTATGTTTGAAGTGTAGATATTTGCATCTCTTTCACTCTTTCAAGGAGAGTGCTTTTTTTTTTTCAATAGTAATATATGTAGCATACAAGGATGAAATATAATTTAGATGTAAGGGAAGATTAAAAATAAAAACACTTCATGCTTCTGTATCTTTCTCAGTGAATGATAGCTTTTCACTTCTGAAGAATCTGCTTTAGAAGCATACTGAAGGACAATTCCAAAAAATGCCCATCTTATGCCATTCTTGTGGAGCTATTCCACTTGGCCCTTTCATTAGTTTGGCTTTGGATGTGGGTAAGCATTAATTATAACGGACTAATATTAGGGTTATAATCAGAGGTGTAATAAAAGAAGAGGTGGAAACAACTTTTCCAGAGTCATGTTCATTATTTGTTTGTCTCACATCTCAGGGATCCAAATGCTGCTGCTGCTGTCAGTAGCAGTAAGTTTGGTAATTCCGTATTATGAGAGGTGATATCTTTGTTGCATGAGCTGTCTTGTATGGAGTCTTTCAGACTTCTGGTTTCTTCTCCATGGTAGTTTGAATGCACATGAAACCCCAGGAGGTTATCGAATATTGCCAGTATGCAGACATGAAATAATTGTGTCTTTCCTTTAAGGCAGTGCAGGGAGCGTCAAAGGCTTCTGAAGAATCTGAACATAAATGAAAATCAATATATTTGGACTGAATTTAGTGTAGAACTGGTACCAATGGAAAGATGAAACCTTTGCTAGAAGTTAGTGCTTCAAATGTCACACATTGTGAAAAATTATGTACAGCTTAAGGTCATCAGTCTAGGATAGAGCTTTTAAAATTTGTTTTTTATTGATTACAAGTCTGTGCTGTTACTGTGATGCATACAGAGCTTACATTTGAGACTTGCATTATTCTAACTAACAGTCATATGCCTGGAAAAGACCTAAGGCTTAAAGTAATGCTTTCTGGTCCAGAACATGGAAACTTAAGGTTCAGCTGAAAGTTTCAGTTCTAAGCTGTTGTTTTGCACACTATCACATACTGAAACTGGCTACAGAGCATGGTGCTAAATGCCAAAGCTCACTGCTCTACCTCTCCCATGATGGCTGTCCTCCACAGAAACAGAGGAGCTGTTAAAAATTACAACTGGAAATAAATAATCAGATTTAGAGACAGAAGGAAGTCATTTATAGGTATGAACTCTAATGTGTGTATCCTAACAAGGGCTAAATCAGGCAAGTCAGTGTAAAGCAATATATTTTATGAGAGTTTTATGTCATTTTGGAACATTGCCTAGACTTTTTTCTGATGATCAGCCTCCAGAAATTTTCTTGCAAGGAAAATTTGTGACCTCAGATCTTCTGAACCACCTGTAAGCTTTCAGTGGTAACTGAAATCCAGGTAGCTATTCACTAGCTACTTATGATAACAACTATTTTTTATGTAATAATTTTTACAGAGTAAAATAACTACAGATGCAAGGAAAAAACAAGATAAACATAGTAAAGTGTCCAGACAAGACTGAAAGGCTGCTAAGCGGAAAATAAAGACTTCTGGGGTTGGGTTGTTTGGGTTTCTTTTGTCTTTTGGTTTTTGTTGTTGAACCTTCAGAAATATTTAGCTCTGTGGTTGGGCTGGAAGGTAAAAGTATTTGTTCCTGGGGAAGTGGAGCATCGCTTGGCAGAATGCTGTCTGGCAGTTTCATTTCACCTACTTTCTCTTTGACCTTCTAGAGTCTCATTCCATACCTGTCTCTCAGTATATTAAGTTGCATGTGTACCCATCAATTTCTCATGAAGGTGATTGTGAGGGGGGAAGTACTAGATGAGAAAAGTCAGCTTTGTCTGTAGAAAAAACCTCTCTTTAAAGTACTTCCAATAACAACTTAGAAATAAAAAGATGTACAATTGGGATTGATCCACAATACTGTAAAATTTCTCAAAAATGTGCCTGGGCTCAGCTTTATCCTTATTGACGTTATCTGTGGTACTAGAGCAGAGTTATTTAATGGTAGTAGCAGCTTAACTTGCATTTACTCGTATGTTTAGGTTTTTTGGATAATGAAACAAAACAAATGGATGTTTTTGTTCAAATATGTTGCTTCACTTTCAAGACTGTTGATGTTTCTTTAATAGGAAATAAAATATCCTGCAAGCACAAGTAACAGCTTTTCAATGTGTACCAACTTGCTGTCTTCAGTGCAGTGTGTGTGTCTAGTTGTTGTAACAATTACATATCTCTGATAGATCTTCCATGGCATGTGGTGCATTACCTAGACACCATGCAGTTAAGGTGAGGAATCCTGCTAAGATCCTTTTCTTCTGTTGGTAAACTCAGGCTTTTAATGCCTGGTCCAACTTGTTTGAGTGTTGGGCTTTTTATGGTATCATATTTTCTTTGCGTAAGTTGAAAACCCCATCTTCTAGATGACAAAATAATTTAGGGATCTGTTAACTTCTAATTTTAAAACAGTGATATATTGATGATTACGTGAGTAAACTGGTTTGGATCTATTAACTTCTAATTTTAAAACAGTGATATATTGATGATTATGTGAGTAAACTGGTTTTGAAGCAATGCTTTTGAATTACAGCAAGGCAGACTTAAATTTCCACTGAGACAAATAAAAAACAAATTGTTCTTTAGGACACAAAAAAAGTATTATATCAATAATTTAAGTGTTTGTTTTTATCAATAAAATGGAAAATGATTGGTTTACAAATCTGTTTTGTAAGAATCAAGTCTTCCCTTGTTCCTGTGAATTTCAGGAATTATCACCTCGTTCTTTTCAGAGGAATGTTTTTCTGAGATTGTACTTCAGGTAAAAATGAATAAACTGTAAAAACCCCATGCCAAAATATGAACCACCTTGACAAGATATGGATTTAATTGCATTATACTTGAGTCTTTCATGAGGGAAGTAATCCTAGTCTGCAGATACTACACTTCTGCTAGTTCTGGCCCCTCAGTTTGGGAAGGACGTTGAGATGCTTGAACACATCCAGAGGAGGGCAGTGAGGCTGGTGAGGGGCTTGGAACACGAACCCTGTGTGTTTGTGGAAGGACAGAGGGAGCTGGGGATGTTTAGCCTGGAGAAAAGGAGGCTCAGAGATGACTTCATCACTCTCTACAACTCCCTGTAAGGTGGCTCTGGTCAGGTAGGGTTGGTCTCTCTCACCACACAGCAAGTGACAGAACCAGAGCACACAGTCTCAAGCTGTGCCAAGGGAAATATAGGTTGGATATTAGGAAAAAGTTTTTCATGGAAAGAGTGATGAAGTTCTGGAATGGTCTGCCTGGGAAGATGGTGGAGTCACCATCCCTGGATGTGTTGAAACAAAGACTGCATGGGGCATTTGGTGCCATGGTATAGTTGAGGTGTGAGGGCATCGGTTGGACTTTGTGATCTTGAAGGTCTCTTCCAACCTTGTGATTCTGTAATATAACTTTTATAATAAATGTCAGGGTAAGGTTTTCAGTTCTGGAGCTTTGGGGTTTTTTTCCTTAAAGAGCTGAACCAGCATGGTAATAAAACTGAAATGAAGGAAAGATGAGTATTTAAATATCTCATTTGGAAAATGAACTGGAACATAAAATTTAAAATATCATCTAGCAAAAAACAACAATTAATTCTGCAGTTAGTTTTACTTCAAAAGTCTTTTTTTAACATTTTAGGTAGGTTTTTCTGTATTTCTGTCTTGTTAATTTGGGCATTGCAAGAATGTAATTTCAAAGTTGGGAATTTAGAAATTGACACAGGGTTCAGTTCTACGGAGCACTGTAATCCCATTGCCCCTCCCTCTGCATTTCTCAGGGTTTCCTAGCAGTGTAAAACATAGTATTTCCCAAATATATATAAGAATCATGAATGTATTCACACTTGAAAATACCTGGTGCTGGGATTTACTAGAGGAAGACTGGTATCTCTATGAGTTTAGGAAACAAAATATAGAGAAACTTTTTCTTTTCCTCTGTTAGAAAATGAAGTTTCACAGGTGTTTTGTGATGCTTCACACTCTCAGCTATGTTTGTCAATGAATACTTTTTCCTTCCTATGAAATGCCAAAAGATTCCTAAGTGCCAGCTTTTTAAGGGCCTGTACCAATTGAGCCAAATTGGAAACAACATCAGTTAGCACTGTATTTAATATGAATCAGGCAGAGAGGCTGGAAGCAAGGGGTTAGAAAAATTTCACTTTATTTAGGTTAGTATTATTGTCTGAGAGGTAGAAAATTAAACACTTTGCAATGTTTTCTTCTTTTTAGTACTTCTTAAAGCATCTACAGAAATGAATAAAGGTCTAAAGTCTCCTGTTATCTTTAAATGTTGAAGTTACGTTGAGATTAATTCAGATTAATTATACTTTATTCAGATAAGTTCGAATTCTGTGAGCTGCATTACAGGAGACTTGCTAGAATTAGTACAAGTTGTGTTACAATTGTTTTGCATTCTTTATTTCAAAAGAAATTGCAGAAGCATCTGAATATTTGCTGTTAACTGCTTTTGAAGCAATATGCACTGTTCAGAATATTTAAATAACTAATGAATCCATTTATAATAAATCTTTCATACTTTGAAAGAGTATTCAAGATGAAGCCTGATAAAAGGGAAAGGCTTTTGTGTTGTAATCTCATATTTCATCATGCTTTTTGGAAGTTGCATGCTACAAAAAGGATGTTTTAAATTAAAAGTAGTGTTTGTGGTTGCTTGAAAGTTCTTAGAAAAAAAACACTTGGATGTTAACAAAAATGGGATCCCGTTGGCATTTTCCATTCCATGCATGCTAAGTCAAAAGTGTAGTATCTTAATATGCTACAGGGAATTATTAAAATTACAGAGTTATTTCCTAGCCAAAACTTGAAATTATCTGCTAACTTTCTTGCTGTAATTTAGTGCTTAAAAATATGTACAATTTAACAGAAGTTAAAATTGTAGATGGTTTCCAACCTTAAAAATAATTCCCATTTGGTTGCAAATTTCATTGCAATTAGAAAAGGCCATAACAGTTTTTAGTTTTATTTAAGACATAGAAGAATAGATTTAATTTCCAAAAGTGCTGTGTATCAGCAACTCTGAAGTATTTTAAATTCTAGCCAGAAGCATAACATAATTGATATTTATATTATTTGGTATGGCAGCATTCTCAGGGCTGTCATTTGCTTGTAATTTTCTCCTTGCTTGTAAAATTGTCTTATTTATTATTTGCACTTTATTCCTAATCAGTTTTGCTAATGTAATAAAAACATTGAAATGTTATTATATGATTAGCAATTTTCCACTATATTAATCCAGCATTACATTATACTGTGTGGTGACAATAATGATTTCTAATGTGGTAATGAGAGAGAGTTATTAACATGTCCCAGTATTTAATAGTTTCTTAATTGCAAGATGGAAAAATATTTTAAGTTACCATAATCAGCTGTATTAGTGGTGAGAACTGTGAAATGGTGGGATCTGGACCATAAAAATTAAAAGATATATGTTGAGTGGAACGCTTTCTCCATCACTATAAAGCTATTTTGGTTTTATGCTTGTTTTCAGAAGTCATAGTTATTCATAGGATTTTTTCCCCATATATTAAATTCAATATTAATATTGACAAATAGAGGAAGACTTGCAGGTTTAAGTCATGTTTACCAGTGTGCATTAAATGGGTGTGTAACACCCTTTTTTTAATGAGGAAGGTGAAAAGTCTGTAGTATCCAGCTGGGAAAATGATTTAAAGTGATTAAGCCTCTCCTAGCTGAGACACAGCGCACTAAAATAGCCCCAGTACAAACGAAGAGCTGCACATTGGCAGGAACAGAGATTCAGAAACAGCACTAAACCAGTACATAAATGTTATAAGTTATTTCTCTAACTCACTACATTGAGGGAACTCTTATATTCAGTAAACAATTTAGGAATTGTTGGAGGTACTTCAAAATTCAGAAGTTCAAATGGAGCTTCTGATTGTGTGTATGTGCAGGTTTGCCTGTGTTTGTGTCTGGGTGTTTGTACAGAAGTGTTGCAAATAGCATATTTTAAAGTCTTTTTTAATTAGCCCATGCAAGCTATTGAGACTTTACTCTGTTTTTATTAAAAACATTTTAAAAAATCAAGAAAATACATTTCCCACTTAATTGTAAGAGTTTTATAGATAACTTGGAAAACTGTTGGGAAAGAGTAAAAAAAGAGAAAAGTAGTTATAATTGGTGGGGGAAACAAGTGTATTTTCAAACCTAAAGGTATTATAAACCTGTATAAAGTAATGGTACAGTGTGTACTGGCAAGTATGCTTACATAAAATCTTACCACAACAGCATCATGTTAAACTTCAGATGGAAAACTCACTGTAGAAGTGGAAAATATGTAGTCCTGTGGAGTACTATCATCAGTAATACAGCTACTGCAGGGAAATTCAGCACTTGGCCAGTGCTGGGTGTTACATTACTTCTAGAAATTAAATTTCCTGAGAAGTTCCTCCAATACAGTGCATGTGGCATAAGAACAGGAGCAAAGTCACCTTATAAAAAGTAAAAATACTATACTACAGCATTCTTAGGTGTAAATTGTCCACCAGGAAATGTGGGCTGTTTACCTCATACCCTTTTCAAATCAACAATTTCGTTTATGAGGTAGTGTTAATGACATATTAAAAAATTACTTCTAATGGTTCCACTGGAGTGACTTGCATTTTATTACCCAATAAAAGCAGTGAGGCTTCTATCGGGATTCTTATGACTGAGGATTGTGCATAATACAGCTGTCACTTGAAGCCAGTATTTATGGACATGAGTGCAGTCCTGTAATAACTAAAGGATAAGCTTTCACTAATTTTGCATCTGCTACAATTAAGAGATAGATTTAGATTCACTTTATGTGGCATGCTGTAAAACAGATTCTATGAATGAAGCTGAAATGTTTAGCCTGCTTTTATTACATGTTTAAATAGCATAAGGAATTGACATTTCAATACCCATCCCTCTAAATGTGTATATTATTCTCAGTGGTTAATTTAAATGCACTTCTTTGTCTCAGTGATTTGCTTCTAGCAGAAGTATTGTGTTGTCTTCAATTTTTCTGTGTAAAACTCATTGAAAACTTGCTCCTATTTCAAATTTCCTTTTCAAAAAGAAGCAAATATAAACAAAAACATTGCAAATGCCAGCATTGCTTTCATCACTCTGATTTTCAATCCACAAATTTCTACCAGCTTGTCACTGCATTTTACTGAAAGAAGAAATTGGTCATAGCTGCTTTAAATCTTTTTTCAAGTGGTACACTGCAGTTCTACATTGAAGGAAACATTTCAGGTTATGGTTGGAATTCTGTGGTGAGATCAGACAATCTGGAATCACTGAGCAAATGCAGTTTTCCTCTCTCAAGTATATGAATAATAATGGTATACTGGCATCTCTAAGCCCCTTCTTCTTAAACATCTACTTTCTATTATGTATAATATGGGTTACTGAACATTCTGTTAAAATAGCACTCCAGATTTCCTCAAGTTTTATATTATTTCAGGACCTATGTTAGATGAGAAGGCTTAAAGCAACAGCACAAGTGAGATTTGATGTTTAGGTGCTGCACTGACTGTTCTGGTGTTACAGCAGTTGGGAGCATTGCTGGTGCTGCTTGCAGTGTCATGTTTCAGTAATGCATTCTTGCTGCTGCTGCTTTACAGCTTTCTTTTGCCCATCTGTATAGTTAAATGTGACTCTCATGGTGTTTAATTCCTACTTACTAAACCAGAGGTCCTAACAGATGAGCCATCACTATCAGAATAAATGCTTATGAAGGTGCCCTGCAAAAGCATTAGCTGCTTAATCGTATGGGGGTTTGTTCCTTGCCACCCCTTTCAGATATTCCTTTGTTGTGCCAGATTAAATATGGGATGCTGTTTGTAGCTTAATTTATCTTTATGATAAGTATTGATGAATTTTTGTTTATTTCATACGTATCTATTTTCCATTTCCAGATGAAAAAAGTTGCAATACTTTTTTTGTTTTGGATATTAGGGAGAAAAGTTAGTGTGTGAAAATCTACACACAATTAAAGAAAGATATATTAACAAAGTTTTATAATGTTATACGTAACTTTCACCTTATTTTTTGCCTTCTGTGTCATAAGTGACAACTCTGCAGATTTTTGGATGATCCTACAGCAGTGTTCTTTTTCCTTTTTGGTGGTTGGATTGTTCTTCTGCACTGTGATATTGTTACATGTGGGTGGACACCTTTTCTCAGATATCATGGATAAGAAATTAGGATGTTTAAAAATAGGTGGTTTTCCCCTTGTGTCAAGGAATGATATTTGAAACTCAGCATCTTAATGAATGGTTAAGAATACTTTCTTATTTGTCTGAAAAATTTTCAGATACTCCTGTATCTCCTTTTGTCTCTGTAGGTGCCTAAACATTATCTTGTAAAAACTGATTTTACTGGAAAAGGAGTATTTTCTCTTGCTGTATCAGTATTTCTCTCCTTGCCTACTAATTTCAAGTTTTCTGCCTGTTTGTCCAAAAACCCTAACAAAGCAGTGAACCCCAAACAATCACCAAAACAGCTTTTATTCAAGTATTTCTTAAACAACTTGGTTGCAGTGCTCAGGCCTGCTGTGCTGGTTTGATGGTTTTACATTCCCCTGTGCTTTACCTTTCTCCTCTCCTGTCTTGGGCTATTTGGGCCTTTCTCTTTAGTGATGATCATGTGTATTAACAGGAAGGCCATCTGCTCCCTCAGAGTTTTCTTCCCAGTCTAGTATCTAACTCTTGAAGAGAACTTTGAATTTACCCCTTTTTATGTAATTTATTAGAAAGTCTCTGATCCTCTTTTCAGTTTTTTGCATGCCGGTGCATTCGGAATGCGTTCTGGAACAGGGAGTAGCTTTTTACCGAAACTCTAAAAAGTGTCTGCTTGATTTTTCTCAACTGCAGTATTTGCATTAAAATGTTCTTAGCTTTTCTTTTAGGGTGCTTCTGACCTCACCTGGCAGTTGATTTTTATTTTTTTTTAAACTTTACATTGTTGCCAATGACTGAGGACTATTCCCAGCTGTCCTATTTACTTCTTAAGGTTCACATATAGTTTCATTGTGTGAATTAATGTGTGAACTGCCTCAGAACTCTCAAAAGAACTCTTCTAAAATTGTCGTTTGACAGAGACCATTTCCTACTTCACGTCATTTATTTCT
The DNA here is from genome assembly GCF_028769735.1 of Zonotrichia leucophrys gambelii. Classification (NCBI taxonomy): domain Eukaryota; kingdom Metazoa; phylum Chordata; class Aves; order Passeriformes; family Passerellidae; genus Zonotrichia; species Zonotrichia leucophrys. The sequence goes on from NC_088176.1 coordinate 20,880,633, forward strand.
GATTGTTCTCTTCTGGGTTTTGTGCATTGCATCTGTGATGTACTCTACACAGCTGGTGGTCATTTGTCTTCTCATCTATATTGATCTCCTTGGCTGTGTCAAACAGCTTTCAGTCTGTTCCACCACAACCAGGAGGTGAACAAAATGCATGCTGTAACTACATTCATTTGTTCTGGGATGAAAAATAATGCCTTACTTTAGACAGTGAACTGCATCGATTACAGAATTCTTATATTTTCTGTTAGTGTTCTGTATTAATAAAAGAAATATCAAACCTGATCATTCTAATAGTCAGTTGTTACCCTTTAAATTAAAGGTGTGTAGTCTTTCCTTTGGATAAATCCATACAGCCATCAGAACAATAGCAGTGTGCAAATTATGGCTTTTGCAGGAAATCAAGCAGGGAGTATGCAAGGCTCTGTTGTTTCTTTTTATATCCATCTTTGCAATAACAATGTCTCTGCTCATTCTCACAATCCTTAATTGTCAGAGTATCCCATTTGAGTTCAATTATATGCTCTTAAGGGGTAGGAACCCTGTTAATGTTTATCTGTAAAGCCCTGTGCTCATTTATAGCACTCTGTATGTAGTGATCAATTTTCTTTTATACTATGCATTCTGGTTTGTACTAAATCCATTTTAGCAGGCAGTAATTTTTCAACACCAGTCCTTCTCAGTGTGTGTTATTGGTAGTTCAGTGAAAAACTACAACAGTGGCATGCAGTTGTTACTTTCTTTTTATCAATTTTGGTTTTTAACTAACACTTTCAAAAGTGGTAAAATTACATATTATTTAAGAACGTTGCATACAGGTTAGGGTAAATCTTATTTCTTCTATTTTTCCAAGACCCGTGTTTTTCATGTGCCAATTAAGAAAAAAAACCCTGTAGGGATATTTGTTTATGCATGCAGGAAAGCTGTCTTATTTTCTTCTAAAACAGCCTTATTCCACATCAAAGTGATTAAGTATATTATATTTAATGTCTTCATTTTGTTTTTAGAGTACTTTTGCCTTGAACATTAGAAATGCAGGTGATGACTGATAAAAAGTGTCTTATTCATATAGTTACAGTAGAGAAGGAAGTGAAGTGAACATAAGATCATGTGTCTCTCTTAACTTTGTACTGAATATTGTAACATGAAGAATCGGAAGCCCACAGTGCTACTAAAAGAGGAACTGTGGTTTTACCACTGTGCAATTTGCTCAGAACAGGCAATAGCTCTGAGGATTATTAAAACAGAGATGGTTTTTACAGTATTAATTCTGCTTATGGTTACCTGATGTCACAGAAAATTATTCAAATACAGTTTTTTTGGACTTGCTGGTTTCAGTTCTTGAACTGAATTCAAAAGGAATTTAAAAGGAATTTAGATTCACCATAGATCAAAGCCAAATTGACTTGGTCACTTTTTGAGTGGTTTTCACCTCTATAAAGAATACTGACCACTTGTTTTGGAGTTTTTAATAGTTTTTGATTATAATTTTAAAGAATAATACTAGGTGGCATACCCCAGAAATCCTCATACTGCACAGGTTTCCTAGATTGTACTTAAGATATGTGTACGGCAAAGGCCTGAGGGGTCCAGAAGATGCACATTGCCAGGGAGCTGACCAACAGGCAGGGCCCGATGGCTGCCACTTGCTGGCTTCCCTTGGCTTTTTCTCTTGGTCTTTGCAGACTGCCTGAAGTACCATTCTTACATATCTGGGGCTTTCTGTTTGGTGGGTCTTTTAGCCTCCACACAAGTGTACAAGGGCATTTCTGCCATTTAGCTCATTTTCCATCTTCAGTTTTGACTACTGTCTTCTGAACCATTTAGGTGTCGGTAGAATTGAGTAAATGTCTGAAGTTGTGTTTGGAATTAGAGATGTATTTTGAGTATGAAATGATTCTTGCATGCCCTTATGCCCCCGCTCTCTAATAGTAAAGCTGGAAGAACCATAACTATTTAAATTAGAATTGAATTTTGTGATGCCAGTTCTTTAAATCCTCTGTCCTGCTGGCAAATGGGAGACTGATGCAGCCAGTCTTAGCTGTGTCAGAGAACATCATTGGGTACACTGTACATGAGAATGGGAGCTCCCCATGAAAGATTTCATGTTCTCGTTTGGTTAAATGGTCACACAGAAACACTCTGTTTCTGAGAGTGAGCCACTGAGCAAGCACCTTGCTGTCAGTGTTGACATTCAGTATTGTATCTCCAATCAATGCCAGTAAATGGAGGAGTTATCTAATACTGCTGCACATGGCAGCCACTGTATTCAATACTGAACTTCAGTTATTGAGGCATGTACACTTGAAAATTTTTATGAGTGTGGATTCACACTGAAGAAATCCTGACATAAGCTATTTCTATTAAAATGAAACATTTTTAAAAGTTAAGTTGCTTCCTTCTTTTAGGATTGAAAATGTGGCTACAAAGATTTGTTACAGAGATGAAAGATTGCTAGACAGAGTAACTGACAGTTTCTACATATTTGTGGTCAAAAAAAAAATATGTCTGGTGTTATCAGTTCAAATGAAATATAGTTGTCCCATAGCTTCTTAACAGTTAAATATAACTCTTTTTCCCCAAGGTATTTTTTTTTCCCCTTGCCTTGCAGGGTGTTTTTGCTTGTAGCTATTATATATTTGTTTTTCTGACATATTTCCATGCAGGATATTACCAAATGAAGTATTTGGTAGAATTACTCCTCTGATTTAGCAAAAATGAATAACACTTCATCTGTAACTGGAGTATCCATGTATTCTCCCTGGAAAAATATATTACGGTAGATACTTGAGCATTTTTTGAAGTGTTTTATCACAGTTTTAAATTCAGAAACAATATGTCATTGTACCAACAGCCATTTCAGAAATTGCTTGGTTGCTTGTATGTTATGGAAGTGTGATGAGAAGGGAAGGAGAATATTTTTGTGTTATTTTCATTTTGTAAGATCAGGGGCCAGTAAAAGCTTACTAAAAGGGTATTGTGATAAAGTAGTACCTTCAGATTTTTACTTAACTTTACAGTAGTCCATTTACACTGTTGGAAGTAGGCAGACTTTTAAAAGCCAATAAAGAGCATATGCTGAATGCCAGCATAGGTCAAACGTGGAAGAAAATTCTGCCATTTCAAAGTAATTACAATTCAATTTTGTGTATTGTGTGGACAGCTGCCGTTTGCAAGAGTGGAAGTTTAGTGATAACAGTTAAAAACTGCCAATGAAAAGGCAGGATAACTCCACAAACTGCTGTATTGGAATGCACTTCAGTAGAAAACAGTTTTAAGATGACGTCTCCAGATATTTGTTTTCTTATGTATGCAAAACATTTGATTATAACTAGTAGTTATTATTCCATGGCATAAATTGTTTGATACTTCCTTATTACAGTCATACACTAAATGGATAACTTGCTAATCTGTTAAAAAAACCCAAAAAAACTAAACCCAAAAACCCCTCAACTTTTCTATATTTTGAATGTTTATTCAGAAGTATGTTTAATTGCTTGCTGCCATGAAATCAATTGCTCAGAAGTTATGATATGCCATAGTTGGTGGGGCTCTGAAGATGCTTTGGAGTGAAATAGTTTCAAGAAAAGATGGGCTTCTTCCATATAGTGATCTTGAGACCCAGAAGTCAAGGAGAGGTGACTTAACCTGTTCTAAGTATTTCTGCTTTTGCACTTGGAAACAGGTGTACATTTGAAAATCAGCAACTCTTAGCTGGTGCTTATTTGTTCAGGGTTCTATCTTTAATTGCAGAAATCATTCTCAATGTAGGCATTTAAAAAATCTAGTAGAAATTTTGGACTTTGGTGTTTGGGGAAAGTTGATAATTGGAGCGGTGTGAGTTGCGAGCTGGAAATTGGTTGGTTTTGGTTTCTTCCATTATCATTTTTTTCTCAGGGTGTGTTAATTGATGAGTTTCTAAGGTAAAAATTTACAACCTATGTATCTTCAGCCCAGAACATCAGATAGTTTTCAGTTCACTTCATGGTCCATTTACAGAGGCTGTACTTCATCATTTGAGAATGTTATGAGAGAAGCTGTCAACAACCTTGCTGAAGTCAAGATAAACAACACCCTTTGCATTCCCTTCATTCACTGACCTAGTAATCTCACTGTAGAAAGGTGTATCATCTAAAGTAAAAATCCTTGTTGTCCTTTTTTTTATTAAGCTACATGAAGCTACAGTATTTTAGGATCCATTTATACTTTCTTTGTTTTTCTGATTTATGATGGTACTTCCTGTCATCATCATAATAATGATTCTGTAATCTACAGGTTTACAATATCATATTTTGAAATCAGCATTTTTTTAAAATATCACTTTTTTATTTACACTCAGTACCTGAAATCTATTAAATGTTGAAGACATGAAATTATTTGATCAAGGTTAGCATATTGGGTAAAATTAACATAAGTTATGAATGTTGATCATCACAGCCAGGGTTCATTTTACACTGAATACTTACTAGACCAAGAATAAAAGTAAGGTATAAAGTCCAACTTGCTTTTTGTTCTACTTGGGATCTTTTGGAGATTTTGAAAGCTGTAAGTAGCTTTTATATATTAATTTTACCTTTTTTCAATAGATAGTCCCCTGAAATTTTAATTTTTCCTCTCACAGAACAGATTAATTTTTCCTAGCATGGAATGGATTATTTAAAATTGGAATCTCACAGTATCATAATATTAAAAAAAAGCCATTCTTCAGTAACATGTTCAACATCAAATCAGTGGCTATTAATATATATTTAAAGTGAATGCTTTCAATGAGATCTAAATCAGATGATAGTAAAATGTATATCAGTTTCAAAATAATACTGATTATATATCTTAGCAGACTGCTGATCTGGATGTGTTAATTTTCTGATTCTCTGCCGTACTGCAGTTACAGTTAGTAGTCTATTTTATTTTGATCTTTCTAATGAATCATACAACACCTTTTGGAAAAGTGAGTGCTGGAATACTTCCATCTAGAAGTCTTTGCCAAATGTAGTATTATTATTATAAAGTAGGTGTAACTTCCTTTGCCAATCATATGAGCTATGATAGCAGAATGGAATGCCAAGAGCTGGCAGCTGTTTGTTCTTTTATTCACTCTCTTTGATATTCCTTGCTTAGTCATTAGTACTTCCACAAACATTTAGCAGGTTAATGTGTCAGCTACATATCAGCTATGGAAGTATTCCTGGCAGTCTTTCAAAGAAACTTTTCTTTTGTGGCTGAAACAATCCAGTCTTCTATTCAGTGTGTTAAAAATAACTTGAATTTAGATTATACAAACTGTAGCTGTAAAACTGAACATGGATATCACAGTTTTTATGAAGTATTTAAAAATCTATTAGGTACAATTTATTCTGAAAACTTAAATGTAAGAAATCTAAACACAGTTTTTCACCTGATATATAACTTTGTTTTACTCTCATCAGTGTTTCAGATTAAAGAAATAATAAATGGACAAAATGACAGCATAAATTGCAGTTAAAAAAAAAGGTAGAGTTGCAGGTAAGCTTCCATTAGCCAAATTAAATTCACTGTCAAACTCTTAAATCTAATTAATTTTGTGTCTAGAGTGTTATGACATCTAAATCTACTCAGACTTCTCTTCATATGTTAAACTACTGCAGCTTCTTCCGTGCCAGTTACAGTTGTACGTTTTTCTCAAGATCTTATTCTGTTTGTGTGTTGCACTTGAGGTTTGTTTCTCAGAGCTGCAAATCCACCCACAAGAATATATTGTCATTTTTGTCCCATCATATGATTTTTTTCCTATTTTTTAAAGTTACAAGCTGTGTTTTCTTAATACATTCAAAGTTCATAGAATGCAGAATATCCCAAATTGAAAGGATCCACAAGGATCATCAAAGTCCAGCTCCTCACCCTGCACAGAACACCCCTAAGAGTCACACCCTGTGCCTGAGAGCATTGTCCAAATACTTTCTGAACTCTGTCAGGCTGGTGCTGTCACCACTTCCCCGGGGAGCTGTTCCAGTACCTGATCACCCTCCAGGTGAAGCTTTTTCTCATATCTAACCCAAACCTCCCCTGACAACTTCAGGCCGTTCTCTTGGGTCCCGTCACTGTCACCCCAGAGCAGAGATCAGTGTCTGCCCATTCTCTTCCTCTCAGAGGAAGCTGTAACTGCAGTGGGGTCTGTCCTCAGTCTGCCCTTGTCCAGGCTGAACAGACCAAGGGACCTCAGCTGCTCCTCATGTGGCTTCACCTCACTGTCTTCATAGCCCCTCTTTAGACACTCTCTAATGCCTTAAACTTAAGCTATTGTATCTAAATAGCTTGAAGTTAAGATAAAATTCTTGCTTTTCAGCATTTCTCTGTATGGCTCTCAAATGAAAGAGTTAAGCTGTTTAGAATAAGGAAACAGAAGTAGTTCCCAGCAGTTACAAGGACTATCCCCCACTTACAGCTCTTCTCTTCTGTGAATCAATAGCTCGGGATCTGAAGCACAGAGCTCTTCTGTCTTAGAGCTGGGAAGTGCAGTTTCTTACCAAAGCACCTTCCCACTAGCCAGCAGACTCTATACAGTGTATTGGAAAGAGTTTGTTGTCACTGTGATGAACATGCTTAACTTCCATTAACATTAATGGGAGCTATGCCAGAATGTCAAGAGAAGAATCACTTCCCAGTGCAGTAAAGGAATTAATGAAGCTGTGTTTGGTTCATTGGTTACTGAAATGTGATCATTAGACTCAAAGGAAAAAAAAAACCTGTTAGGGTGATAGACTAGTTTACTTTGTACTGTGCTGAAACCTCTTGATTTGCCAAGGCAGAGCTATTAGAAGATTAGTTAAATTTGGGTATTTGCTGTACAAGTATGGTGAATGTATAGTGTGACAAAAGTACTGGTTAATGATTTCCTGAGATGTAAAAGGAGCATATTTTATTTGTGCAATTAAATAAGCTGAGATGAGACTTTTTTTGAAAGTTGCTTATAAAGAAAAATTGGACTTGTTTTTGCTAGGCATTTTGACATCTAACATGCTTGTAGTAACTGCATGAAGAATTGCTCACAGAAATAGTTAGGGAACTGTAATTCAGAGAACCACTGAGGTATGTATTCAAACCCCTTCTGCTGCTCCATTTGGTATTAATAGTGTTGTGCTTGGTTTTTCCCTATTCTTTGTATGTTGAGTCAGATAGTTACAGGTAGTTGGAGATCTTGTTTTCTTGTTTGTCTCTATATTAAGCCCCACTGTCAAACACAAACTAATCCAGTTATTTTGGCTGTTCTGGAAATTCTGTAACCTGTTCTCTCTGCCATGCATCTGTTACTTCAAATAATATCTCAAGATAAATATGAATGCCTTCTTGAGTGCAGCATGATCTGAAACAAAAAATGGATTCATAGATAGACTAGCTTGAATTTTTTTCTGTCCTCAATAGGTAGTAACACCCTGCAGTTTGTGTTGAAGATAAACCATAGCTTCTGTTGGTGTTTGTGTAGAAGGGTTCACTGAGTGATCCAGATCTCAGAGTGCGTATTTAGAATCACAGAATCATTAAGGTTGAAAAAGACCTCCAGACTGAGTCCAACCCTTGGCCAAACACCACCACCACAACTAAACCATAGCTCTAATTGCCACGTTGTTGCTTGACTGCTTCCTGGGATGGGGACTCTACTACTTCCCTAGGCAGCCCATTCCAGTGCTTAAGAAACCTTTCAGTGAAAAAATTATTCTGGATGTTCAACCTGAAGTCATTTTGTTTTGCAAATACTAGGTGCAATTCCATCTTTACTATGCCTTGTGGTAGATATTGTCTTCAGAGCACAATAAATAGCACATCTAATACTATTTGTATGTAGAGTATTTATTGCTTGGTTTAGGTGAATATTTTAGTTTTGAATATGCAGAATCTCTTTTCTTTTTGGTATGAAACAGTATAATAAATGTTTAAGTACTTTATTATCTACCATCTTTTCTGAACCAAATTTTAGGCTTTCACTGGAGTTTGGTACATAACACAGGAATGGAAAATTGCTTTATAATGACTTCCCAGTGCTCATTTTTCATTTAAATTTCTAGGGGATGCTGAAGATTTTCTTTGTCTTAATGAAAGCAGAACAGTTTTATATGCATGCCTGGGAACAATTTATTGTGATTGACTGAACAAATTTTATCCATGTAATGGTAACAATAGCTTGGTTCTCTTCCAGGTACATTTGTCTCATTAGTACAGTTCAAGGAGACCTTGTCTTGGAATAATAGGTTGTTCAAGGTAGAACAATTTGCAATTGTTTTGCAAGTAGCTGTGATAGGAAGTTTTGAGGTGGCATACTCTCCTCGACAGAAAAACAGAATTTTTACAGGGGAAATCAGTTAAGTCAGCATGGTCTTCTGGTGATGCAATTGTGAGTAAGAAGTAATCCCCTGCTATAACGAGGTGACTGTACAATAGCTGTGAAATACAATAAAGAAGGTACATCTTGAGATGTATTTATGCTGTTAAAGTGACAAAATATTGAATGACTGTATAATGCTCAGCCATATGTGCTGTAGTTATAACTGCTTCTTTATTTTAAGGTAGTTTGCATCTTAGCAAAACTCAGGATTTTTCTCTTAGAAATTTCACATGGAGAGTTAGAGTCTGAATTCCATAAATCAGCTGATTTCTTCATACTGGATAGAGGTTACTAATGCTTTCTCAGTGGGATCCATCACTGCACACTGCCAGTTGTGGCAATTCATTGATATGCTGTAGAATTCTGCCTGAAATGTCTTTTCTCACTTTCAGTTCTTTCTCAGCGTACAGGACTGCAATCTGCTAATTCTAAATGTGCTATCTGCAAACTGGCTTGATGTAGACAGATTAGTAACAATTTAAGAGGATTTCTGTATTTGTTTTTGTTTTTAAGGAGTCCAAAGCACTTTTGCAGAAAGCTTAGACTTCTGTATCCGTGTTGAGGTTTGTTTTGGTTTTTGCTAGGTTGGTTTGGTTTTTTGCTGGAGGCTTGGTTTGGTTTTGTTATTCTGAGGAGGGGAAGTAGAAGATTAGCTTTTTGTAACACAGGGAGTTGTCTAGATGTGTGTGATGTCTGTCAGGGTAAAAAGGATTTTTGCAGCTCCCTGCTTTGGTATCTTCTGCATGTGCAGCCTACAGTACTGACAGAGTTGTTGTCTTTTTAAAGCCTCATTCTGAAACAGTCCAAGATTTGTCATATCTCTAGCTCTCATTTTTTAACATTGCTATCTTTTCTTCTGGCTTGAGCAATTTTTAAAATGGATAATGGATTAGCAAGGAAATTGGATACAATTTCTTGACATAAGAATTCTTCTTTTGGCTTTTAGCAGAGGAAAGAAAGAAAAAAAGAAAGAAAAAGTTGACATGATTAATGCTATAAGTCATTTAATTGCAGGAATGACTGCAACAGCATTGTTTTCCTACATTTGTCATCCTAACCTTTCCAAAATGTTAAAATACTGGGTTAGACTGGGATTTTAACAGATAAAATTTGGAAAAATCAAGTGTTTATTTTGGCTCACATTAAAAGTTCTAGAAGACAGTGTGCTGAGGCTGGAGCTGAGTTGTTGAGAGACAAGTCATCAAAAATACTGTTTGAAAGGGTGAGCCTTTAGTATCACTAAATCAAGAAGGAATCTTCACTTTGGCAGTTAATTCTGCTGTTTGAGGAAGCAAGCTGAGTTAATAAATCTGGATTTAGACACAGCAGGCTTGACACAGTCTCTCCAAAAAGATTAGCTATAAGCTAATTGTTTCCTTTGTAACTCTGTTTGGGAGTGGTGGTGGAATAGGAGCAGCTATTAAAGATATCAACTTGAACTAGCTGAATTTGGATTCATTTCTAATTTACCCTGTGGAGGGATAGAACGCAAGAAAATAGTGAAGGCAGTCTCACACCTGAGGAGTTGCAGCTGTACCAATCACCAAAGATTAGGAGCAGCCCTGCCCTTAATAGGCCACAGCTGTGTCCAGTAAGAAGACGAGTGCTACAGAAGGGTGGGTTGGCTGGGTGAGGAGAGGGCTGGAGGTTTTTGGTTGTGCTGTGAAGAAGGAGTCAGTGCTGTGAGGAGCTGTCCATGAGAAGTCACCAAGAAGGTATTGAACTTTTGCAATAAGATGACAATATTACCCTTTGAAGGAGGATATGGTTTAGTATTTGCCATGTGTTTGTCCATGGTAGGATCAAGTGATCATTTTAGATCAAGACTTGTTAAGTAGTTCGTAGAAATAAAATTAGGAAATCCTTGTCTGCTCTCTGAATTTATTTGTATTGCAAAAATCTAGTGGATGTCCATTTCCAGGAAACAATTGGAAAGGTCTGGAAATGAAGACTTTTCATACCATGTTGCATTTCATCACCAGAAATATTCGACTTAGTAATCTAAATTGAAATGTAAATAGTTGTCAGGCCCTCTGAGAAGTTGGTAATGGTGGTCATGCTCCTCTGAAATTTCATTTAATTTGAAAACCAATACGTAACAGATTTTAGTCTCACAAAAATCAGTCCTTTTGTGACATCTGTGTTTGTTGTTCTGGAAAATATATACAAATATACTTCCTTTTGCCTTAAAAAAGGCAAAAGGACGTATAAATAATAATTTTAGAAATAGAAGCCATGGTGGTGATAGTGACTAGTCCCGTGTCAGATGATGTGATGAGGTGACAATACAAAATCCATACCTTCTCCCTGGAGAGTGAGGTGCTAGAGAGGGAACCCATCCTGGTGGTCTCATCCCATCTATGCATAGGGCACTGCTGTACACTCGGATGTGTTAAAAGAAACTGTGAGTATAGGAGTGCTCTTTATAAACCTGGGTATCTGCTGTCACTGGCCACTGCTGCTACTGGCCAGTCATGGGTGGCTTTTAGATTTCAGTAACAATTGTCCAGTCCTTCTAGACTGCCTCAAAAGAAGAGTAATCTCATTGTTGTATTATCCCCAGTTGTTTTTACTAATATGGCATTTTTCAGAGTGTGGGTTTAGTCATGTTACTGAAGGGACGAATGTTGTTAAAATAATGGATCTGCAGAAATAATTTTTGTTAATATCTGGGTGATCTCTAACTTAATTTCAACTTGTTCTTTTCTATATTAAATTATTTTGATTTAGTTAAAGTAGCTTTTGTACCTCAACTGGTAAAAAGAAATGTGTTTGTATTTTCTTAGGAATAAAAAGTGGTGATGCTGCCTTTGAAATCATATGTATAGGGAGAACTTTCATACCAGCATTTGGCATTGATCTGGTCTACTTGGTTTCAGATTGCTTTATGGTTACTAATTAATGTCCTCACAGCCGACTAATGCAGCAATATCTTTCCATCCTGAGAACTTAATTTTGAGTGGTAGTACACTGTGTAAAACAACTAACAATTTACCAACAGAATTAAGATAACAGGACCAAATTCTCTTTTAATGCATACTGGAGTAATCCCATTGATATCAATCACATTGCATTCAAATAAGTATGAGCAGAAAATGGGCTTTTAGGTTAAAAGCATCTGAAATGGATAGGGATTTGATTTGCAAAATTAAAAATAGGGACTAATGAGTTCACCTTTTGTATAATAACTTGTTAGCTTTTGCATAAAAGAAACAATTTTATAGTCATTATAGCTAGTATATATAACTATTGAAACTTGTCCTTATCTTACAGTTGATTTATTGACAGATTCTCCCCTTAATGAAGTTTAGATCTTTTTTTTGTTGTTGTTGCTGTTGAGTCATATCTTCTAATGCATTAGCATTGTTATGTACAGAGGCTGCCTGAAGCTACTTTGGTGCTTCTGTTTTAAGAAGCATTTCTGAATCTTGCATGATGTATTTTAAAAAAAGCAAATTTGCATTTTATGTCAGGTTATCATTTTGACAGCCTTCTAATCTACTGTGTTCCTCAGAAGTGAATAAATAGATAGAATTACAAGTTGTTATTGATGGGAAATAATTTAATGATGTAATTACTATTAATATAGCAGCTAGAAATAATGATAAGATAAAAAATCTCAAGAAGGAAACCTTTAAATGATGTTGCATTTTTTGTCTTTCTGAAAGGGAGGTATCTCAAGATACTTACAGTCCAAAATACCTTGATTTTAGTTTTCCATGGATGTTAAGTTAAATACAATTATACTTATGAACTTCCAATAGAATAGATTTTGTGCTGTACAGAAAATGATACAAAATACCAGAGTAATGAAAGTTAATTATTGATCCAAATTAATGAACACATGCACTGTTAGAGTTTCACATGAAGTCCATGCTGTTGTCTGTGCTGGATGTTGAGGGTTTGCAATTAGCATGCCCTGCAGCCAGTGCAAGCAGGATATGGGGATATGGGGCTGTTGCCTTACCTGGTGCTGCTGAAAGCACCAATGTCCCCGAACAGAAAAAACAACAGTTTGCTGAATGACATTATTGCTTAGACTGTTCTTTATCTTCTTCTATAAAGCATATCTAAAAATATTTCTTTAAAAAGTAAATGGACTATTATATGTGCTCAGATGAAGATATTTTATGACAGATTTATTATAAAATCAGGTTTACCAAATTTCTTGTATTACTAATGCATCAGCTGAGGATTTCTGTCTTGTTCAATAGCATTGATTGTCCTCTATGTCACACCAAATTTTGGCCACAAGATTTTTCAATTTTCTATTATTTTTTTTATAACAGTTATTGCCTGTGATACTTGTAGAAGCTACTCTAGTCCTACAGTATGTTTTGGGAAACAGTACCTGCTGCAAATATTTCTGAATCTGTCTTTTGGGGGAGGAATGGTTTTGGTTTAGTTTTGTTTTTTCTTGTGTGGCAGCCCTTCCAACTCTTGCCTTTTGAAATTAAGTTGTGAATCCACATTTCACCCTTATAGTACAATCCTCATCAATAGCATGCATTCCAAAATACATATAACCCCCTTGGTCCCCAAAAAAATTTCAAAATCTGTGAATTTGAGGGATAGAAACAAACACCTTTTTAGAGCTGCTGTTTTTGCCTATAGTTAAAGGATCAGTTGCCAGTAGTATTGTAAGGCATCCGTGTAACACTGGACTAACTGAGATCCCAAGTGGCCAGGGCTTTCCAGATTCTCAGAGGAAATTGGAAAAGGAAGTTGTTAACTTCAAAATAGACCTGCCTCAAATAATATGATCTGGATCAGGAATGTACAGTTGCTAGCAAAGCATCTTCTCAATGTTTGGTGTATGTATTTCTCCTTTCTTGTTGATTTGGGTTTTCCTGTAGTATGAAAGATAAGGTGAAGTTCATCAGGTATGACCCTGTGTGATTTTTCTTAAGCCAATGGCCAAGAAGTTGGCTCTCTTTTTTAAAATCAAAATCAGCATTTTAGTAAATGTAAGCTTTCCATTGCCTTCCACTCCTGCCAGATTGGGTCTTGGAGTTCAGTGCTGAGGTGGAGCTGATCGTGGGAGTAAAGTGTCAAGTGCCTTAGCAGGGATTGAATTCAGGAAAAAAACAAATTTAAGAGCAATTTGCAGTTCTTTTTCAAAAGTACACAGGAGTTGGCAACTAAATTATCTGTTCTGTGAAAATTATTTCAACTTACTGGAGTGTTTGAGCTATGTGCCAAGAAATCCAGGTAGTGTCAAGCGCTGCTTTCAACTGCAAATAATTATATGTGACTTCTGTAATACATTTAGTTAAAATAATTTTTTTAAAAAATTAGATTTGTTACAATGAAATATAAAAATTACCATGAGGGAAGAAATATGTCTGTTTAAAATAAATCTATTTTGCTATTTTTTAATGTACCTTGGGAATCAGAATGGGATGTCTTTTAGTTTGTGGCAAATAGAAACTCTCCTAAATTAAATTGGTAAAAGCATTGGTTGTACTGCCACAGCAAATCTAAAGACATTATGGACAAAACTTGCAAAAAGAGATTCTTGTGATTGGAACAGATAAAATACAGTATTTATATGCTTAAGAAATAGTAAAAATAAGTTACTGGTGACTAGAATAAAGCCCCATCTATTTATGTGAATGGCTAACATAAACTGCAGTGGAGGAGCCACATGCCATGTCTCCCCTAAGTGACTGCAGAAGAATCTGACAGAAGGGCTTGAAGAAGTTCTCTGCACTGGGCTACAAAATTTCCATGTCATTTCTCCTGTTGACATTTGTGCAGAATTCCCAATGTTACTGTAGCAGAGACAATAAGAAAAGAGTCACGCAGCTTTATATCCTGTCTTGATTTTGTATCTGGCTGGTACCAGAATAAAAAGCTGTTAGAAATGTGAAAGTGCATTCTTTTTCCAAAGTTTCTTGTTTTTTTCTGAACTATTAAAGATACCTCTGTTTGTACATGTTGCAGTCAACTTAATGGATTTGCTTCAATAACAAAACATTCTAATTTTGAGGGAGTACTTCCCATTGGGAATACTATGGCAGTTTTATTATTTTTGAGAGCATGTATGAGTTCTCCAAAGCATTGTTCATGTGCACACTGTGGACCAGTATTCCCCTGGAATCTCAGCTTGGGCTGTTCCAGTCACAGATTTGGTGGACACAGAGTATTTGCAGCTAAATGTAGTTGCAAGTCACACATGAGGAATCCAAAGGCTTTTCTGCGATTTGCCTGTCCTGAGGCAGTAATTTTTCAGGTGATTCAAATTTTTCTTTCTTAGAAGAGGGATCATTCCTTAAGAATGTTGAACTTTGGAGGGAGAGCATTTCCATGTGGAACTGTGGATGAAGGATCAACAATTAGGAGAGGCCAATCCTGAAATTCTAATTCCTAGAAGGATTGACTCAAAGCCTAATATCACCTTTCCAATGTTTTGACTTGGTCTTTCAGAGGGCTCGTAGTCCAGTAAGAGAAAACCTTGAAGTTAGAGGGAAGACACCCTATTTTAATCTTTTTTAAAAAAACTTTTCTCCTATTCTCTTTTGGAGAAGCTTGTTTATTAACTCTGGAAGAAATAAACTCCATATCAGCTTAGATGGAATGCTCCACCACAATGCTGTAAGCCTTACTGGATATATACAATAAAGTTGAGGCTGAATTTGTACTCTTTGCTACTGGGTGTGATGGTTTTCTGTTTCTTTGGGAAAATATTGCAATTCAGTAGTGCTAATCCCATCACTTCTGAATTTGTTTGGAGCTCCTGAAACCTTCCCTGTTTTGAACTTTTATTAAAAAACCCAGTTAAAATCTGGCTAATTACTTAATTTCTACACTGATGCTGTTAGTGCTGGGTGATGTTATTGGTTGCTTTCCTGACTGGATTGTCTGTCTTTGTGGCATGGGGTGACAGGTCCTTACACAGGCTCATGTTTGCAACCTAAAAAGATGCTCTGTTACCTACAAGCCATATCTTGGCATTTACATGAAACCCATCAGTTTCTAGTGGATTATCCTGGTTTTATTTGGTTTTGTTTGGTTGGTTGGTTTTTTGTTTGGTTGTTGTTGTTAGATCTAGGTTATATCCCATTCCTTCAGAATAGATCTCCTGAAGAGATGCCATCGTGCCAAAAGTCAACACACTCCGGAGGCATCTTCAGTGACATCTCAAGGATGTCTCTGTTCAAGCATTTTGTACATTTTTCCCTCATGGAGATTATCTACTGCTTTCCTTCGCAGCCCATGTCTCCATTGTGCCTTTGGTGCAACATCTGGGCGTGATGCATCCTTATAGTAAAGAGTTTTAGAATCAGTGTCTTCCTACAACTGCCAGGTAAACTTCTGTGGTTCAAATACTACTTGGAGTCAGTCACTGTGGGAACAAGATGTGGAAATCAAATATTCACTGAATAAAAGAGAAGGCTGTTTAGTAGTAAAGGCAAGTTCTTTGAAATGTACTTTGTGTAGGCAGGCTTGCAACTAGCCCTCCTTCATTCTTTGTCCAAAAAGATTGGGATTTAGAAATGGAAGGGTGAAGTACATTTTACATTACCCAGTACTTGTTGCTGTGGCAACATAGATGCATAATTTTAAAGGCAAGCATTTTTTAGCCTTTGGGTAGATTGCATTTAGTGTCTTTTTCCTACTTCAGATTGAGAAACAGGATTTATGTTTCGTCAAATTTTTATAACTAGCACACATTTTCTTGAAATACGATGTATGCTATATTTGTAAAATGTATAATAATTTATAAATTAGTAAAAAGGATGATTTCCAATTGCTCTGGCATGCCTTAAAAAGAAAAGATTTGCTATTACAACAAAAATTATAATCTGTGTTACGAGAGCTTTGGTAAATAGTTTAATGCACTGGGAATTCTTGACGACAATAGATGAAGACCTGCCACCTTAAAAACTCCCTTGCCTTTACTGCTTTCTAACTGCAGTAGTCAAAAGCTTTTAAGCTTTAAGTGCTCTGTCATATTTGTGGGCTTTTATAGCAAAGAGTAGAGCAGACAGCCGTGATGATGGAAAACGATGGTAGGTAGACTTAAAATACTATAAAGCATAGAGACAATTGTATGTAATGCCTGGAATTGAAACCTTTTTGAATGAAATGATCAGCCATATGTGCCACCCTTATGGACCCTGTAAGAAGAAGAAAAGAAATGTACCCTATTGCTAACTGTGCATGAAATTGCAGTGTTAGAAGATATTGACCAGATGTTTCAATCTCAACAAATAGCTTGTTATGTGACTGAGTGAAAATCTCTCTGCTGCTTTGATCACATACACCTTAAAGGAAGAAGTAATTTAATAGAGGTTGTCCAAGTTCATCATTGTCAATAAACTTTGACTTGACCTTTGCCATCTGTTTTTGATGCTGTTGCTGATAGAAACTGATAGGCAGCTGTTTACAGTTTGTGCTATGTGAATTCTGTGCTGCCAGACAATGAAAGAAGTCTCACCACTTGTGGATTTTATGCTGCCCTTTTCTGAGTGTGGGTGTATTCATTCAGACTGCACATCATTTAGCAGGGGAGTGTGGCTGACATATGCATGGGTTTTGAAAAGGAAGTTTTGTTTTTCTGTTACAGATATGCAAAATCATACATGAAATATCCTAAAAACTGCTTTTCAACAGCATCAACTTCACTTATAGAATAGTACCTAAATACATATACAATGTTCTAAACTGAATTTTAAGGTATTTTTAAATTGCTTATCAGTTTTTAAAATTTATTTAAAGTGCTAATTCTTTACGAGTAGGCTGAGGCATTGTTAACAGTACCTTACAGTTGCCCAGTGATTCTGTCTTAATGTATCTGGGCATGATATTCCATTTTAATGTTTTTATATCCTTCTGTTCACATCTGAACACCGCTGCTTCTGACCAGAGAGGAACAACACACTATGTTGTACTTTATTTGCCACTTTTCATTATTTCACGCCCAGTCTTCAAGAAGGATGTTGGTAAATTTGGATTTCTTTTGCTGATAAAGATATTCTTAATCCTTACTTCATGCACAGCTTTGCAATATTGGTGATTTTTTAAATAAATAGTTGTATACACTGCAACAGCTGCAGAAGAGTCCCAAGTAAATCTGGAATTCTTTCTGTTGTGATACCCTTCAGGTAGCTGTCATCTGTGACAGTGATAAAGAGCTGGTGTGACCAGCCCTGTTCTGTATGTCTGTCATCTTTTACCTGGATTTGGGAAGGGAATGCACAGAGTTTGAGGACAGGGATGACACATCAGATCGGGCAGTGGGGCTGTGGTTGGTGACTCTGCCCTTCAAATGGGAATAGGACACAAGGCCAGCTGTGTCTCAGCTGTGTGCCCTCTGAGGCCTTGCAGGAGACATTCTGCCTTTGGCCTCAGATAACATAAATTAACCTTGAGAAGAGAGGCTACAGCACTTCAGGTATTTGAGGCAGAACTGTAACATTATAAATATAGCATAAGAGTGTGATGGAGTAAGGTAGGTTGAAATTAAGTGTTACTCAAAGGGAGCAGTAAAAAAGAGCACTTGCTTTTGATCACATTGAAACTTTATAATATGGCTACTACATGTTTAATTACAGAAAATATGCTTGTATTTCCTTGTACAGCAAGAAGCTTACAAGCTAGACTAAAAATAAAACAGTGAACAAGCAGATGAAGAGCGATGATGAATAGGAAATGGAATACAGGAGAATAGCAGCACTGAAAATAGTTATTTGGGTTATAGAACTTTTTTTTAGAGGCAGTTTGTTACATTTGTTTGTAAATGTAGAAGTGAATGCAGTTCTGCTCCTGAATGATTAATATTTTGATAGGCATCTTAATTTGAAAAGCTGTAGCAAAAGGCTCTTGTGGCACCATGTTAAAACTAATAGATGTTCCTGTGCAGGGATTTGTATCACACATGTTGAGTCAAATGCTGAAAAGATTTAGATATTGGTCTCAGTGCAAGGCTTTAAATAGTAATTTCCTTAAAAAAATGTTATCACTTTTATCTAATTTGACTGGAAGTTGCTTGAGGGTGTTGTCATGCATTTTAACAATATCACTTCCTCATGCAAGATTTGGCAGCTTCAGCTAATGGTGGAAAAATTATTGTACAGGACATAGGGCGCCTTTTCACAAGCCTGCTTTTACAAAGATAAGCTTATTTTTTCTTTTTCCCAATTTTTTTCTTATATGGCCACTGTGTGATAAAAGCTGTTGCAATGTTTAAAAATCCATCAATGAAAATAAAGGAAGAAAGTTGCAAAGGTATTGGAATAAACTGCAGTAACTCCTCTGTCTCCTAGGGTCTTGCTGGTGTTGTCTCGTAACAGTGATTCTGGGGTTAGGTGTACTGGGTCTGCTGGGAATGAAGTTAATTTTTCATAGCAGCCCATATGGTTCTGTGGTTTAGGTTGGTCACCAAAACAGTGTTATTTAACACAGCAATGGTTTAGCTGTTGCTGAGCAGTGTTTGCACAGCATCAAGGCCTTCTCTGTTTTTTTACTCTGCTGCCCCCAGCAAGTAGACTGTGTAGAGGGAAAGAAGTTTTGAAGGCACACAGTCAGGACAGCTGACCAAGGAGGTAATCCAGGCCACATAGAATATGGCCAGCAATAAAACTGGAAGGGAGGGAGTGTTTTTCTAAGTGGCCATGGGCTCAGACAGTGCCTGGGCATCAATCTGCTGATGGAAGGTTGTGAATGAATGTCTTTGCATCATTGCTTCTTGAGCCTTGTGGGTTTTTTTCTCACTGTTGCACTTCTCGTTCTCTCCTTTATCCCTCAAAGAGGGAGGATTGAGAGAGTTGCTGGGTGGAGGCTTAACTGCTGGCTGGGGTTACTCCACAATGGTAGGGATTTTAAATGAATGTGAAATTAAATGTGCAATGGTAGCAGACTATTGCATTATTTTTGAGCCCTAGGTGAATCATATCATACACAACAAATAAGTGAGCTCACTTGGAACAGTGACACTTTCTTTTTTTAGTATTGTTTTGCATATTATCAGGCTTCTGAGTTTTTAAGATATATTATTTCATTTTTGATCCCATGTGCTCTCATCTAAGATGAGTTGTGATTTAATTTCCTTTAACATCTAAAGTATTCCTAAAACTGTTTCAAAGGGGTTTTAATGGACAGGGATTGAATGGACTGTATATATATTGGTGGTTGGACATCACAGGGACACAGTTGGTGAGGGGCACAACAGACAGGTAAAACTTTTTGAAAAATATGTGGACTCATTCTAAAATCTAGAATATAAAAATAAGTGATACTCCATTCCTGTTTTGATTTACACTTCATTAGTAGTTGCTCACATTGTTTAGTTTAGATTTTAACAGGCATCTTAAATCTTAGCTAATTTTAGGTCCTTGGAGTCCTCTCCTCTGTGAACTGCAATTTAAAATAAGATCAGATTTGACAGGTCATGCAGAGAAGAGTCCAACTTCAAATAACGTACTTCAGATGCACTTCAGATGTCTGTATTCAGTGTTAATGAGTTTTGAAGATCCTTCACTGTGAAGGGGCATAATGCTTCCTGTTGTGTTGGCAGTTCCTAGGCATTTGGGATTCAAGTCCACAGCTGAAAACTCCAGTGTGCAGAGAAGGTATGTCAGTCAAGGCAAAGCTTTGGATGCTTTGGCGTTGTTAGTTTAAGATGACTGACAGATGTGGAAATGCACTACTAGCTGCCACTTAAAAAATTAATTCAGGAGCTCAGGCAGAGAACAATGTGGTTGTGAGTGTCTTCATCAGCCTCCTTGTTCCAGTTATCAGTGTTGTCCAGTTAATGGTGGCACTTAAAGCAAAGCAGAGAGTTGGAGTAAAATGAAATAATTTCTGAAAGGTCTTTGTAATAGACAGAAGGCTGTAAAGCTGCTCTAGGATTCATCTGTAGGATGCTTCTTTTTTAGGTCTTATGGTAATGTGTACTGAGACCCAGCAGAAGAAAACTCTCCTTTAGCAAGGAAAGTGTCTTTGCAACTGAAGACAGTGAGGTAAATTAGTGGGGTCCTCCTCTACAATGAACTTTGCAAGAACAGCAAAGAAAAGCTTCAAATGCAGATCAAGTGTTGTGGTAGGGCATACTGGATTCTGCTCCTGTGGCAGAAGCATGGCATTCTCAACATAAATAGCATAAGCCTGGGCAATTCAAAGTTAAGAACTTTCCCTTTCTCTAATTGTACAAGGCCACTGATTTTCTTTCACATAATATGAAGGGGCTTTTTCTTTTGGGGGGGGGGGTGTGGAGGGATATTGGTTCTCAAAAGGCAGCACTGAGTATCCAATCAAAGTCAAGTCACTTCTAGTGTTAGAAGTGCTTCTAGGAGTGCTTCTGTAACTCAGAAGAAAGGAGAAAGGTTGTTTCCAAAAGCCATTTTCTAATCAGACAAAAGTGGGAAAAAGGTGTACTACATCTTCGAGTCTGAGGAAGTGAAGGAGTGGGACATAGTTCACTCAGGCAGTCTCAAAGTCACAACTCTTCAGAAGCTTTTCTTGTTACCAAGTTTTCTTGGCATCTCAACATCTTGCAAGAAAAGATGGTGCTGTTCTCTGCAATTACCACCCACTCCCTGGAACACAAAGGTTCTTACACGTCTCTGATAGCTGAAGCTTGCCAGAAAGTTCATCATCTTCAACTCTGATCATCAAAAATCACATGAACAGATAGTCCTGCTACTGTGAACCCAAGTTAACCTCATGAAAATAAGGAGAGAAGTATTTTGTCACCCTCTAGTGTGTCTTGGAGCAGCCAGGATGCTGGCTTCTTTTGCAAGTACTGGCCTCGGTATTTGATTGTAAGAAACAATGTGTCTGTAGGGATATTAGATGAACCTAATATTAGATTATGCTTATTTTAAAATCAGCTGAATTTTAAGACAGGTTTGTGCTAAAGGCAAGGCATAAATATAAAAAAAAATTGAAATTAAAGTTTTCTTTGCATTCATCAGAGTGCATGCAAGAAAAATGTGAGGAAAATGCAATCTGTTTAACTCAAGAGAAGTCTGAAAGGTATTCTATTTCCTGTGCTCCTTTCTCTGTCACAGATGTTTATGCTAACTGAAAAGGTCAGGACCTGTCCTTGTGTGTACCTGATGTCCAAGCTGTATTGACAGAAGAAAACTTTAGAGCAGAGAAACACATTAGATGTCATAAACCACTCCTTGAGTTTCCTGTGTGATACCCTGCTCCTGAGGCTGTCTTGTTCTTTCATGATAAGTTCCTACTTTTGACACTTCTGTCTTTGGTCCATTAGCAGCCTCAAATTCCCTTGGGTGCTGGTGAAGATTCATGGTGTGGCCAGGTGCCAACCTCTCCTGACCAGACTGTCAATACAGTTTGTTAGTAGCTGCCTCTCTGCCTAGCCAAACCCTGGATAATTAACTCATTATACTGATTCCCGCTGAGCTGGGTCATTTTCTGTTTCTGTTGAGAGTCTTTTTCATTCAATTAAATCTTCTATTTCACATAAATCTATGAAACTAATTTTCAGTCTCTATAACCATATACCTGGCATTAATGTGTGCAGTTTGTTATTGGCCTGCATATGATACTGGCTGTAAGGCTGCATGGCTGCTTCACAATGATAAACATCTCCTGATGACTGACTCCCATTCCCATTTAGAATGCTTTAGCCAAGGAGTCACTAATAACAACAGTGTGTGAAATAGCCCAGAGAAGCCCGTTTTTTCATATCAGGTTATTCAAACTTAAAATCAAGTTCTGGGTCAAATAAAAAAGAAATCCCCAAGTGCCTGCCTTGAAGAACCTCTCTTGTTTTTTTCACATGTACGCAAAAGATGCCTGCTGTGGCTCATTCCACAAGGTGCT
Source organism: Zonotrichia leucophrys gambelii (assembly GCF_028769735.1). Classification (NCBI taxonomy): domain Eukaryota; kingdom Metazoa; phylum Chordata; class Aves; order Passeriformes; family Passerellidae; genus Zonotrichia; species Zonotrichia leucophrys. The sequence goes on from NC_088176.1 coordinate 20,902,783, forward strand.
ACTTCAGTGGTGTACCACAGAGATGCTTCTATCATTCAGTTTCACCAAGTCTGTAATGTGATGTCTGCTTTTACTGTTACTAATATGTAGCCTTTTAGCTGAGGAGGGGAGGATCAGCTTGGGCGAGTTCTGCAGCTGACAGCACCTCACCACCATTACTGTGGGAATAAGAGCAGATCATTCAAAGGCCTGTTGGTAACTGGAGATCTGTGGTGAGAGGGTCTCTGCAGAAACACTGCTGAACTGCTTTCCCGTCTTCCTCAGTGTTACTTATATACTCAAAATAATCCCTATACAGTGGGAGTATCCTATATAATACCTGTATTTTGAATAATCATGAATATGAGTAGAACAGCTGATGGAAGAAGTAGTCTGCATCACATACAGAGATTCATCTCAGGAAAGTCTGGATTATAACTTTTAATTCTCAAGTATAACTTGACTTAAATTTAAAATCAGGATTGTGAGAGCTTATATATGGCATGTATCACATCTGGATTGAAACTGAGCTGGTGCCAATAGCCAAAACTTGAATGGGAATTGTTTTTTCAGAGATCTATGTGAAATATTAGTTACTGCTGCTATAAATGTTGTCAGACTTTATATATAAAGTAATATCATATGATAAAATGTTGTAAGCCTAAAGTGCAGTTTGAAGTCTTATGTGTTTTGAAGATATTTTTGGGTTTGATTCTTTGATAAATGCTGTTCATAGTGATCTCTATTAATTCTTGTTACTCGTGACAGTAAAGCATGCTTGCATGGGGCACAAACCTTCAGGTACTTCTGTTCTTACCCGTGTGGAAATTTGTTCCATATTTGCTTACAGCTGGTCACAGAACTTTTCATCTTTCTAAATTATCTGTTCCACTTAATCATACCTCCAAATATAAAGGATTATTGTTCCTGAGGCATCCTAAATGAACACTGTGCAAATGCATATTATGTATGTGCAAAGGTGTGTCAAATACAAGGATATAATTGATATCCTTGTATGAAATGTATTAACTCTCTTATTAGGGATTTTCTTAATTTATGTTAGAGTGGTATGGAATGGATAAGCAGAGCATATGCATTTTATGAATGAGAGATTTAATGCTGCCACCATTGGATGATAAAATCTTTTTTCTCCTTAAACTTTATTCAAAATTGCTGTAAGAAAGAGACCTGGCAACTTTTGTCCACCATTGTCTTATTAATAAAGACTTTACATGACCAAAGGTTTACTTTTTTTCCTCTCTTGCTCTTCCCTCTGGAGCTGGTAATAATAAAGATGTGACTAAGTATGTATTTGCAACTTAGTTACTTGACCTTTCTACAACCCACAGCTACCACGAATGCTGCTTTGTAATGGAGACATTATCATTTATTTAAATCTTGATTAGGAAACAATTATAAGTAGGGTTTTAGTATAGCAGAAAATTGCTGTAGCCTTTAATTCATACTATAGATTGAGTGGATAAGCTTGCTGACTGTAATTAGAATGAATTATAATGACTTCAGTTGGCTGACTCACCACCAGCAGAGTAGGGCCTATGATTGTTTCTTCACATTTATTTTTTTGCACTCTTGATTTCACATTGCCGATAAATGCTGGTTTTCAACTTAGCACAAAATGGAGTTATGTTTACAGCTGAATGATACATTTTTTATTAATACAATGAAAACTTTATGAAATAACCTGGTACCTTACAAATGTTGGGCATCTGTTCTCTTTACAATTCAAGTGACAGAGCTGCTCTTAGTAAAGTTGGAGATTAGATACTTTCATGTGTGGTTTAACAGTGTAAAGAGGGTGCATTTCCTTTTTGCATGCAATTAAGTGTAAGGCAAAATGATTTTTTTCTGTACCACTTAGCTTTTATATATATTATGAATGTTGCATAATGTTGCTTATGTTTCTCAAATGTCTTTTCTTATATGCTATCCCTTTTTATTTATTTATTTTATTTGTTTGGAAGGGTTTTGTGGACAATTTTTTTCCTTTTTTTCTTTTGTATTTTCTACAGTTTTTCTTTGAAGATACTGCATGTTGCTTGATTTAGTGTAAGTTTAGAGGCAACTCCTATGAGCAAGGAACTTCTTTTTGTATAACTTGTAAAAACATACTAATGTACTTTATTTATCATGAGCTATATTTATTTAGGTTTTACATTAGGTGTTTCAGGCTCAGTGGGATCATTAAGAGTAAGTTTTGTTTTCTTTGCTGCCCTTTCCTCCTTTGATTTACAAGATGTTTTTTACTTCAGGCGTACAAGTGTTCTTTAAGTTAAAATGTAGGCATAGAGTTAAATATGGTGAGTGGAGAGAAAAAATGGAAAAAATAATATACCAGATATGTTAATTTTGTTTTGTGGTTTGTTTTTTTTTCTTCTGCCAATCTGCAGTGGATGATTCAGAAACCTCACAAAGCTGCAACTTTCTTCGGGTGCATTGGCAAAGATAAATTTGGAGAGATCTTGAAGAAGAAGGCTGAGGAAGCTCATGTGGATGCCCATTATTATGAGCAGAGTGAACAGCCAACAGGAACCTGTGCTGCCTGCATCACTAGTGATAACAGGTCAGGGGCTTTTGATATCTTCTGAAGGTACAGATGCAGTTGGCATAGTGAATGTAGCCTAATTTGCTTGGAGTATCCAGCCTTGAAAAATTGCGATTTGAATGATAAAGTGTTAGCACTGGTTTGAGACACAGAACTGCCTAGGCCATAGTTTGGGGCTGGGCAGTATTAATATACTTCCAGAGAACAGCGGTTGTCTTGTGACCAGAAAGTGTGAGATAATAATACACTACTTCTTCCTGAACTTGATAGCTTCCACTTGCTCTGGAGATGGAAAATATGTGGGAGACAGCAGTTGGTTAACAAGTATGTTTATGCAGCCTATGTGCAAACTGATTGGTACATAAGGCTTATAATTGATTTGCAAGCCAGGAATATGCCTCAGGTGATACTGAGTTCAGCTATATGCTGATAGCTGTCAGCATATAGCCAGATTGAAAGGGTTAATTTAATTTTATACAAGAAAAAAAGCTTTTTGTTTTGCTATTGCACTTTTTGAGAAATTGTTCTAGTACCTATAATTCTGTTTGTCTATGTTTTAAGAATTTCTTCTGAATTTCTTTCATGTGTTTATTTGTTACTTTTTTTGCTATTAATTTTTCTTGAGCATGGCCCTTTGCTTTATTCTTTCACCCTCTACTCAGAACTCTTGAACTTGTATTCTGCTTCTTTGCTGATTACCTTCTGACAATTTCTTCAGAGATTTCAAAGCAGCCAATCAGGTTAGCCTTAATTTTGAGACATTACTGGCACACATCAGCTCTCCCTGACTTCTGACAATATTTAAATTTTTTGATGCTACATACTGAATCAATAATGAAAATTGTATCAGTTACCCTAAAGAATATTTTCTTTTTGGCTCAAAATAAGATAAAAATATCTGTCATTATTGTTTTTGGTTTCTCTCTGTGGCTTTCACTGCCATTGGTCCTGAGGACCTGCTCTTTTCCTTTCAAAGCAGTATCAGGAGTTAGTAGAGTTTATTCAGGTGAGATAGCAGTTCCCTAATTAAAGTGCACACCATAATTCCAGAGAAGTTGGTGAATGTTCTGGGTAAAGTTAGAAAAGGTGGTAGACAGCAACGTGAACTGAAATGAGAGTCAGAGGAGGAAATGTTTTCTATATAACATGTAGAATTCTAGAACAGCTTTAATTAGAGCAGGCATCTGAGATAAACCCCTGCAGAAGGCAGGAGCAGCTTCAAAGGTAGATCAGGTTTTTCATGGCCATGTCCAGCTGGGTTGTGAGTATCACAAAGGATAGAGGTTGCACAAGCTCTCTGGGCAAACTCTTCAAATGTTTGATCGCTCTTCATGGGAGAAATTATTTTGATGGTACCCAGTTCCAGTATTCCTTCTTTCAGCTTGTGTCTGTTCTTTCTTGTGTTCAAGAATAGTGTGGCTCCACCTTCTCTGTAAACTTTCATTAGATATTTGAAGAAAGAAGGAAGGTCTCCCCTTAGGTACCTGTTCTTAATGTTCACCCAGAACTATTCTGCATTTAAGTGTTCCAGCCTCCTAATAATATTGATGGCCCACTGCTGGACTCAGTGCTCTATGTTAGTGTCTTGTAATGGAAAAGTCAAAGCTGGATACAGAACTCCAGATAAGGTGTGGAGACAGAGGTTCTCCTCCATTCTGGATCTTTAACTTCCTTTGTCTTCCTCTCTCCATATTTGCTCATATACACCTGATTGTGATGTACCATCCCTGTGTCATACACTGCTGACTCATGTTCCAAGCCTGGTTCACCAGCATCTCCAGGTCCTTCTCTGAAAAAGAGAAGTAGTGTAGTGTGTAGTACCCTGTCAACATTCTGCCTGTATTGTTGTGTGTAACTGTGTGACTTTGCATTTACCTTCAAGTTTTCTGCCAGCCCAATTCTTCAGGCTGTTGCAGATCCACTGAATGACAGACAGCCCTGTCCGCCAGCTTATCAACCTGTCCCTCCCAATTTAATGTTGTACATAATGTCTTACTCTCTGGAATAAATGCACATACTCTGTGGAGGAAGGAAGTTCATTCATCTTTGTCTGGAGTTCTGACACTAATTATGTCTACAGACTTTCCCCTTCATCTCCAAGATCCATATTCACTTTTTCAAAGAGAAAAAAGCAATAAAGATGTTTTTGCTCTGTGATTCTCTCTGCCTTCAGTCATACAGTGCTTGTGTATACATGCTGCAGCAATCACCATTTTCTAGATAACATGATGGGAAACTGAAGTCAATACTGCCAGTAGGCACACAGTATGAATTAAAAAAAACCCACTTGCATCTCAATGGAATTTAAAAATTTAGGTAAATTTGTTCATAAGAAGGTCTGCAAATACTTCTTTGACTTAATAAGCAGTATTTTTGGTTTGCTAGCATAAACCACTCTTTTTTCTTCATATCAAATATTTGCTCACATACTAGACAGTGGCTTCATCTCAATCGATGCTTGAGAGAGGCAGGAGTTCATGCTCCTTGGGAGAAGAAAAACTAGCTGATGGTTGCTGCTGAAGGCTTTATTGTGCCATTGTCCATCCTGTGAGAGCAAGTTTATTCTCAATCTTTAATTACCCTCTGATCGTTGTTTTGTTTTTAACATTCTCTATATTGCTAAGAATCACTTCAACTTTGTCCCATCTGATAACATTTTTATTGATCCATCTCTTGTCTTAGCTCCAATATGTGCTAACTTCCTTCTTCAGCTCTCTTGTCTCTTTTGGAGCACCTGACTTAGTAGCACTCCTGGTTTTCCTAGGAAGTGGCTGTATATATTTATGTTCCAGATGCCCTGATATAAACGTTTCTTGCTTCTGCTAACTCTGCCTAGCTTTTTGCAGGAAAGGGTTCTGATCTGATGTATGATTACCATCCTGAATTCTCTAGTTTAGCAGTACTAATATGCTTTGTTTTCTCAGAGCTTTTCAAGAAAATCCTAACATGTGATTAAACTCTGAAGTAATACCTTCACTCTGTCATAGTCTATGACTTTGATTTGTGCCTTCTGCTTAGAAATAACCACATGCACAGTGTCTCCATGAAGCTGTTTCGATTGAAGCACTCTGGCTGTCTCCAATTACTGTATTTCATTGAAAAATATCTACCTAGTCTGTGCTCCACATGTTGAACTGAGTGCTGTCAGACTTACAGTTTTAATTTGGAAAAGTTCACTGCTTTGTCGTCAGTGTAGCAATCTTTTATTACCCATATGTGCAGAGCATCTCTCCAGTTGGATGTAGCCACACAGAGCTAGGTTTACAGTTTCAGGGGCATGTGGTAAGTGAAAGGAAACATATAGAAAGTCTTTGCTCAGTTTTTTGGAACAGAATTGCTTTTCACTTAGCAACATACGTAGACAGACAAGATTTCTTTTTTTTTTTTTTCAAACTATGTCCTTGATGGATATTAGGGTTTGCCAAAACTGAAAGATTTAATTTGCTTTAAAGTTTGATTTACAGAAAATTACCACAGTTATGCACATGTCTTTCTTGGATTTACTTGGATCTCCACTGGATTTCTTGTCATTGAAATAGTAATACCCATGAAGAATGAAACTTGTTACCCTGTTACTTATAATGCTGCAGAGGCTTGGTGTAATTGTTCATAAATTTTTCTCTTTTTTTTTCTTTTTTCTCTATTCCAAATGTACATTAACTTTCATTGCATTTAGATTTTAGAATTAAAGAGATAAGCCCCAAATCTGCTCATGGGATGAAATGACACAACAGTAATTTTGATATATTCAGATAAAGTTGGTCTAACTTTGTTGTCATTTTGTATATGTGATCTGTTTAGCTGACAAGGATTGTCAGTGATGATTCCTTCAGGAAGTTTACTAGGAGTTACTTGCACTGTTCATGAAAGTTTTATTTTGGTCTTTTGTTTGTTTTCATTAAGTAAAGAATGTCTCACTTATTCACCTCCTTACACCTGGACATGGTACTGGGCCTGGAGGCAGAAGCATCCTTGGTGAGAGCAAATGAGCACTTTGCTCCCACCTGGAGCTGTCTCTGGATTGTAGTAGCACTCGTACAGAAGAGGATGATGTATACAGCATCAGTTTCATGCACCTTGAGAAGGCCAAAGTTTTCAATAGCCAAATGTTGCATCTATAATTACACATTGTGTTGCTAATGCACTTAAATATCACAAAATAGTGATATGTTAAAAGGGCATATATTGACTATTAAATTTTGCAAATTCGATTTAAAGCTCTGTATGTTAGCGTGGAAATAATCTGTTTCCCAATGCCCTTTCTCTGAAATATTGCACGTTATTAAACATTCTCATAATACAACTGCATAGAAGAATTTGGTCGTGGTAGCCAGAGTGGAGAGTAGAGGTCTTGTTATGACCTCCTTTTAGGAGTACGTGTGTCAGTTTTATGTGTTTCATAAGGCTGAATGAAGTGGGTGAAAAGGATGATTTAAAATAGAATGGATCTTGCATGTAACAGAGGCAATGTGATACAAGTATTTTTGTTCTTGGTAATGGAAGTTGTGTCCCACAGCTTGTGTTATATCTTGTTAGGAAAGAAGGAAGTACAAATGAGTTTTTGGTAGTGTTCCAGTAATCCACAGCTAAGCCAAAGTGTTTTTTAACAGTTCATCATCTAAAAGTAGGAACCTGACCCTTTTTTATTTGCTAAAGGAAAATGTGAACCTAATGGGGGCGAAAAACCCCAAAACAAGCCCCTTTTTAAATAATATAACTATTCATTGGAAAATTAAAATGGAAAGACTTACATACACATCAACCTTTTGCTTCTAGTGAGGGAAACTAGTTTTCAGAAGATAAACTGGAGTGACTACTTTTCTTTAGGTGTTAGGTGCTAGAGGAGTTTTAATGAAAGTGTGCAGATGCTAAAGCATATGGAGGGAGTTCATCACAGAATGAAACTAAGGTTGATTCAAGTCCAACAAAGGTGCCTTCAGAAGAAGATAATAGTGATAGGTTACCTAAACTATGTAGTTGGATTCAAGATACATTATTTAATATAAGATTTAAAGTATATTTAATCTATTATTTAAATATATTATTTATTTTTCATGAAATGGTCAAAGTATATGTGGCTTTTGGTGCTCCTTGTTAATTGGTTTTATGTTCTGTAGGATCTTTGTGAAATTGTGTTCATTGTGCAAAATTGGCAGTACTGTTATTTACAGAGGGTCTAATTCTTGTTATTTAATCACTTTCAGGTCTCTTGTAGCTAACCTTGCTGCAGCTAATTGCTATAAGAAGGAAAAGCATCTGGATTTGGAGAAGAACTGGAAGTTGGTGGAAAAGGCCAAAGTTTATTATATAGCAGTAAGTTCAGCCCCTTTCAAAATGCTAAATTTTGTGTTACAGTATCCTGAAGTTTGAGCAGTGAGTATGTCTGTTGTGTGTGGTTTTGAATGATTTTATAGGAAGGCAAGGAAAGAAAATGACTGCTTCAAGTTCAGTATTTGATTTCTTCAAAATCAGATGTATGAATGCAGAAGAATGTTTTAGTTATATGTTCACTTAAATTGATGGGAAAAATCATAAGAACTAAACATATTTTCAGGGCTTTTGTAGTAATGCATCAAATTTACATTTCACATTTTCTAGTAAATCGTTGTGAAGGATGCACAAATTATGTAGAAAAACACTATTAGCATAATTATTCACTGCAAACAGTTTGAGCTTATTTGTGTGAACAATCTTAATTGCTATTTATTCCATAGTAATTACTGTGGCACCTTATAACTCAATATTTCAGAAACAATGATTTTGACAAATCTCTTAAATGTGGGTGATGGGGCAAACTGATTTTAATGATTTAATCTTGCTTTTGGAATAAAGGGGGGTGTGAGGATGGGGTATTAGTAGATTCACAATTAGTATTCTTTTTTTTCCATCCAGAATGAATCAAGCCAGATAAATGTATTTGTGTAGATCATGTCTTGCCTATATAGAAGTGATGAATTTGTTTTCACCTTGCTCTCAAATGGATATGACTGGTCAAAATTCACAAACATAGAAGTCTAAGACAGATTAAAACCTCATAACATGCATGTAATATATGGATTCTGTATGACAACTCTTTCCATTCTGCTACCTGAGCTATATGGGAACAGCTGGCAAGAAGTGTAAAAAATTGATTATCCAGGAGGAACAAGTTCATTGAAAATACAGTTACTTCTTTTAGGTAGTGTTAATGTCTCTTAGAGGCAGTTAGTGTGCACTGCTGTAGGCTTTACATGGTTGTTATTGATTCCTGTGTATGGCCAAGACTGCCCCTTTGTAAGTGTCAAAAAATACTTACAACCTTCTCTGTGTACAAACAAAATATGTCCTGCTGTTATGACCATGTGTTTGTGCTGTGGTTAAAATATTTGTAGGTGTATTGTATACTTATTTTTTAATGCTGTTTTTTTCACATGTTCTGAGGTCTTTATTTTTCAAATGCCATGCTTGGGAATTACTGCTGTTGGCTGAAAAATTTTGGAAGACTAAGAGTATAGTTTAAATAAAGAGGAACGACAAATATTCCCAAAAGTTTTACTGCACTAAGTTTGGGAATGCCCTTTTTTTAATTTTCCCATGCCTGTATATCATTCCCAGTGAAAATTCCAATGTACAATTTGATAACATTTAACTTAGTGGAGATGCTTCAGGAAAACTGTGAAGCATTACATGAGGTGCTAAACAGATTTCTACTTTTTAAGATAAGACTGTCCTCTTATTTCAGTTCTGAAGTCACTCTTGTGTGTTCAGTCAGTTAGATCACTTAAATTTTGACTAGGTGATTCACTACACTGATTCTTGTATATATTAAAAACTATTTTTCTCACATGCGAGTTCTACAACATCCAGACTTTGTCTGGGAGCCAGAGAATCATTGTACTAAACTGAAAATAAACCTCAAGATGAGCATGTGATAATGGATAAAAAAATTAAATTGAACTGCTGATAAATTGTATTATATATTTACTATTTGAAATTCAGATTAGGGAAGTATATGATTGCAGGAGATGTTTTGAGTGAAGAACCTTTTTCACTTGTATAGCAAAAGCATTCAAGGACAGGGTCACTCAGATTTCTAGGACAGTATTATCACTTCAGATTACAGATTGAATATGTAACTCCTTCATATGTAATATGAAGGAGAGGAGACAGTGTAGAACCATCCATGGTTCTTCATGTTACAGTGTGCTTATGCCCTTTTCTTTCATTTAGCTTCTTTTCTTGTGGGTTTGTAGTGATTACCAGATTAAACAAAACCATGTAGTGAGCAATTACCACTCCTGAGGTAGAGAGTAGCTCTGAGTCATTAATTTGTCTGCTATTGTCTGTCTTCACTTTAGTCTTGTTACCTTCCTTGACTTTGCACTGTGCATATGTTGCTTTTCATTTCCTTCTTTCTATCCAACTGTCACCTATTTCTGGGATTGCATTAGAGTGTATGTCAGTGACAGATACTTATTCTGGAAATCCATGTCCTGAGATTATCAAGCAATCTATTTTCTTGGCAGAACTGGGCAGTTGTTGCTTTAGGACAGGTCTCTGATATCCTGTGGTCATCTGTATATGCTTCCTAGAACAGATAATAAGCTTTTCAATGCAGCATTCAGCAGAATGACCCTCATGTGAAACTTAGCTCTGAAATCTAATCAATTCACAGAGGGAGGAGTAGGTACAAAGGAAAAGATAGTGAAGCCCTGACAGAACCCTTAAAAACAACTTCTGTTACCATGAATGAACACAATACATTTATTTTAGCCATCTGGTAATCAGATCCAGCAGACAAATTATAGAAAGGCTAGCAGAGAATAGGACCTAGTAAATCACAGATAGAAGCAAAATACAGAGGCTGCCCCAGCTTTCTCAAAGGTAGTAAACTTTGAAGGTGTATTTTAATCCTTTAAAATTACTGTATTTTGAATCATTTAAGATAGGCTACATGTACTGTCAAACTCTATGCAATTTCTTTCCCTTCTCCAGACATAATGCCTATACTTGTGGTAATTTATACCATTGACATAATATCTTCCAGTCTGTCATATTCATTTCACTGTGCATCAGCTAGCTGTGCTGCTGGTGTCTGATTAGAATTCACTGTGAGGAATTTTATTTGGTTCCTACTGAGGCTAGAAGATGTCTCTTCCTCAGACATTTCCCTTATTTCAGAATAAGTTCAGAGTCATGATAGCACGAAACACTGTCATTCAGTCTCTGGAGCTGTGAGTGGGACACAACATGAAGCTAATTGTAAATTTGGGGGAGCAACAGGCAAATTCATTTTTTTCTCTTTTTTTTTTTTTCCTTTTGCTTTTTTTTGCTCCGTGAGTTTGTGCTTGCTGTCAGGACTTGCATTTTAGAAATCATAAGTGTCAGAGTTGCATCTTACAAACTTGGGTGATAAAACTCCGTATTTGTGCACCTTGTCTTATTTTAAGAGGCATCTGTGGGAGTTGCTGGTGTTCAGCTTCTTTAATATTGCACACAAACATTTTGACATTATTAACGCAACTTGCTGTATATAGCTGGTAATTTTCATATTTTACAAAGGCCTGAAATGCAAAGATATTTTAATTGTCAGTGGTTTTGGTTAAAAAAAAAAAATCTGTTGATAAGAGTTACTTAGAAGAGCAGAAACAATTGAGAAGAATTTTAGTCAATTGTCTTCAATGGGTAAGTCTTTGTTACTGTATATAAGTAAGAAATTTTGAATTTGTTCTTCCATAATGGGAAGAAAATGGAAAAGGAGAAAATGCTTTCCTTCATTAAAAGCTGCACTTAACCTTGTGAAATCTTTACTGTATCAATTAATCCATATGGCTTGCTCATACAGATAACTGAAATTTAACTTTCTCCCTGTACATGAACATGATTGTTTACAAGTGTGGTGGTTTCCCAGGTATGTGCTTTCTCCTGTTCCAGTTAGCCATCCTTATTTCAGCCAGTTGTTTAGTTTTACTTGTTTTAGTTTGTCCTTTGGTCCAACACCTGCATTTGTTCAATGTTTGCAGTTGTTGATTATGAGGTGGATGAAACACTGGCATTTGATGCTCATATTTTTTGGTGCTGAAGGAATGTGTTTCTTCTTGACAGTTCCTTCTGTGCTTCAGTTGGGTTTTTTTTTTTTTAGTTGTTTTTTGTTTCCCAAGAACTTTCCTTTACTGAGCATCTGAAATGGCAATATTGACTGCAGTTGTGTTCCCAATCTGTGGTAATGTGAGTCTCAGCCTAGAATGGATCATTAAAGGAGCTTCCAAAACCCAAGAAGATCTTCTTGGTTATTTTGCTGTTATTTCATAACCTGTAAAAGTTTCAACTGTTTTCTTCTGCATAGCAAATACTTGAAGTTTCTCAGTGATGATGCCCTTCAGTTGTACCACATTGATTATAAAATTTTCTAATGCTGTTTAGATTTGTTAGCCCACAGTTGAGCTACATTCAGCACCTTCAGTATCTTCTGTGCTTTCAAAGTTAATATCAAGTGTAGCTTATTTTGATGATAATGACAGTTCTGACAAATACCAGGAATTCTGAGCTTAGGCCAAGTTTCCAGGAGGGAATGTCATTTATTACAGCAAGTCATAATGAACCCAATGCACCACACCTATCTGCTGGAGAAATTTTTAAAACTCCAACCACCCTGGTCTGTTTCAACAAACACTGTGGTATTTTTATATTGATTTTCTTTTAATGCCCAAGTGCTTGTCTAAGCAGAGAGATACTGTGGTAGTGTAGTGGGCTTGATGGAGGAATTATCTGGTTTCAACATGAGTCTGTCAAAACATAAGCTTGGTGTCAGCAATGAGTAGCAAAGCTTAAATAACATTCTACAGTATTTTACATGAAATTTGGCTATTCTACTTGAGAAAAAATGCTGATTATTACAACAATGTAAGTATAAATGAAATTTCTTTTGTGTTGTCTCTTCCTTTTAGAGGCATATTCAGTGAATGCATTTTTATTGTAATATACTGCTATGATGAGTATGATAACTTACAATGGATTTTGATAGGCTTTTTCCTTTGAGATGTGCTAGGTCTGTGTGTGCATCACAGGAAACAAGACACTGGCAGGAAGCAAAATATCCCTTAAAATGGACATTTGTTTGAAGAACTTCACAATAGTTTTGTCCCATTGATAACTTTTGCCATAGTGCTCTGGCACCAGTGTGTTATGCCATTTGACATGCAAAACTGTTTCTCACAATGATGAATAGGTTCTATGGCCAGGAAACCACCATACTGAGTATCTTAGCCATAGAGGAGAAAGTGCAGCTAGTAACAGTTAGTTGTGGCCTGGGATAACATCCCCTTACTGAAACCCAGCGTCTCGAGGCATTGTGTTTTCTGGAAATCCTAGCTGAAGAGGGATGCATTTATTGTGGAGAGATGGTAGACTCTGTATCTAACCAGGAAGTAAATCTGCCATTTACTGGCTTCCAAAGCAAATATGGGGAAAGAAGCCCTTCTCATAAATACAGAAACCCACAGCTTTATTTCTTTGATTAAAATACAAAAAAGCTGTGTCTAAACCAGCCGCATAATGTGTCATCTTGTGATATATTTAGGGAGTGCATTATGCTACCATTTCAGGTATAGCTTCTCATGCATAAACTATTTTCTTAGTGTTTTCTCAAGTAACTTATGTGAAAAAATGAATGAGAAACTTCTTTCTTATTTTTTATTGTGAAATTTGCTCTTCAAGATGCCATTCTTCAAAGTGAATGCCTTGTACTTTATGGTGAAAAATACGTCATCAGCTTTTAAGGAAGGTTGTACCTCCTGTTTCTATAGAGTAAAATTAAGGACAATCTGTGTAACATTGTAAAAATATTTAGTTCTAAATGTTCACCTCTATGTTATTAATTGTATTTTTTAAGATGAAGAACATACATATTTTCTTTTCAGTCCTTCTCCTCCTACCCCAGTAGCCTTTAAATTGCAGATATGTTTCTTCAGCACAGTAATTAGTGAAGTTCAGTCATTGCTCCTTTTATCATGTGATTTTGTGTGGTTTTTTCGAAGAATGCCTTATTAGAACACTTACACAGCCAGTCTAGCTGCAACAGCCAGGCGGCAATAGCAGTGCCATTTTTCACAAAGAAAATGTTGAAAAGGAGCCAAATGTTTGGTGGCAGAGTCTGTTGCTAGGAAATCAAGTTCCTGAGGCGATTAATGACAAAGCAAGCAATAAAAAGAAGGCAGAATTACAGATTTAAAAGAGAGGGAGAAAAAAAGTGGTTGGTGTTATAATTACCCAAAGAAATCCGTACTCATTAAATTGGCTGTTTTTATGATTGACTTTAATTGGAGGTTAGCTCAGATATTTAGCTCCTTTCCCACCCCTTTAAACACACACATGCACATAATCTGTAGAGCTGCAGACTTGTTTTTCTAAGCATTGAGAGGAGCTTGCCCTGTAATTTGATCCCCACTGACAGATGCATTTTCTATGCTGCCATTTTGAATTAACCTATTGTGCAACAATTTTCCTCAGCTCTGTTGAATAAAACATCAAGTCTTATTACCTCAGATGGATTTGATAGAGTAAAAGAATGTACTTCTAGCTGAAGTAGACTATTTGCAATGAGTTCAGTGATTTGAACTCTGCCAACAAGCCCCAATAATTTGTGATGTATACTTAAAGAATGAAAGAGAGAGGAGCCACGTGGGGGGTCTTTTTGGCTGTATGAAGTTCAAACACAAACCTCAGAGTAATATTGTTGTATGTGCTAAGGTTATGTCCTGAGATCAAACCTTTTTAGATAAAGCATGTTAACTGAGATTTTTTACTATTAAGCAGATTAGGTTTGAACCAGAGATTCTCTTACCCAGTAGTTATCCAAACTGTCAGGCTATTCTGAGATTAAAAAAATAAAAATCAATCCCCTCTCCCAGAAGCCCCAATAGCTGGATTTTACCTCCGAGACTTCTTTTGTGAAGACAAATTTTCCGTATAAAGTTGGGCGAGAATAAATGATGTTTTTCAATTATATTAAATTCCAAATAATTCTGTGATAAGGGGAGAAAAGGCTTTCACCTTATTCACTTTTCTGCCCAATTAGGAAAACTTACACAGTTGGTTCAACAAAATTTTGGCACAGAAATGGGAAAGCAACTGACCCTGACATTTAAATCCTGTCATGTTTCATTGCTCGTTTCAAGACAATATTCCCTACTTGGAGCAAGTGATAAGTGAGAAAATAACCTTTTACAATACCTGCAAGTGAATACACAGAAGCTAACTGTAAAAACTAAATGATTCCATAGCTCTCTGAATTCCGAACCAAGCAGTGAGACAATAGAACTGTGCATATTCTGTCCAACAAAACCCACATTACTAATCAGATGCCAATGCCAAGCTGTCTGCTTTGTTAAATACCCAGGTTCCCTGAGGCAAGAAGACAGCTGCTATAACTACTATGAAATTTGGTAGCTCAATCTATTTTTGCTACCCTTGGGCTATCAAGCTACTGTTAATTCAGACCACCCCAATTGGTACACTTTAGGGATTTTTTTTCAAAGTGTTTGTAATTAAAATGATAAAACATCATTATTACCCCAAAGATGTTGTGCACGCTTTGTATTTGACAGATACCTATGGAGATAAACCCAGCGTGTAATTTTCATTGACATAATGGTTGTGATTGCATTACCCTTTTAAAAGTATATTGCTTTTTAAAGGGGGGGTGGGGAGAAGAAGGGAAAGGGCATGCTTTTATTTCATTAATAGAATATGTAAATCTACTGAAATACTAAATCAGTCTCTTGGTTGTAAGCTACTTGTCTGCAAAGACTGAGTCAGGCTTAGCAGCAGGCTGGGGAGTGCTGAGAATTGGTGTTCACAAGGGACAGGGACCTGCTGTGCCACCCACAGCTCACTGCAGAGACCTCTGCTCCCAGGTGCCTCTGCCCTTAGGGACACTGAGTCTCAAGTCATACATAAAGTCTGGGCAGACTTAACACACTTATTTAAATGTAAATTAAAAAGGGAAGACTTCATACTGTAAGTGGTAAGGTGACTCAGTTGGAAGGGAAATTTTTACTGTAGCTGCTCTTGCATGTCAGGCTTTATTCGATGCTCTCCTTATGAGAGCATAAGAATTTTGTCTGTTACCATGTCAACTTTCTTAGAGCAAAATCTCAAAACTAAAGCACCATCAAATAAAGGCATTAAAAGCTCTGAAACAATATTGGTTCTATCTTGTGTTAATTTTTGTTTCAGTACTTCTCTGATAACATTTTAAAATAATCAATTATTTAAGACTGTTCTAAGGACTAAAACTTGAAATTTGTGAGTTTTTCTAGATTGAGTTAAACTTGTTTGTTTTCTTTCCTACCTACCAAAATTTATCATAAATTCATAGTCACCAGTCTTGAGTACAGTTGGTTGAAATGTGAGGTTCCTTCTTTTTCATAAAGGACTTGATCTCATTAACATGAGGAAATGTCATAGTCTACATAACCCTGAAATATGTATTGTATCTATGTCATCGACTTTTACATTAAAAAACATACAAATTCTGCACCAACTGTGCTCTGTTTTACATGAATAAAGTTTATTTCTTTAACAGCAAAGACTGCATAACCTTAGAGCTAAACTATTTATGATAGCCCACTACTTGGTCTGAAGTGAAAATTATAGTTTCATTTGTTATTTCCCTCTATAATAAGGACAGTGCAGTTGTTTAAATACAAAACTTTTTTTTTGCAAATTATTATGCTGAATGATTTGCTTTGAAACGAGCATTGAAGTGGTAACATTTGGACATGATATTTCAAAGCCAGTAACTTGCAGTAAAATTACAGAATGTTAAAATATGCATGCACATAATGCAAGGAGATTCAAATATGCTCTTTCTTATCCCAAAATTTAACCTGTGCTGAGGGGCATTGATCTTCACTGTAGGCTGCAGGTGCTTTGAAATAACAGGATAGGAACCTGCAGGCTACTTTTTGATTCTGCAAGAAACAAACCATTTTAGAAAGAAAAACTACTTTTACAGCATAGCTAACCAATATCCTAAAAGTCTATGTCAAGAAGGTTTTTGTGCTATAATGTGCTTAGTAATTGTGTACTTGGAGTCAAAAAACCATTAAAAAAACTAATACTGCAAAAATGCTTCTGCATGGATTTTCAGTGACAATACATTAAACACATAAATAGTATGCCTTGCAGATTGGGCTTTTCACAACTTTGTGATAAATTCTTCGGCTCTTTAGGAGGCAAAGGGCTGAGTCCTGCCAGCTTTGTTTGTTATCAGGTTATTTGAAACAGGAGTTGACTGATCCCAAAAGCAGGCTCTGGAAGTTCATTTGAAAGGAGCTGCTGAGGAGTTTTTGTGGTGTGGCTTTAATCCTCCTGGTCATCAGGCTGTTCAATCAGCAGTGCACCAGGTCACCTTGGTAAATGTGCTTCAGACTGTCTGGTTTGGTCAAAAGAAAGAAGATCCTCCTTTCTTCTTTTCTTTTTCATTTAATTAAGGGTAGAATGCTCAAGGAAATACTACATTCTTTGAATAAGGAATAAGTGCTGGTTTTGAAGAATTTTTTATAATTTGAAGAGTGGATGTGAGACACTGTTTCTTTCTAAGGAATATACAGATCATCATGGTAGCAGGTAGTGCTTGACAGATAAAACATCATTTTAGCAATATGAACAAGATAAAAACATCAGTACTAATCATCGCAAATGTTTGACTTAAAGAAAATATAAAGGCCCTTAGAATTTTTCCGTAATAGAAGGATTTTGCTGATGCAGCTGCTGTGGAAAGCTGTCCTGGGGATTTACACTTCCTTCTGGCATAAGCACCCTAATATGGAGGTGCTTTGTAACAGCTGCTGCCCCAGCAGAAGAGCTCTCACCTTCCCAATCATACTTGCACCATGTTTCTATTGGCAGGACTGTGTTGGTTAAGGATAATGTGTTTTTTTCATGTTTCTAAATAATTTAGCTGCTTGAACAAAATAATTTAATAAACACTTGGTGAGTATTCATCATGAATACCCAGACATCATGGTCCATAAATATTGCAAAACTCTTCCAAAGTCAGAAGATTTCCCATGGTTTGTAGATGGCTAACAATTCTCACCCTTGAAGTTGTGTAGATGAGAATATGTGTCTTGTTACCACTTTTTATGCTGAAGTACAGAAGTTGTTTTACAGAATGCCACTGCTCCTAATAGTTTTTCCAACTATGGTATTGCCAGATGCAATATAACAATGCTTTCCTGCATATTTGAAAATGGTGGGAAACAGCAGTTAACAGTATTTATCATGAAATATGCCTCAGCATATGCCTCTGAACATGTCTTTTTAAGACCATATGGAGTATAATTGGTGCTGAACAACATTGAGGTGTTTTGTGAAAAGTAAAGGCTAAGCATTATAAAGAGTCATAAAATGTGAAAGAATGAGGCAAATGTAAGACATGGGAGAAAGAGGGTGGTACTGGATACTCTGTCTTGTTCTCTGCATAACCTGATGTGAGAGACCACAGAATTTTTCGTAGATTTCTCTTCACAGTAGTGGGGTTAAAAGAAAGAAATTTAGCAAAACAGTTGGCAGGTAGTGGATATTGAAGATTGTGTGAGTAATTGGAATGAAGCAGAGACAACTTTGTCATCTACTGAGGGCACCCAGGACAATACTGGCATTTATAGCTGTGCATACTGTCATTGATCACAGCAGAGTAAGGTAAGAATGAACTTTGTTCCTTAAATATGAATTTCCCCTGTCCTTTGAAGACTGTAGTCAAGGTGAAATACCTTCTATTTGTTTAGTTATTAAGACAGCTTATTTCCAAGAGGAAAAATTCCAGCTTAGAATTAATAGACCAATGTAATAAAACGTAAATTCCTCGTTATTTTATTTATTTTAATTGTGAATGACAACTGAATGTAGAAAAAAATTACAAACTAATAGTGATGGAAAATTTTCAACAATAAGAAGAAACCAATTTTTGCTGAAGAAAGAGAGAAATTTTCAATGAGTGTGTATATAAAGGATAGCAAGTATTCATTCCCCAGAACTAGTGCTGTCCCTAAGTGCTTCTTTATACTGCTGAGAATGGGCAGAAGAGAGTTTCTGCTGAGGTCTGTAGATTCTTATCTGCCTAATTGAGCCATCATTTGTTGACATGAGGGAAATCATGTGACCTGCCTTTAATGCATTTCACAGTAACAGCAGAAGTAGAAAGTGTAGTCCATGGAAGAGGAGCAGAAAATGTTAATATTTTTTAGACAACGGAATCTTGTGAAATTTTTATTGCAGCAGAGTCGCATGTTTGAACATTACCATGGTAAATATATAAAATAAGATAATCAGATTCTAATTATCTTGAAAACATTGAATTTCTTTCTATTACAAAGCCTACAGACCTTCAGAATAAGAATATAATAAGTACTTAGTTTTATCAGTATGATGATAAAATTAGGTCAGTAAAATTGAAAGCATGTGTCATCTTTATTTTCTTTTGAGTAAAAATGTCATTATGGTAATCTGCCCAATTGCAGAGTTGGTACCAAGTGTTGTACAGTGGTAAAAGTAACAACAGAAACACATCAAATATTATGATTTAGTAGATAGATAACAAAAAAGGGTATTAAACCCCCCTGTAATTGGAAGCATATTCTCTGCTTTATTCAGTCACTCTACCATTTCAATTTTATATTAAACTTCAGTCATGCTCCATAACCAAATATCCTATTTTATAGAATGTAGAATTACAGGCTTAACAGTTGTCTTGTAGGGGTTTTTTACAGCACTAGGTTGAATTGATCTCATCTGTAAGAAAGTTAATTTCAATTTTGTTTTAAAAACATGGGATTATTATCTGCTCTGTTAAGTGGCAAGGTTGGAGGAGATGGGTACAGCAGCAAAACCACTTTAGAATTATATCTAGATTTTAACAGAGTAACCTGAGATTGATAGCATTGTGGAGACTTATTTACTAATTAATAGATAATCTGATTGTGTCTGCTGATTTTCATATGGCTAGCAGTCGTGACACCGCTGACCTGACAGGAAGGAGTATCAGAAGAATACTCCAGTCCTTCTGCAACTGCAGATCGGTGTTGGAAATCATCTCTGCTGAAAATAGTTGGCAGCTGCAAGAATATTGTATGTGCTTGTTTTTAGTCTTGTCTGGACATCCATGTGTGGCTGCTGTTGGGATGCCATACTGGACTAGGAAGGACTTTGAACTGATAATTTACTATTGCAGCTTTTAAGTTCAAAAGATTCATGGCTTGCACCTCTCATTCTTGCTTTTTGACCTAGTGCGAGAACTGAAATGGAAACAATAATGAAAAGTAAGACAAAAAGCATCAGAGGTTAAAAAGAAAAATATGAATCTTTAGATGTTGGGGAAGAAATTCTCCTGGGCATGTTATAATGCAGTATCTTTCTCTTTTGCATAAAAAGAATATATGTGCTTTAATGTTTCATTTTCAGAAATATTGAGATAATGTTAATATAGTAGAATACAGCTTACATGTTGGTGAACCATGGTAGAGAATTTAATGTATTTTCCACACTGTTCAAGCTATTGGTTTTAGATTTGAAAATAGATTTTGGGAAGCTATAATTGTTTTAAAGTTGTGTTACCAATTAGAAAGCAATTCAACAATTAACATCTGCCCTAAAGGCAAATGTTTTAATTCTGATAGTACAATGCAGTAACATCTAAGTAAGTAGAAAATTCCAGGATGAATTTAGACTTTTACATGTAGAAGACAATATCCAGCATGTTACCCAGGATGTGAATTCCATTTTCTTAGCTGTAGGCTATAAATGGTCATAATACCTAAAAAGCTATAACTGAATCACAGTTGATGTGTATTTAAACTGCTTTCAGAGTCATCCTTAGCTCCTTGTTTACTCATATAGAGGAATTGTTCAGGCCTTTGGACAGAATGCGGGATATTTTGGTGCTGAGTGATATTTGCTGGGAAGGAAGAGTATTTCTACATTTCTTCCCATTCTCCTCACATCCCAGTTAGGCAAACCTTAGATATTGCTCTTGCTTGCTCTTTTTATACTCAGAAATATATGTATGCATATGCAACTGATCAATCAGTTGCAATTTGGAAAGTAGTTTTTTTTTCCTCCTCCTAACAATAATTAGGCAGTATTGCTATAGGAAGAGGAGTTTTTTCCAAAAATCTAAGTTCAGTCATCATTTTATCTTTTCAATCCTATTAGTACCATATATATTATAATGGTAAAAGTAGTCACTGACATTTTATTGTAAATAGACACTATTTAGTATTGCATCAGTTTTACAACACTGTCTTGCCCTCTTGTTACAATTCAGGTAGGTTTTCAATTCAACAATAGACTAGGTTTAAAAATAATAGAAAATACGTATCTTCCCATGGAATTCCTGGAAGCTGCTTCCACTGGTAGCTGGGAGACTTAAAACAAGAAAAATAAACCCTAAAAAACTTAATATTATTGTGTGGTTGTGGTTTTGGTTTTGCCAATTCAAAATGTCTAGTGGAAATAAATTTCTGGTTTTGTAGAGCAAGAAAATGGGGATCAAGATAATAAAAACTTTGGTTTGTTGATGTGGCCAATGGCAAAAAATTAGTGTTCCAGAGTGACTCATCTGTACCAGAAGGGCAGCAGTAGCCCACAGCTAAATAAAAACAAATATCAGTTACTTTGTGTGTACTCTTATGTTTTGCTTATGTGCATTAATTATTTTAGATGAAATAAGATTAAATACTTACTATGACCTCAATGAACTGGAAAATTGCATTATGAATTAGGCAAAATCTTACACAACAATCCTGTACAGGTTTTGGGCCAAATCTAGGACTGTGTTTACAGTCCTTTCAAGCTGAAAAGCTGTAGCTAAATATGGAATTTTGATGAAATGCGCAAAATATGTTAGCTGTAAATTCTACAAGAGTATTATTTGCTTGGAGTTCTCTTTGCCTTCACTGATAAGTTTGCCTAGCACTACTCAGAAATGATGACTGCCCTGGAATGGGTGATGGTTCAAAAATAAGCCTTGTGCAAATCAGTGGGAGTTAATATTTGCCTGATATGACAAATGCGTAAGAAGTTTTAGAGCAGGCATAAAAGAGGTTCCCAAATTAAAATCTCTTGTTTAAAAACAATGAAAAGCTTTTAGAAATCCTGTGAAACATTGTGAGTTCATCTTCTGTGTAATGTTTATTGCCACAAATGTTTGAGAATATATTACAATAAACTACCCAGTTCTTCCCAGATGTTAAGGATTATTATTAATGACTCATTTGGCTTTGTAATTGCCATAAAAATTTTTCATTACCAAAACCTCTGATGAGAAAACAGCTTTCCCAAAATTTCTCAGTACACTGGTTTTTATATTGAACTTTATAGTTTGTTTGTTTTTCAAAAGCTCTTAGCTTGTAATGTCTGATAAAAAGCAGTTTTTTGTCTAAAATTCATTGTAAAAGGGTGCACATATGGTTGATCTGCCTTTGTCTTATTTTCCATAGCCTTGTTTGGCATAATGTTTCAAATAATGGAATACCACAGATCCTTCAACCCCCTAATACACTCTGCTGTTTTGGTAATAATGGGCCAGAAAAATTGGATTTCATTCTTTTGTCATCTTTATTCCCTCTAACTTGCCACATTAAAAAGATTGCTGCCATTTTGCAACAGAATCCTGGATTTTAAGTGTGTGGAAGCAGAGGGCTTACACTGAAAGGATGGTTGGTTTAGTCTCCAGAGATTCTTTTTTTAAATGCCCTTCAAGATAATGTTCTCTATACTTTGTCATTTATTTTATAGTTTAATTTGCTTGTGTCACATGGAAGATTTCTGTTGCTTGCTCTAGTTTGATGTAAAATATAAAAATTCATCTTGTCATTCTTGGAATCCCTCCTGCTGATGAGCTGCAGGATTCAGTAGCCCACAGTCATGTGGGCCTTGAAACTGAGTCATGGACCTCATAAATCATCTGAAGAGCTGTAATGGTACAGTCTGCAGCAGTTGCCATACATAGGAGGTGTGACTTTTTCCACAGTATAGAAGGAAATAAGTGAGAGGGGGCACAGAGCATGTTATAAGAGAGTTTAGAGTCCTATAGGTAATGCTGCTCATGTTTTTATTCAACATGTTGAAGATACTTTGTTAGGATGTGGGATACCTCATTCAGTTTACAGTGTGGTTTTCCTGAGAGGGTAACATTGGTTAAGCACAATAAAGCAAACAAATCATTTTCTCCAGACATATGTGGTTAAAGTTCAGTGATTGTTGGCATTAGGAGCCCCAGACCAGTAGTGGTTGATGTGCCTTTGCTAATGTGAGTGCTTGTGGTTGGTGGTTCAAATGGAGCCATAAATCTAGGTGTAATTTTTCCCCAGGTTTGCTCATACTTTTGTTATATACCTCTCATATCTCTTTTACAAGAGCTTGTGTGCTGGTAAGATCACCCAAATATTTGATGCATTATGTTGACTATGCTGCATAATTGCTAATTAAAGTTTTATTAAAGTTTTATTCAACACTGTCATATGTTCATAATGGATATTTGAATTTTTAATATAAATGTTGGTGAGTTTAATAAAAATATAACTTGTCATCTGACTCTGGCAAGCTAATCCTAAAAAAGAAAGGGAAAATAATTTCATTTCAGAAAATAAATTTTCAGATACTAACAAGTCATATGCAAAATTAAGCACACTTTCAAGTTGCTGCTTTGTCAAAATGGATTTAGTTAGGGAAATTCCTGTGGATTTAAGTGAATTCTCCCAAGAAGTGGTGTACGTGACAGAAATAATGAAAACTACTTAACTTGCTATGAAATGCACAACATTTATTATCACTTTCAAAGCTGATATTTCATGCAGTTGTAGCTGTTTATGACTGGCTTGAAAGCAGTTGGATAAGGCTGCTTTCAGAGGTGGCCATGCTGCTCCAGCTGGGATGTAGCAGGACCATTGACAGTTGGATTTAGCTAAATGGGAGTTGTGCTGCTTTGAGCAATGCTTTGTTCAGGGCTACTTTGTGCTCTGATCTTGATAGTTTAAGGTGCTCTCCAAACTTACAGGGACATAGTTTAATACAAATGTTCAGGCATGGTTTGGACAAAGTTACTGTCGTTGATTTTCCTTTAAGTTCAAAAAACAAGAAGTAGCCTCAGCCCCTCTAGTTGCTTTAAATCAATGCTGTTTATTACATAAACTCTTCCTTTTATATCACTCTTATTAGATCATCTGACATATAAAACTGGGGTTTAGATACTGTTAATTCTCTTTAAAATATTATTCAACAGAATAAAATAGAAATATGAATGAGCAATAAAACTGTGTAACAAAGCAAGAGCAGCATTTACAACTCGAGTGAGCTGATGGAGTACAGGAAGTGCTAAGGGAAGAGTAGGAGATCATAGCCATGCTGTAGGGAAATGTGCACAAAACACCCTCTCAGCTTTCAGTAATCTGCAGCTCAGGGTATTCCTCAGCTAAAGGCAGTGGCATGTTGTTCAAGAGTTCTTGAGGTTTATCAGCTTTCTACAAGTAAATGTAAATAATAATTTTTTTTAACTTCTCCCTTTGTGGTCTCCTAGTGTAGCAAGTCGTACACTACAGTAATGTATGGTTGAAGTAGAATTTTTTAATTTTAAACTTGCCACATGGTAGTTTTATTGGATGTCCTTTGTTCCCCGCAGCATCAGAGACACTGAGCTATTTTTCTCTGTGTCCTGAAGCTCAGAGCTTGCTGTGGCTTCTAGAAGGAATGATTTTATATCAGGTGGTTGACATGGAGTTAGCAGTTAGGTGAGAGTGACCCCATATGGATCTGGTTAGTGTGGGCAGGTTGTGAGGAAACACTTCTGACTTGGGCGGTGGAATAGGCTGCAGTGTGCAAAGGCTGGGCAGTGCTAAGGCAGCCTGGCAGTCACTCTGCTGAGCTATCCCATTCAGTGGTGTTGGATGTACACCACTTCCAGGGAGCAGCAAGATGTACTTTCATTCCAAAAACAGGGATAAACTCCAAGTGAAGTCTTGCTATGAGTTACCACAGAGTACAAACTGTATTGGAGATTAGGCTTGATTATCTTGGAGGTCTTTTTCAACCTGAATGACTATAGATTCTATTACAGTCTAGGTTACTCTATATATATTTTATAATGTGGACAAGCGCTAACACAGCAAGTATATGTAGATTTGTATTTCTTTTTTGATATTAATTATCCTTCCATTTTTTCAATCTCATATAAAACAAAGTATCTCTTAATTATATGATGCCACGTGATTGTGGCATCCTGGGTCTGAATTTCTTAGTTGTGGTTATCTTACTCTGTTTTCATACACCAGATTTCCCTGCAATCACAGACTGCTGCTTCTGGCTCCCGAGAGCTGAACACTGTATTTCAGCTGAGGATGTATTACTGTAATTTATTCAGAATTATTTCCTGAATTTTGCTTTTTTGCAGTTGCTGAGTAATGAGTTTTTCTCAAAAAGGTAAACTTTGAGGATGTATCTGGCTATGAGCATGTGAGAATAGTCCTTGCCCTAAGGCCTGAGTCATTATGTCTGGTTTGGTGCTGCTGGTGAAGAAGAGGGCAAACTGAAAGACTCTGATCAGAAATCAGTTTCCTTCTTTGTAAGTGGTTTGTGATAGTTTAGCTTTCAGGAAGTTGAAAATCCCATATGTAAAAAAAGAATATCAATCTTGCTTACATTGTTTTGAATTGGTATGCGAAGGGGTTTTTTGAAGTTATTGTGTGGTTTTGTTTTAAGTTGTTTAGACAATTCACAAAATGTTGCATATGTGGATATCTCCCAAGAGTGTAGACTTCTGCTGCTTTGAAAGCCTAAGACTATTGTATATCCAGTAGCAGAAAGGTAAAACAAACAACAACAACAACAAGGGAAACACCAAACAATTGCCCCAAAATAACCAAACAAACTTGGTAATGATAAAATGTGGGCTGCTACACATGGCTTAATGCCAGAACAGTCAGTCATTTGCAAAGAATCAGTTGTAGTCTGAAAAGCATTTTGTCACACTGCCACCCCTCCTACACCTAACCCTAGCAATTGCCTGTAGCTTTGCTCAAAATAAGGCCAAAAAAATCATTTCATGTTTTCATAGCACCAAATATTCTTACTCATGCAGGCTGTTTGTACAGGCCACTTATGATTTGTAAGGTTAAATTCATAGATAAACCTAACCAAGTAATCAACAAACACTTTCAGAAGGAAATAGTGGGCAGACAAGGAGGATGTGGTAGCCGTTCAGTGATGCTTTGTGGCATGCTTTTTTTGCAGGATTGCTCTTTTCTTAAATAGTCTGAGCATGGCTTCTGTGAAGTGTGAATGGGCTGTATTTCTGCCCATTTAATTTAATTTCTTTTTGTTTGGATATGGTCTTAGTGGTCTCACTAAAACCATGCCAATGTTTTGCCCTGTCTGCCGTGAGAGCCTGTTCTAATTTTTTTTTTCTGTACAGATCTTCTAATCTGTTTTGCCCTCAAAAACTCTTTCACATCTTCTTATGTAAGCATAACATTGTCAGCATAACCTTTGCACACACAGCCTGGTGTGAAATAAATGTTTGTGTCCAGTGTTTGCACCCAGCCTGAGTGCTCCCTGGAAGGGCCCTGTGTTACTGTACAAGGACATTGTGCACATTTTCAGTGCCAGGTCAGGTTTTGTCAGCTCAAGCTGTCTCACTGTAGGTTACTTACCTTGAGTGAGGGTGGTCACAGAGTGTGCACACTGGCCTTGAGCTGCTGTGCCCAGGCATTGTGGTACCTGGTGTGGGACAGAGCTGCCTGGGGCTCATCACAGGGGTAGCTGGAACACTATCCCATATGTCTCCTAAGCAGTTGTGAAAAAGCTACTCAGTCCTTTTGGGGCACATAATTCTATGGGGCAAAGAATTAAAAGTCTTGTCATGGGGCTTGTCAGCATCCACATTCAGAGTAGTTATGTTAGCAGGAGCTGAGTTGTTCTAGATTGAATATTACTGTTTATTGTATTACAGATGTTTCTGCTGTGGCCAAATGCATCCAGGTGACAGTCTTCTTCCCTTGCCACCCTCAGCACAACACTCCAAAAGATAATGTTCACACTTAGAAGTCAACTTTGAAATATAAAAAAAATCCATCCATAAAAACGGCTAATGGTTAGCAGTAACATTGTTGCCACCTCAAGAATTATTTTTTTCCTGTGAATCACTGTTTGTAGTACAAGCCTGCTCATAAATACCAAGT
This sequence comes from Zonotrichia leucophrys gambelii, assembly GCF_028769735.1. Taxonomy (NCBI): domain Eukaryota; kingdom Metazoa; phylum Chordata; class Aves; order Passeriformes; family Passerellidae; genus Zonotrichia; species Zonotrichia leucophrys. The sequence goes on from NC_088176.1 coordinate 20,929,540, forward strand.
ATATGTTCTCAGGGGAAAATCTGGAGAGTATTTTCTGAAATATACCAAACAAATTGAGTATTCCAGTTCTTTTCTTTTAAAACAAATATTTTCTGGAAGACTAGTCTTTTACAAAAGTGGATATTGATGTGGTATCTATGTGGGACAGAAAAGGATTGTTTGAGCTCACTCAAGTGAAGTCTTCCACCCCTTTTGTAACAAATACAGACACCAGCAGATGAATGAGGGTTACAGCTGGTGCCTGTCATGATCACATGTTCTGCTTATGGATCTTGTCTTACTCTAGACTTGATGTATTACAATAATTGATGTAATAAACTTCACAGTGAAAGATTCAAGGAGTAAAAGATACAGCTTCTACTCAGGCTTGAAAGCCTCTCTTTTATTAAATTGAGGGTTTGAGGTTTAGGACAGCAGTATTTCTGTGGCTCTTTTTTATGAAAAGACTGAAATGTTTGCTCTATTTCTAGTGAGTGTAGGTGTAAGGAGGCAGCACTTTGTTAAACACATGCAAATATAACAACATGCTGGCAGGAGTCATGTTAATTTATAAAATTTTCCTTCACATGTGAATAATAGATAAGGCTAAAGTCTTAGACTGAAGTTTCCACATGACATAGCCATTTTGCAGAGAAGCTTAATCCTTTCATTATGATGCTTTTAACTCCAGAAAAACAAATGAATAGGTTACTGAAATGGATGTCCTTAATTCATATTTTTCCATATAGTAGATCCAAATGGTTCTTCTTTCAAGTGACCTGTGCCCTCTATAGCCTCAATATTTTCATGTGTGGTCTGCAGCCACAGTAAGAGGAATGTCAGTGCTGTGGAAGGAAAGAGAAAAGTAACAGATGTCTGTGATTGCAAGGAAGTGTTGTGGAAGTAGAGATGGGGTGCAGTGCTATCTCTAGCTTTTTAGGGATTTCTGTGGAAACTTGACACTTCTGGAGGGCAGGCGTCCCGTGCCAGCATCACAGAGCAGGATACCTGCCTGTTGTAGAAACCCTGCTTATCAGCAATCCTGACATCAAACTCACTGATTTATTTGTAGAAAATGCAAGGTCTCAGATTCAGCAAGTCTTCCATAAAACAAAACAAATCCATCTCTAAAAGAAAGCCAAACCCAACCTATGAAGGAAAAAAAAAAAACAATGAAAGAAAATTAGTTTACCAATTAGTTTATATTCCTTATTATTGCTTTTTGTGTGTGTGTTTCTGTTGTCACTGTAATAGCCTACCTTTTCTTTTAATAGTGACTTTTTCATACATTTGTCACTCCACAGATGAAAACCACTGTTAATTTAACTTTCTTGTGAAGTCGATGCTCTTATTATTCTTTAATAATGCATCAGCATAAAATATTTCTATAGAAATTAGTGAAAAAGATCACATTCTGCTCCATAAGGCTACCAAAGGTAAATATGCAGGTGTGATATTATATTTTCCCTTTGTGTTCTGTGATTTCCCTATGTCTTAGGAGTAAAACATTGATAGGAAAAACACATACAAGACTAGTATAAAACACATACAGAACATCTAGTTCAGTCTCCCTAACAATCTTCATCCATCTGTACGGCTTTCAGAGGAGTTAAATGCCAGTGATGTGTTGTTTAAAAAGTTTGCTTTATCCTAGAAGCAGCTGGACTTATTGCTGCATTAACTGGTGCAATCTACCTGCAGTTTTTTATAATTTCAGTACTATTTAGATGTGGTATTTAAAAGTACTATTTTACTTGTAAGGCTAGTCTGAAATCCTGCATTTCTCTGGTGCTAAGCCTGTTTGTCCTTGAATGTGTCTGCCATAGCATGGGGTATTCAGGAGGAAGTACTTCATCTTGGGGACTTCAAAACAAAAAGAACACTCATAGCAGTATTGAAATCCTTCACCCCCAAAAATCTCTAAAGATTGGATATTACAAATGGATTTTGTATATGGTGGTAATAATGGGTATTTACGGCTCAATTCATAGTGGGGGAATCTCAAAATAGATTTTTGAGGGTTTTTTTTTCTTTCTGTTTCTCAGACTTTTGAGCATACTGTAAGGTCAAAGATGGAATTCTTATCTATATCTTAGGTCCTGCTGCAGTGCTGTTTTTTTTCCCAACATCTACTCTTGTATTACAGAAAATACTAGCAGAATAATGTATCCAATTCTAATTTGTGAAAGGTTCAGTTATAATCTACAAAGAAAAACATCTGGTTTGCTACAGTCTTTCTGAAAATTTGAACAGCTGTGTGTGTGTTTCAGCTTCAAGCTGATCTCTCAAAAATGTGTAAATGGATGCTTTACACAATTCTGTCATAAGATTCAGTTGGTTGCATTACTTATGTGCCCTTTTCACAGCATTCTCCCACCTCCCACTCATCTTTAGCAAACCTCTGTAGTTTTTCCTACTGATTAAATTGATGCTTAGAGATGAGTAGAGAGCAGTGAGCTGCAGGCTATGCATCTTGTGGCTCTGATGCGACCTTTGAAGGCTGGTGGTGATTTGTGGGTGGGCTCCTTATTTACCTGTTTGAACCTGGAGGTAAAGTTGGCATTCAGGAATAGCATGCAGTTCTCAACATGTGGCATGGAAGCCTGAACATGAATCGTTACAAGAAGGTAGCTGGCTTTCCCTTTTATGCTGGTTTTAGATTTGAGCTGGTCAATAAACTTCCTTTCCTGTTTACTTTTTCAAACTAATAATTTTGCTTCACGATCGAGTGAAGTGTGCCTTAGCAGAGGAATAAACATTTAAACCCATGCATCTTTGGACCAGTCATGTTACAGAGGTGAAGTGTGGGAGCAGGGAGCCAAGACAGTAAGTGGAGTTTTGTTCCAGCTGCTGGAAAAAATGTACTGAGTGCAACAAACATTAAAGACAAAAAGGATTATATAATCAATAAAAATATTGGTTCAAGTAGGCACAACTGCAGATCTAGAATGGATGGAAATTGTATATATTATCTTCCTCTGAGTATGTAAATGTTGTTGTTATTCAGTACTTAACTGTGAAATTTGCTAAGATATTTGATCCTTAGTTTTTAATGATATATTACATACATTTAAATACATACGATGCCAAATTTATACCACACTCCTTAATATATACTGTTCAATGGGAAAGGGAACAAAAGAAGCACTTCCCTGTCCTGACAAAGTTAGCAAAGAATTCCATAAAGTCTGCCTTTATAGTAATATTTTGTATCAGACTTTGGGTTCTGTTCCTATAAATGTTAAATTCCTCTTAAGAGTGCCGTACATCTTTCATTGTTAGACTATTTATATATAAAGATGTTACTGAACTTGCTGCTTGTTGTCCATTTTCACCATTGAAATCAAATTTTAAGGCTTGGGGTCAGCATTTTTCAGTTTGCAAGACTGTTACCCTTGAAAAATATTGTACATAAAATAGCAAGCTGTTTTGTATTTGTGAGAAGCTGAGAAAGTTATTACCCCAGCTTTTGCCAAGTAAGATGACTAAAAAAGAAAAGTTTATCGTAGAGGATTAGGGAGGGAACAGATTTATGGCAAGTGTCTGATATATACCCAGTATCCTCATGTTCAACTAAACCAGACTTGCCCTGGCCCTTCTGGGGCACAATGCCCTGAGCAAGTAGCTTTCGACAGCTTTTTCAGGAAGCAATATTTTTCTTCAGAAAGAGGGTCACTTCACTGTTTTTCTTTTTCCTTCTCTCCTGTCTTATCTTTTGAGTTCAGGAAGTATTTTAAATTTACAGCCAGCTTTGAAGGCATGAAGCAAGTTCAGCCCCAGAAGTATTTCCTGTTATGGCATTAATCTAATTCCATGAAAGTAGAACTGATTTTTCATCTGTAAAGTAAAGTGCCTGGAGCAGCAGACCATTACTCTAGGTTATCATGATAAAGAGGCTTAGTTTTGACACCAAAGTGTTTATCAGCATAACCAGGGGAAGATTTCATCCTTTTTGTTGAAAGAGATATTAATGGTTTATAATATTTCTTTGCTTCATGGAGACAATGAGTTCATATTGAAAATGCTGACCCGAAATAACAATGTTCCCATAACATATTATAAGTTAATTTGTCTGGAAAGCTACCAGTACCTGGGGGAACTAGTTGTAAAATAATAATGTAGTGAGCAGTGTGTCCTAAGTACATGATAGTGATAATTTCAGAATTATAAAATAGTTTCGGAGCTCTGGCTGGAGCTGCTGCTTGCTTTATGGTTTCAGTGATGCCTGTGAGTGCAATTAATCTGATCTGCCTCATTTTAAGGGTGTTGCAAAATATACTGCATAATAGCACTCATATACTGTAGATGAGAACAACTTCCTCACCTCTTTTAGTGGCTAAAATGATGTTGCCTTTATGTTTCCAGCAGTGCTTAAAGCATTCAGCATTTAACTAGAAATGTGCAGCAACTGCTACTATATTCCTTATTTATAGTAGGAACTATACTTACACTACCTTTTCCAGTGTTTAAGATTTTTTTTTTTTAGTATTTATGTTTTAAACAAATAGTTTAAAGTTACTACTTAAACTCGTCCATGAACACTGACTGCCATCCTGAAGCCATGACTATCCTGAATGTATAACTGTACAAACTACATGTACAAGTTGTTTCAGACTGGTGGGAGCGCTAAGAAATCTGAGTGCAGTTTTTCCTCGCTCCAGTTCCAGTGTCTGTCTTTAGGTGTCATCTTCCCAAATTAACATTCATCTCTGTATTTGTTTGCTGTCGCTTCAGAACTACGGATGAGGTGTATTCACTGGTCTTGTGAATGTTAATACAATAGTAATTTTTACTTTATGTGTGATGAATAGGCTCGGATATGAGAGTGCCTGAGGACTAGGAGGTGATGCATTTTTTCCTCACTGACCACGTGGGGAGCATTGCCTTTGGTTTGCATGGGAAGGCAGGAACCTAAATGTGTGCAGCCAGCAGGGAGGAGCACACCCCAGGCAGGGATGGCAGCTAAAACAGGGTTCTGCAAGCATAGGAAAAAACCCAGAGATGCACGAGTCAATTAAGCTCTAAATACTCAAGGTCGCAGGTATCCCCAAGAGTGACTTCAGACTTGAAGGAAACAGCATTAAGAAGCAGAAGAAAACATGATTCTGAGTCTGAGTAATTTTCAGGAATGGAAAACCATGAGCCTGTGGCTAGTGTGAAGGAGCAGAGTGGAGGGAGAGCAGCAGGATTGTCCTGAGAATCAGCAGGCCTTGAAAGCCTCCTAGCTGAGGGAGGATAGCAGTGCAGTCTGCTTTTGCTTCCCTTCTGTGCCTACCACCAAATGCCAGCCATATAGGTGGTTTGTTCACAGAAAAATGTCTGTGCCCACCAGCACTAATTGTCTTACACCTTCAGTCCTTAACCTGTACATTCTGCATCAATTCATTTGGGCATTTGAAAAAAAAAATTGCTACATAGCATAGTATGGTTGTATAGCTATATACAAATTCATTATTTTGAAAAGTGCTTGCAACATTTCCATGGCAGACAATATAGTCTTAGTGTTTAAGAACAACAAAAAAAGCTGTGTTTTCCCATATCTATATCTAAAAAAAAATTAGGAAATTTCTGTACTTTGCTCATGGAGAATATAGTGTATCCCAAGTATGTTCTCCCTGTTCTTAATTTGTGTTTTCAGTAGTGAGCTAATACAATCTGTTGGGCTGCGCTCTGAAGTGAAGCAGGGAACTGAGCTGTGTGAAAGAAAATAAATGTTGGGGTTTTAACCAATCACCAAGCAACCCCACAAACATTTCTCCTATAAAACTGGCCGTGGTATAGGGATATTGAAGAGCAGCTGGGGAAGGTAGAGGTTAGGAGTTAGTTCCCCTAGCACAGCCAAGAGTGAAAGTGTGCAAGTAATTGTGATCTGTCTACATCACATTTACATTTTTAAAAATGAAAAAAATGTACGTGTCGAGTACATTTATTGACCACCATTTCTAATACCATTGTGCTTGTAATTTATTATTTTGTACTTCCAAGACATTAATGTGCAACTTAGTCTTAAAAATATATTTTTATTTAGCTGTGGGTAGATGGTGTTGTAGTAACTGTATAAAAACTGTTATATACACAAAAAGTTAAATTTGAAAGATTTCAAAGAAATGGGCCTATTATAATTTTGCTACTTAGCGTAATTATATAAAATTAATATTTCTTGGTTATGCTTTTGTTGGTTTTTTAAAATTCTATATAAAATTGGAATTGCCTTTGTTTATGCATTATCTGTTAGGGCCGGTCTGTAGTGGTGCATTCATGCTGCAGTAGATCTCCAGCTTCAAAGGCAATGTAACAAGCCCCCTGAGCCACTTTTCCCCACGGCTTTCCCAAACTGCAGACTGGAAGTCTGCTGGGGGAGGGGATGGGAGCATCTGGGCCTGAAAGGATGGAGCACTTTCAACTCTGTGTTCTGTGCTGTAGAACAGCTGTTGAAAGAAGGCAACCACCATGCGTTAGAGCAGCAATTAGCACTGCTCTGGCATATGCTGAAATGCTCTCGTCCACCCCCTGGGGAAGTCAAAAATTATGTGAGATGCAAAGGTAGATGTCCTTTCTCCATTGTGTCTCCTGTGTGATGCCTTCCTGAGATGGTATTATGTCTTTAGTCTATTCATCAAATTTCTGTCTTTTGATATTTTGAGGAACAGAGAGTTGAAGGGTAAGAAAGTGATGATTCTTCAATTCATCAGTAGACTTTCTGCATATGATCAATATTTAAAAGCTTTTTACTGAAAAGTGTTGTCTCAGAATTTCCCATGGTTCCACTGGAGGAAGGAAGGAAGGAAGGAAGGAGGAGTTGTGCATTATTACAGGAAAATTATGTCTTGCTCTAAAACTGCACCTATGGTTTCAATTAGTCAAGTCTCAATTATGATAATGTAATGAGGAGTAATGAGGAGGTGGGGGTAACCTGGGTAATTGCAAATGTGACTAACACAAAACACATGTAAAATTAGATTGCAAGAGCCTCCATTGAGAGCTTAATGGAAGTAAAAGTCCTGTGATAACCCTTGGTATGACCAGGAGATCCCATCCAGTTAGGCACGTTGGAGCAAGTAAATGCTTACATTGCTACAAGGAACGAACCCAGCTGGGGCACTTCTGTGCCCAGCCAGCTCCCCAGGCAAACCAGGCTTCTCCAGGCTTAATCCAGCCATGGGAGATCAGGAGCAGCATGAAACTGCCAGCAACAATGTTTAAGAAACAAAAAATACCTTTTGTGGGGAAGGGAGTATTTTTTGGAGAAGACCTTTGTTAACTACTGAATTGATTTGTCAGAGCTGTTCTTAAATAAGCCTTAGGTGTTTTTTTCCTTAGTGATTGATAACTGATAAGTGTTATCCTAGTCAGATATATTTATTTCTGACTTTCCCAGTATCTTTCTGTTTAATAAATACCGATGACTTTAATCTGCAGCTTTGTGGCAATCAGAGATGATAGAATTGTATTTCATCCTTCTACCAGAAGATGCAATCTTCATAGGTAGTGTGGTGGCTGAAATGTAGATGCAATTTGTTCCTTTCCCATATGTTAACATAAAGAAGCATATATGACTGTGTTCACATCTGTAGCAAATATTTTTATCAGTCACATCCCTACTTTAAAAATATTTTTTTTAAAAGTCATTTTGGGGCGCAGAAAGTTGAAACTGAAAATACTCTTAGGGTATAAAAATATTTTCTGTTGGTTTGGTTGACAACTGTATCTCTTACCACCTTATCTGAGGTCAAGATAAAAACATACCTAGTATTTCCTTTCCTTGAAAACAAGGAGTATGTCTTTTAGAACACATTGTCTAAGGATTCTAATCATACACAAAGGAATCTCTGTATTAATATTTTCCCTAGCAAGTAGTTCAACATTGTAGTTTAGATTATTAGAGATAATCCTGTTCAAGGAATCCCTGAAGTTTCTAGGTATTTGCATGCGTGTGAGATGGAGATTTTACCAGGAAAATTTAGTAGAGACTAATAAAGAAGTATTAATGAATGCCTGGCTAAATATAGTTCACTTGGGAGAAATCAGTATGGCTTCTTAAAAGGGAAACCTGATCTGTGCGATTAGAAGGGCTCAGCAAACCTGGGGTGAGGGATCTCCAACCAGTACAGCTATGTCTACATTAGGAAGGAATGCACGGTTCTCAGCTGGCCAGCAGGACTAACAAAACAAAAGCAAACTAAACAAAATCCTACCCAAAAATTAGGAACCATAAAGCAAGGAGAGAGAGAGGTACAGAAGACAAAATATCATTAAGTCATCTAAGAAATCCACACCTTGGATAATGCTGATAGTTCTGTCAATTCTAAAAAGCTGTGACAGAGCTGGAAAGAGGTTAGAGAAAGGCAATAAACAAATATAAAGAATGGTTCCTGTATGAGGAGTAACATAATTGTTCATAATTGTCTTCTTTGAAGAGTAACAATTGAAAGAAAGAAACTACAGAAGCTGAAAAAATCAGTCATAGTGTAAGAGGACACACAGGAATCAAGTGTTCACTCTCTTACAAGGTGAGACTAACGTGTTACTTAGTCAAGCTAGTGGAAACCAGATTCAAAATAAATGCAGGTAGTAGACATGTACTACAGCTTTGGCAAAGGTGTTTGTAGGTGCAAAATATTTGCTTACAAGATGAGTTCTTGAAAGATGGATCCGCAAAGTGTTGCTTTATATGAGAAAAGACAGTGTGCTCAGGAAAATTTTTGAGCTGGAGACAACTGGAGGCTGAATGATTACATGGGGAAAGTGAAAAATGCAGCACACCTTGTTCTCTGTTTTCCCAAGGTGTGTCCACTCATGCCCATTAGTAAAAGTAGGACATGGGACTGGGTGCATCTTTGTATAAGTGTAGCTGTGCTCAGTATTGAAAGTTGTGGCTTGCTTTCCAGAATGTTCTGAAACATTCAAAAATCTGTAATAAATTGCTATTCTGTAGACAGGCTTTTCTTGTGTCTAGAGCTCATGGGAGCAAACTGTGCTACTACTCCTTGTTTCCACGCTACTTCTGGTTTCTGTAGAAACCCCCAAACATGGACAAGTTTGGGGTTTGGGTAGAATAATATGGATGTGAACACCTGATGTTCAGCTCTGTGGGAAAATACAACTGTTTACATAAGAAAAAATGGAGAGATGCAGACTACCCTTTATGTAAGCCTAGTTATTTCATCCAGCAGAGCTTGCTTTGGAGTCAAATATCTATTTTTGCTGATCAAATACAGTAATGACACTAATTCAAATACTGTATGTTGCCCATTTTTGACTCATGCCAAAAAACAGTGATTGGAAAAATCTTTAGCACAAGAAAGCTAAAATCCAAAATTAATTTCAGATGTTGCACTGAAATGGCAACAGATCGTTCTGCTGCAAGTGAGATGTGCAAAAACTCCAATCATAGAATATCCTGACTTGGAAGGGACCCACAAGGATTATCGAAGTCCAACTGCTGGCCCTGCACAGGACACCCCAAGAATCACACCATGTGCCTGAAAGCATTGTCCAAGCAATGGACTTTGGAAGCCTTGGACTTCCCTGGGGAGCTGGTCCAGGGTCTGAGCACCCTCTGGTATCCAACCTAAACCTCCCCTGACACAAGTTCAGGCCATTCCCTCAGGTCTTGTCACTGTCACCAGGGAAAAGAGTTCAGTGCCTGCCCCTCCACCAGTACTATTGCTAGCATTCTTCTTTTGTTGCACCTCAATTGTTACTGAAATAAAAATTATTTGGGGTACTCTGAATTCCTTTTGAAAGGTTCCCAGGTGAAGATCTGCCTGTGGCTTGTCTTTTTACATGTGGTTTTGAAAGATATCTTTAATAGTTGAAAGTGAAACAGCATCCCTGAAATTGTAAGGCGTGTTTTAAAGCATGTTTCACTGGTAGAATTGTCTGTATATGTGAAGCTATCACTGCTCACTGGACTTGCCATTTTTATCAGTGTCTTTGACCATCAACCATATAATTCTAACTCTATTTCATTTATTGTCCTGTCTCAGCTCAGGGATTTCAAATCATAAGGGCATGACAAAGAGGCTTGATGAGTGCCTGTTACTCATCTGATGCTGTCTTGCACTGAGGTTGGCCAGGGGCTCTGCGGCCAAGGAGAGACATCAATGTGCCAGTCCCACAGCATGCATTTCTTCCTCAAAAAGAATAAAATCTGTTATGCTTCACACATTTACTGGCTTCTGTTAGAAAGTTTTAATAAGTTTTGTTTACACTGCCTTTATTACTGTATGAGTGATTGTGTTGTGCTCCTCGCAATCCATTTATGTCCTTTTTCTGCATGGGAGATAAGTGTATATGTATTTATTTCTGCATGGTCTCAGGTCAAGAAAAGCTTTTCTGGGCAATTTGAACATGATAATTTAATCATCTGTTAGCCTTTGCATTGAGGTGTTTTTTGGGGAGGTTGTTTGTTTTTGAAACAAAAAACCCTCTTAGAACACCAAGAAACCAAACACCGTAGAAATTAATGCTTGCTAGATGTTCATGATGTCTGTTTTCTTTCATAGTGAGAAAGCAGCTTAATTGTTTTCAAGTAAAATTTCAGATTGTTGGATTGAAATTTGAATCATTTCTTCAGAAGTAGAAAGGGAGCATACTGTTTCTCTTAAGATAATGACATGCATGTGCTCTTGACTGATTCAGTGTTTTGATCTCAGATTCTCTGGACATCTATCATGTAGCTACTGTCATATAAATTACACATTAATGCCACCAAGATTTATTCCAGTATTTGCAGTAGTAGAAGTTCCCTTCATGATAAAATATTAAATAAAAAATGGGATATGTATTCTATTATTGGAAATGTAATTAAAAACAAAAAACAAAGCTACCTACCTAAACATACTAAGCAGCTGCATCTCTTCCAGCTTTCTGCTAAAAACCTATCACTGATTTTATTGAAATATTTGAAAAGCTTACAGAATTATTCATTTAGTAAATTTAAAAATGGTAATATTTTAGGATCCAGTCTTCTGCATTTGATAAAGAATATGTGATCCACTGGGTATGAATTTTATATTATCTGTCTGATATTTTAAGATATTAGTGAAGATTTTACTAACCAGTGAGATTGGATCATGAGGACCTTTGTTATTTGCACTATTATTACAGGAAAACACATTTAAACCAAGCCCTGTCACATCTGCAGGTTTCAGAATCAATGGAAATATTAATATATGTCTGGATACCTTTGTGCTCCCAATCCTTGAGCTTCATTTCCTGTTTTAGACACTTGTACTGTTTTATAAATGCTGGCACGTATTGACTAACAGAGGCAGAAAGAGACACTTGCAGACAGGGATGGAGAAGCAAGGTGACAGGGGAAGATGGGCAAGCAAGGAATACAGAGGGTATGGCTTCAGCTTAAAATATGAAATCATACCAAAAATATTCCCAGTGATGAAGCTGACACTTGGAAAACATTCCAGAAAACCTGACTATAAATGAAAGAAGTATAACCCCTAAAACACTTTTAGGCAGGGTGTGCCCCACAGGGGCAAGGCAGAGGAACGTCCCTGGAGTAGGACTGTGTTCAGAAACACCAGGAACAACAGCTGGCCTGACTCCAGAGTTTGGGATGACCAGTCAAGGGCGTACATGGCAATAGCCATCACTTCTCCTTGAATATAGTATATTGTTAAATATCTGTGGGAGATTTGTACAACTATCCCTGGGAGGAATGCTGTACTAAGTAAATTGAGCAGTTCTCATTCAGTGAAGTATGTTTCTTCCTTTTTTTCTTCTAGCTAAAACATGAAATTGAGAAAAGAGATGTAATTGTTGTGTTATTTACAGTGACAGAGGAGGAAATGGAAAGGCAATAGGGAATTTATAGAGGTTATAAAAACAGTAGGTAACTATTGTTTCTCTGTGCTCTTAATTACTTTGCTTGTACCTTGTATCTTGTTCACTTGCAGTTTTTCTGAAGTTAGAATTTTAGGGTAGGAATTGAGTCAGCCTTTATGTATAGATCACCTGTACTATAATGAAGTTGCAATCTAGATCAGAAACTTTGAACATTACCACAACAGAGAATAAACAATAAAACATTATTATTAAGAAACAGCAGCCCATCTGCACAGGATGCACAACTATCTAAATTCTGTATATGTCAGTTGTAGATGAGTTGCAAGCTTTGGGTTTCATGAGTTAGTGCATATTTTAGGTGTAGAGAAAATTTCCTCAAACCATAAAATAATTTGTCATTGAAAAAGAACTACTTTTGTATGCAAATATCTATTAAAATAAAAAAATAGAAGTTATCTGGATCTAGCAGAACTTCCTGCTTTTGAGATTTTAAATTATTAGATTATAAGTATTCCAAGACAGAAGCTATTGGGTCATTTCTAATTAGAAAGCAGCAGCAAAATGAAATCTGAAATAATATTCATCTCAGAAAATAATTTGTTCAGAGGTCTTACCTTCCTTTATGTTCCTTGCTGTTTCAAAATGTGAAGATAGCAGGCAGCTGACAAAGAAAAATATCAGATGTCCATGGGTAGAAACACCCTAATAAGCACTTAGCAGGATACTTAATGATTAAGTGTGTGCATTAATTAGTTACAAGTGTTATGTGTCATTAATAAATCTATACTTAATTACAATATTATATACTGTATATTTGTTTTATGATTAATTACATACTAAAGCACGCATTTACATGTTTGTAAATAAGTGATGATTACAGAGTAATTATTGTTAAATTTATTTATATGAATTGTTAACTATGTCATTGTAACCTGCTTCTTTCACTCAGTCTGAGACTGAATGAAAGTTGTGGTTGGGGAAGGGGGAAGATTCCTCGCCTTGTTTATGTGTTTGCATGAGAAAATTCTGGGCTGTTATTCTTCCTGTGTACTTTCAGGTTAAGAAACATAATGCAAAACAAATTCAAAAACAGCAGCTCATTTTTAGCAAAGGCAGATAATACTGTTTGCTCCTAAGTTTGTAAGTAACGTTTTTGTAATTTAGGATGCTGGTAAACAAGAAAAAGTGCTCCTCTTGTGTATTTGGCTAAATGTTGTCCATCAGTTCCTTAAGAAAGCAGATAAAAGCTATGTGCATTTTATCTTTGTGTTAGAAGTGATTATACAAAATGTGCCTTGTGGTCTGTTCCTGTCTCATTGAAATTTGGACTAAGTCTCATTTAACTTCAGCAAAATCAAGCAGTTACTGTCCTACACATAAAGAACTGGTTTTGTTGCTTAAACTACTGAAATGCAGTTGAAAAAACTGCAGTTTTTTAGAACTAGAAATTAAATTCTTCATCCATTAGGGGTAGATGACTTGAGTGCCCACTGGCTCTTTGTAAAGAAAAAAAAAAAGAGAGAAAAATCAGGTAATTTCTGTATTTTTTGCCTATTCAGTTTTCTAAGAATGGCAATCAGTTTCATTCGTATTCAACAGGTTTTCTGCAATACATGTTCTTCAGTCATTTTCAGTTAATATCTCTGGGCTTACTTTGTGTAGTAGATAGCAGAATATAGCATGTGACTAAAAAAGCAAGAGGAGGGTGTTTAGGTGTTTCACCCACACTTGTTTGTGCTGTACCTCTTACCTCATTATAAAAAGATTGGCTTATTAGGATATCCTTGGAATTTTTTATGAAAACAAGGCAGTGAGCTTTGCACAAATTTGAGAGCTCCAAAAAGTTAAATTAGAGGTGTTTGCTCTTCAGATGTCCACCATTTTGTAATAGTAAATAATAAACCCTGTGATTCGTTTTTACCACAAAGTGAGTTGTTTCACTGCATTTCTCAGTGCATATACAAAGTTCTCACAAAGCAGCACTGGTGTGGTGTCTATCATTTCAATATGACTGAATGCTCATGTGTCAGATGGCGAGAACGATGAGGAAGGTGACAAAGGTGAAAGCAAGTAATTAATGTGAGTCTTCTCTTAATTGCAAAATGTAAGTGTTCTCTCCAGAATTATTAGGAGGAAAAGGGGAAATGAAAGTTTGTCTGAGATGAAATACAGTGTCTCAAGCTTTGTTTTTCCTAAAGATACCAGGATGGTATCTACTTTAGATATAGATTGCAATTTGTTTTGAATGTAACTTCAATTTTTTCTTTATTATAATTGAAATTTGATTGTAATTTTTAAAACAATTTTTCAGACATGAGAAATAACATTTAGCTTTTCTCTCATGGTATGTTTACACCAGTGAATGTTTGATTTGATACTTTTAGCCTGCAAAGTACTTATAGAGAAAGTTAAGGAAAACTTTTTTTCCTGGTCACACATACACTAGACTTAACACATACTTTAGATAAAGATAATAAAAAACATTGTAGTATATAATGTATTATTCACCAAAAAAAAGCATCTTCCACACTGGGGGGGTTTTCAGCAGCTAGCAGAATTTGCAAGAAGCCAACACATGCAGAATTGCTGCAGGACACTATTGATTTTCCTTTCTCTCATCAATTGCTAATTAATTTTGCTGCAGTTAATGAAACACTTAGATTGTTCTAGCTCTTGTTTTTTTATAGTAAACGAGAATCTCTAGTTCAACTGAATTAAACTATTACAGCATTGTGAGATGGAGCCAGAAATGAAATCTGGCTTGCATGCTCAAGTATTGCGAGTCACGCTTTTTGGAAAGCAGCCCATAATAACTTAAAGCTTATAGAATTTAACTCCTTGCTATTCTTTAGGTGCTCCAAGTGCTCCATTGGATGTCATGGCCTAGATTCATTAACTAAGCTCTGCCAAAGACCTTCTGTCTGGTACTCCCAACTGGCTGCCTCTGTTTCACAAGTGATTTTTCCAGTAAAACACAGTGAATGCCAGGTTTTGCAGATTTTAAACAGGATGAGTCCAGCCTCACTATGCTGCCTCTGAGAAAATAGTGAAAATAACTGAATGGATAATTTTTTTTTAAGTACAAATAATTACTTTAGGTTATAATGTTTTTTAAGGCACATGTTTTAAAGGCTAATTTCTTATCTTGACTAATTGTCTTATCTTCTTACTGTATCTGCTGCTCAATAGTACATTAATGCATGAAGAAGACTGCTTTACTTCTCACCCTACTGTTTCTACTGATTTTAGTTTTGAAGATGTTGAAAGAGAAAAAATACCAAACTTCGATTCCATCTTTGAACAAGGCTATACTGTTAAAAATCCATTCTGTGCAAAATTGAAAAGTTTTTCATGTACAGGAGAGAGGTGGAGAAAATCTGAGTTTTACAAAAGTGTAATTTTTTCCCTTTGTAAACAGGAAATGCATCTTCTTTCTATGGGAGAATACTATAAAACTGCCTTTCATTTTGGTAAAATACATTAGATACCTAAGAAAGAGAGGCAGTGGAACAATGTAGATATAGAACATTAATTTCACATAATGAAGCTAAAACATTTTCTAGTGTTCCAGTCACATGGAATACAAGACTGATTTGAAGGCTTTTGTGTTACTTGGTGTTTTCCTGGCAGGACATGTAACTAAATGAACAGCTAGCAGAATTTTCAACAGCCACTGGGTTCTCAATGCATATCCTTCTTACCAAATCCATAATAATTACCACAGAAGGTAATTCTATACTCAAAACTGTAAAATAACCATGTAGTAACACTATGGGAAAATCTCTTGAAAAACCAAGAGAAATCAGGTGGCAGTTGCCTAACAGGGACTATGGACTTGTTGCCATGGTCTGCATGGTCACAGGGCAAGTGTGAAATGTTTTTGCCAGGACTTTGAGTACTGATCTGTTCCTATTTGAGCAATAAGAAATAACATGATTTTTTAGAAAAGTGGATTTTTTAAATTGTATGCCATCCTAATAATATAATTAACAAATATTTACTGTGTAGTCATGACTTATAATGACACACACATCCCTTCTCCAGCCCTTTTTCTTCCCAAGCAAGCATGTGATACACTTCTGTGTTTTCTTCACTCTTTGTGGTATTCTGTGAATTGCTGAATGGTTTTATGTTGATATAGGCAGAAGAAATGTACTGAGACTTAAGTAATCATTATTGAAATACAAGAAACATCAGGAAAATGCAGCAGTTTCATGTTCTGTGTCTGCACCATACTTCACTTTCGGTATTTTCAGGGCCAACAGGTCATCTTCTGTAATTCTGAAGGTGCGCCTGGGATTTTCACAGTAAACATTATTTCACTGTAGCTTTGAGGAAAATACAGGATGGTATTCACTCATTTATCATGTGCAAAGTAAAGACTTCGGACAAAAATTCAGGAGTCTTCAAGACTAATTCCTTGGATAGCTAATGTAAAAGCCTTCATTTTCAGACCTGAGTATTTGCTATGTGTGATAATAAACATATCCCTTTTGTTAGAACATTTCAGTACACTTTTGAAGTATTGTTCACACATAGAAGATAAAATGTACATGACAGTCATGACTGGCCAGTTAGTTCACAGAAGATCTTAAAATTAAACTAAATTCATTTCCCAATTTACTAGCCTAGATGTGGTAGTGTTTCCTTCAAATGAGCTTTAAACTTCTTATTAAACCTTTCAATGTCTCACAATAAGCAGAGGAAATTGTGCCAACCATTGACCTGTAGACCGTCAGAGCAGATCAGATCTTTCAGAGTTCATGCTGCTGTTTCCTGCAATCCTGGAACTGTGGGTGGTACAAAAAATAACTGTGGAAGAATTCTGAAGCTTACATACTCTGTTGAAGCGAAATAGCAGTCATCACTGGCCATGTAAAGGCATGAGTGGGAAACAAATGTGAAGTTACCTAAATAAAAACAGCAGTAAATTGAAAGAGAAGAAGAGTTCAGTACTGAAAGCTACTTGGGTTCCTTGTAATACTGATGATCATCCAGAGTTTCAGAAGTAGTTAATATCTTACATGCCAGTATATTTTTTAAAAGCCCTTAAGAGTGTCCAGTGTTACACTGATGAATAAATAAATTTCTCCTCTTTAATTTCAGCTTTTCTCTTTTCCTGTCTTCTCAAGCCTACTCCTTTCTTATTCTGCTCTGCAATTGGATGAGTCAGAAACCATGGCACATTTAGACATATCCCCTTAAATCCTTTCCTGTTGAAGTATTTGTTACATTGAAATGAGACTAGTGGTTTTCATACTGTTGAGAAATGCAAGTTTGGGGAGCACATATAGGATTTTTTTCAGAAAAGCACAGTAAGGTGCTTAGTGATAACCTAACAGTTGTGTACTTTATGGGTGAGGATTTCTCCAGCCACTAAAGGGCAGTGCATGCCACCTTATGATTTCTTTTCTGCAGCCATTGAGCTGTCTGTCCTTGCTGTTAAGCAGATGGAGATGGGGCCCATTGCTGGGCTTTCCTTTCTGAGATTTGTGAGCTTGATGCAGTTTCCAGCACATAAGATTAAAGGTCTACTGTTGTGAGCAGGACATGAAGAGGAAAATTCTGCCCTTCCCTTGTTCCTATTCAGAGGCCAGCTGCCTTGTGCCTGTAGTAAATAAAAGAGCTGATTGTTTTTGAAACAACATTTTTGTTGGCCAAAAATTTGACTTATGTTGTAAGAAGAATCCTAATTTCAGCACTGGTACTGAAACAGAAATACTGTGCAGATCTAAAGGTCTCATTATGCTAAACACAATGTGTGGTATTTACTGTGCTGTTGAAACTCTTAGCTTCAGTGATGAGTAAATATGATCAGGTTTTGGATGAAGCAAGTAAACAAACATAATAAATGAAGGTATTTGAAATCACGTTTCTTGTTTATGTATTCTGACAAGTATACTTTAATTATTGATCAAGATAGTAAATATGCAGTTGGTTACATTAAAAATTCAGCATTTTTCAACATTTAGCTGGCAGTATCTATAAAATAGTCTTAGTGGCATGATTATTTTACCACTATATTTCTCCTGTTGGACAATGTTGGTGTCTCTTTAAGAATAAGTATCACCTTAAAATATACAGTGAAAATGTTGTCTTAGGACAAGACTACTCTGAATAATTTTGCTGTTATGTGTGACAATTATTGACCAAGTGTGTGATATAAGAAACTGGAATATCAGAGCTATGCTCAGTGGTTATTGGGTTAGTGGTTTGTTTGGCCTTTTGAGTTGCTCTTCTTTTAGTTTTCATGGAATATCAAATCTGGGGCTCCATTAGAATGAACTAGGGAAGTTGTTACTCTAATGAAAAATAAGAAATATATTTTTCTTCTATATGCAGTAAGGAAATAAAATTCTGTAACAATTTAAACAAGAACTTTTTCTTCTGGGCAATTTTTCACAATCTGAGGGATAGCTTTTACTTAGGTATCATCATGTTTTCAACCAAATTCTAATGGCAGAAAGAATGAAGACTCTTTTCTGAGTTTGGCTATGACAGGAATGCAAATGTGCAATAGGTACTTAAGTATTTATCAGGGAGGATGTGGTTAAGGAGCCATTCAGTGCTAGCTCAGGGTGCAGCTGCAGGCTGAGCTCTGGGTGGGAGCCCAGTCAAGAGCTGGTGCAATGCCAGCACTTTGCAGAGTGCAGGGCTCGGGGGCTGTGTCCAAACCAGGGGACCGCCGGTGACTCAGGGACACGGCAGGAGCCGAGGGCCCCAGACCTTCCCATGCTTGGATGTGTAAAAGCCCAATGGTTCTTTGTCCATGGTCCCTTCTTGGGGCCAGCTCAAACTGTTATTGTGTTATTTAGTCATTGCACCAAGATTAAACTACTGGAAGGATTTGGTCACCTGAGCCTCTGCTGTGGGAAGCCTGGGAATCCAGCTGGTGAGGAAACCTCCTCTGCCTGTGGGTGGGGATGAGCAGGGGGTCCCACTGGAGCCTCCTGCTGTGAAGGGCCTGCAGTGCTAGCAAGGTGGTGCAGATGTGTCTGCCAGAGGGGCTCCTGATGGTCAGACAAGGAAGTTTCCTTAAAAATTGACTGTCAGTTTCTCAGAGTCATGTCTGATTGCTTAGTAGGTCTTTGAAAAGCATCGCCATATTATGGAACCCCATAGCATCCAGACTGATGAAATATTGTACTTGGCTCAAGACTTTGCTTTAGTTTGTCTTTTATAAGGACAGTATTTTAATTAGGTGGTGATAATGTGTTCCTTTTCCAGTAAATAGGTATTCCAGGAATCTGATTCTGTGTAGGGAAGAGTAAATGACCAGAGAAAGCAAAAGCTTTGTGCATTGTGTACAGCTCTGCTTGAGAAGAACAGAGGCTTGTGAAAAAGTATCAACTCCAGTACCTGGTCTGCTTCTGTTAAAGCTAGTTATTTTTATTGAATTACTTGGAATAAACTAACGACATGGCAAAGTAGTAAAGACAGGCAATTTCATTTTGTATATTAATATGCTGAGAGATTTTTTTATTGATAGTTGAGCAGCTGTGTTTTGTTTTCTCTTTATAACAATTTTTTGAATTCTTGAAAACAGTATGAAAATCTATCATTAGTGCTTGTTGAAGCTTTAAAATGGTGATAAGTATTTAAAAAATAAGAATCTTGGCTCATCACAGTAAGGAAACAAGGCTTTGAGTATTCTACTGGAAAGTGGCTGTTTGCTGTACTCTCTATTCCAATGGTTTCCAGACCAGATTTTTTTGAGAGAAATGTATGCAAGATGGAACTGTAGAGGTGACTTTGTCTTTGGAAAAATAAATTGCTGGATTTGATCAAATTCATATCTTTCAGTCATTACTATTTCAAAAAATGTTTTAGCAGCACATTAAGATAAAACATAGTCCTCACGTGTTTGTCATCCTATGGAGAATTGAATTCAAGTCAGAGTTACTTCATCCTTCCTTTTCAACTAAGTCCTCTGCTTAACATATCCTGGAAAGATTATTATTTTAGCTTAAAGAAGACATTCAGTGCTGACAAATCTTAACCCAAGTGGGAAGTTTTACACAGCCATACACAACTGAGAACAGTCTTGTAACTGGAAGTACAAAATCACTTAAATAGTTGTATCACACTGAAGGGAAATCCCTGATACAGCAAATTAAGTTCCCAGTTAGGTGTCAGATGGGTATTTTCCTGAGGGTATTTTATGGTTATGAATTGAGATCTTGTACATCTCACGTTTTGTCATTTGGGGATATTTTGGGGGGAATTGAGTTGGAGGGTTTTGCCACTAGTCTGGTAGATGAAGATATTTAGTACATGTCTACCAGAAACAACACTTCTTTGTCTGAAGAGATTACACCAGACACATGCAGTTGCCACAAAGGCTACGTGTCCTGTCCATAATGATCTTCTTTGCTGATAGGTGCAGATTTGATGACTGAAAGGTACAAATCCAGTTTGCAGAGCTGCAGCTGTTGGTTCGGCCATGTCTTTGTGGGGAGCTGGTAACCCTGCAGAGTGATGTGTTTGTGGAAGGTGCCATGTTCTGTTCTGACCTTCCTTGGCACGAGCGTCCCAGGGCCATGGCGGAAGGTGCTGCCACCAACCAAGGCTCTGCTGCTGGAGGAGAGGGGAGGCACGCTGAGATCCCAGCACCACGGGCTTGCTGCTGGGGAAGGGGCACCATTGCACTGCTGAATGAAATGCATGGGTGGCACCAGCTCCAGCAGATGGGTCTCTGTGCTGTCCGTAGTGGTGTGTGCTTCCAGCCCTCAGAAGACTGGCATTAATCTGCAAGGACTTGCTGCCTAGGGTGAGGTGGAAGGGTTCTAATAAAGCAGCAGGCGCTTCAGTTCCTTGCCGTGTGTCTTTCTCTCCATTTGCAGTTGGAGGTTATACCCTGGTATAAGCATGGGAAGATGCATGTTTTACACATGCATTTGACAAATAGCCATAAAAGTCTAGGTAGAAAAACTTTCAGTATTTAGAAGAAGCTTTTAATGTGTATTTGTGTATGTTTATTTTTTAAAAATTTGGATTACAGGAATATGTTGCTACTGAATGGTGTATGGCCTTTTAAAGAAAGAAAAGAAAAAATCACTGCCAACTGCTGAACAGCTAATTCACTCAATATAAAACAAAGATGCATTTCTGTAGGGCTAACGACATGCATCACATCTCCTTGACAACTGCTCTAATTACCTCAGCTTGGACGATCAATATTTGATCTTTTTCCCACCATACAAACATGTCACTTTAACTGCATAGCTTTCTCTTAGCTTTTTGATAATTTGCAGCCAAGTGAAAATGGTCCTTTCTATTTGTTCTCCCTGGCTTGAGGCCAAGGGTTCTCTCAATAGTATAATGCAGTTCATTGATATGAATTTCTTGATCTCCTGGGTAGTTTTTCACAAATTTAGGGCAATTAAAAATCTTTGGAAAGCATTTCAGTTGAAGTCAATAATTTTGCTTTTAGAAATTACTTTGTTTTATGATCATTTTTCCTTCATCTGTTCATAAAATAACTTCAGGAAGAAAAAAAAAAAAGACAAAGCACCATTTTATTGAGTAACTTATAAATACATAGAAACACAGCTTTCAAACATAGAATTAAGCAATAATTTAGAAATACTTTAATTGAAATGTTTAATTTGTAAGAGTAAGAATTGTTTAATTCTAGTTTGGACTCTGAAAAGTAGTTCTTTAAGGGAAGTCACAGCTGAAGTACAGCATTATCTCCCAAATAATTTCTATAAGAGACGTGAGCACCAGACTTTGGAAGATGGACTGATCTTGCTTCCACTCAGTGAACACAAGTAAGTTGCTGAAGTTTGTCAAAGTGTTAGTACACAGGAAATGATACTGTATAGTCCAAAGAAAGCTTTGTGAATTGTTCACTGTGGCCAGTCAGAAGCAGAAGTAGGGAGATCCCAAAATTTAGGCCATTTAATTAGTTATAAAGTGAATTAAAATGAAATCAAGACAAATAATTTTTTGTCACGTGATGTATATATTAATTTTGTTTCTTTTTTTCCCTATGCTCTCATGAGGGGAAATCTATGTTGCTGCAAAATACTGATTACCTCAGGTGGACAGTGGAAGATTTTTTGCTCTCTGGAGTTGTATAGCTGTATTGTTATTTATGCCATCTTTAGGAATTACCACTGAGCTCTTGGTATTTTATGGAAGAGTTTAAATACTTTGTTTAGTGCATGCTGTGTTTATTAAATAGCTGTGCTGTGTTGAATTATAATTTCTTCATAGAGTAAAAGGCTGCTATGCCCAAGGATACATTAAAATCTTTCCAATTGCTCATATCTGCAAAACAAATTCCATCAGAGTAGACCAGGGTAAAAATCCATCTAGCTAAATATCTGGTATCTGATAGATGTCAGCTATTCCTTAAATGTTTAAGGAGATGGGGGAAACTGTGTCTGTCTTCTGATATTCTGAGAGCTTGTGGCTGTCAGCAGTTATGGTCTTCACTGATCTGAAGTTGAACCTCCTCAGTTAAAAGCGCCAAGTTCCCATCATAGTAATGAACAATTAATTCAGTTATTTAAAGAATTTTTTCTTTTGACATAATAGAATTCTTTACTGGTTTTTAAAAATATCCTCACACTGACAAATTTTTGCTTCTGCAAAGTACAGCATTTTAATAGAAATCCTGAGAACTTCAGTAGAGATTGCTAGTATTCAAGAACTACTGAATCTGTAATTTGGAACAGAGTACAGGAGTAAATCATTCAGGGCCTATACCAGACAAGCTGAGTGTTAATAAGATGACACAATTTCACTGAGTGTAGAATCATCTCCTTGAAGGCAAAAAATAATTTCCCATGAAATACCTTCTTTACTTAGGCTAATTAGATTCACATTTGAAAAATCTTCACATTTAGCAATGGCCTAATTATTTAGCCAACTAAATATATTGCTTAACTAAAGAGACAGTCAAAAGAGGAATTACATCCTGTTATTTGTATGAAGTACATTTTTTAACTACTACAGGAATTTGGGTTCAGCTTTATTACCACAGTTATTCCTGTGAGAAAGTCCAATTCCAGAAGACATGTAATCCTTGGGGAGGAGGAGGACGTTGAGAGAGGGAATATTAGAATGAAAAAGTAGATAGAAAAATGTAAAGGCTCAACCATTAAATTCAGTGTGTCCTTACAGTGTGTTCCTATATTGTCAAAGCACCATTTTCCATTACAGGATACATGACATTGAACTCTGGAGGTTGCTTTTCTTATTGCTTTTTAACATACCTTTGCTACTTCTGAAGCAGATGTGTCACTTTGTCCTATCTTTTTGTTTTAGTTACAGAAAATAAAAGGTATTGTTGTGGTATATGTTTGTCAAATATATTTAGATAAATGAGCAGTAATTTTCTCAAAAATAATCTACTTAATTACCCAATCTCTTTAGAAAGTAAAATATCTTCAGGAACCATTTCAGTATAAGAATTGTGTGCAAAATGGTGGAATAATTTTCATGCACCTTATAAGACTGTGTTAATTAAAAGTAAATAGGGCTCTTAAGTGGAAAATGAAATTATCCTATTGCTTGAAATACCTTGATGCAGTTTTTATTACAGGTTGCATATGGTATCTGTTAGGAATTTGAGCATGGTTGGTTGTTGAATTATTGTGTGGATTAGCTGTAGTATTTGAAGGTTCTCGACTTTAAAAGCATGTGTCTGTTTTAAATCCTACATAAATTCCTCACAGTTTTTTAGAGCAGTCTGTAACTCTAACCAGGGCTTTTTTAACACCACAGCTTCAAACAACAGCAGGAGCAAATCTAAAACATTGCTCTGAGTGGTTTCATAACATCATTAAAAGATTTCCATTTAATTAGATAAATTCCCCTTTTCTGTAACTTTTCAACCTTTCTCTCCTAAGTCCTACAAGGCAAAGGGTGAAAAGACTAAGTGAATTGAATTAAATATTAAAACGTTAAAATTGGCAGTTTAGAGCTCATAAGGAAAAGACAGGGAAAAAAAGAACTCATGAAAAACATATATTTCATGCATATTTTAAATTTTATTTTAAGACCTTCCCAAAACTATTATGGATATTCTTAGTAAAGAAATATTATAGGCTGTATTGTCTCCCAGGGCTGCTAAAGTTTCCAAAAGGAAGTTCAATCTGTAATACATCTTTCACATGTTATTTTAATAAAAAAGCAAATATAATTTCTGTGTTTCCACTGCTAAATGGAGACTCATTGT
This sequence comes from Zonotrichia leucophrys gambelii, assembly GCF_028769735.1. NCBI lineage: Eukaryota > Metazoa > Chordata > Aves > Passeriformes > Passerellidae > Zonotrichia > Zonotrichia leucophrys. The sequence goes on from NC_088176.1 coordinate 20,953,517, forward strand.
TTGGTCATGTTTCCCTACATCAGCAAATACGTTTAGAAAGAGTAAAGTAAATTTTATTATAAGTTGTCCCAATGTGAAACATTATGTGTGTGTTGCAGCAAAATTGATTTGAGGTTGAATGTGAAAATAGCTTAGCTGATGTCTCCCAGGCTGTGTCTCTATGTGTCCAGGATATTTTTTACATTCATGGATTCCCTGACATGTATTTCCATGTTTGCAACTTTACATGGTATTAAGTTCTTTCGTTTCTCCTCACTTGAGTGGAGAAACTTTATTGGTATTCTAGTACTGTGATTTACAGAAGTGTAAACAAAGGAGAAATTACATTTACTTAGTGTGCTGTTACCATTTCTCCAGAGCAACTTGCAGTTTATATAGTGGAAGTCAAGAAAAGCTGTTCACTGCATAGAAGCATTGATCTGCATTGTAAAACCAATAGGTCTTTCACTATTGTGGGTCATTAGTCTGAAATGTGCTGAAGGAATCATAGCAAGTCTTTGTCTTTCTAATATGTCCTACCAATTAGTCTTAATAACATCTTACTTGTCCCTGGCATTGGTAGGAAGTGGATTTTCCACCAGTAGTGCTACCACAACCAAACCCGTTGATGCCTTGTGGTATCATAGGCAGTATATGTTGTTCTTTGTGTTTGTCTAGGTTTAGAGACACAGTGCACACTGACTTTTTTTAAGAAGATTAATTTGGTTCAAACCATTTGAATCATGAAATCTGTTTGTTAGAATGTCATAGAAAAGTGGTGTTATAATTAGGTTTCTTGAGAAAAGGGCAATGATGTGTAGATAGACCTTATATAAGTATTGTAGGCTGAAACCAGAATAAGTTCTATGCTCCTGTGTGTGGGTTATGAGGGGAAAAGGTTGCTACCAACTAGTCTTGATTTATATAAAATATTTGTGCAGAATTCTTGCAGTGATGTCCAGATTCATCAGGAAGCTGCATTCTGCTGAAGTTATATTTGTGCTCTTTTTACTTCCCCACAAAAATCATGTGCCCACCAGCAGGTTGTGTGGTTAGAGATGATCTGTAAGGTGATGTCCTCCAAAAATGTTTCTCTTGTTCCATGCACAGACTTGGTGCCTGTGACTGAGTGAGTGCTGCATGTTTGAGGTACCTGTGGAGAATGCTTGGGATCACCAGTAATTCTGGTCATTGGCTGGAATGCCCCTGTTTCCTGTTCATGGCTAGAGCACTGTTTCTTTTTCCTTCACACACACAGAACCATGTAAGGTTTTAAAGGATGGATTGTGCCACTTGGCTTGTCAAAGGATCCTGATTTCTGAGTTCAGTTCAGGGGGGCCTTAGTTGTCCTGACTCATGGGGGAAATAGAAGAATAGTATGAACAAATGATTCTTGATTATTTGACTGAATCCCAAATTAAAAACTGTAAATAGCAGCAACTTGGTAAGCCCAAGTTTACCAAGTCTGTGGGAGCTGGACCGTCAAGGACTGCTATTTCTACTTCTTACTACAGCATAAAAGTCAACTGATTCCCTTTGGTGCAGTTTTATATATTGATCAGTATTTTTAGATATGGTGCAGTTTTATATATTGATCAGAATTTTTAAATGCTTTTAAGGCTCTTAGACCAGGTGTTATCTGAGGACTCAGCTTCTCTGGTCCTTTATGAGCTGGTAAGAATGCTAGGGTATTACTGAGTGATTGACAGGGCCTACTTGTGTTTTGTCATGTACTTCTTATATAATGCAAAAAAGTGATAGAGAGGAAATGCAGAAAAATACAGTTATCAGTTTTTTAGTTTTGTATAATTACTTCTAAATCTCCTTGCTTATTTTCCTTCTAATACTCTTGTGGAAACTGCAGCATCTTTATGATGACATTGAGGTAACTTTTCTGAAAACGGTCTGGAATTAATTTTTATTTGGCTTTTATTTTTTGGTTACTCTACATAATTTGCCATAATTTAACAATTCCTACTTCACTTATACTGCCTTTTGAAGGTTGGAGTTTTTGCAAGTTTGCACTACATGTTGTTTGCTAAGGATACAACCTGACATCTCTGGTGACTTCTCAGAGAGTCTCAAAGCACTTTCTAGATGATATAATTGATACATCATATAAAGAATCAAAAAGAATGAAGCTGCTCAGTAACTCACAATGGCACTGTGTGATAGTTTAGAACAGGAAGTGTGGAATAACTATGTGCAGCTGGATCTACAGGATGAAATTAAATAGACAGGAAATACTTAACCAAGCTGGAATTTAACCACATCCAAAGTGGAATTTGATGTGGAAACTAGCACCTTTAATTACATGATTTTTTTTCCAAAAGGAATGCTTATGACTGTATGTGATCACAATCTTTAATTTTCTTCTGTTGACACTGAAATTCATTGATTGAACTAAGTTTTACTTCTCTTGTAATAATGTCAGGATCCTAACTGTCTTTGGTATAATTCCCTCTGCTGTGCAGTATTTAATTATTGTATAGAAATGCTTTTATGGTTTTCCAGGACTAAATCAATAATGAGTGATTTTACTTTTGCAGTTGAACAAAAGAATTGCAGCTGTCCCCCCTCCCCATTACTTCTGTTGTTTTACTACGATTGCAGCATATGGACTGGCAGTGGTCAGTATTGTGTGAGTTGCATGGGGTAAAACACACTCAAAACTGTGCTCTTTCCTCTCTGTCTCAGGAACTTTCTCTATAAACTTTCACACAGATTTATTCTTTTTTCATCCTATTGTTGTAGTGCCTTGGAGCCCAATGACAGATCCAAGCCCTGCTGGGATGCTACTCAGAGAAATATTTCCTGTTGCAGAGTGTGCAGTAGGGACAGCACATAAAAATAAGAACATAGCAATGATGTTGGTCTGAGTATTCCAGAATTCCCAGAATCTCCAGAGCTAAAAGCTTTATAGTGGACCTGGAAAGGGAGAGCTTACAGGAAGCTGTCCACCTGCTTGTGGGACAGAAAGGGATAAAAGAAGATAGCTGATTGTTTCAAAAGTGAAGTAGCAAGCAGTGTATGCTCACAGATAATTTGGTTTAAGATGGGTATCAAAGCCTGGAAGAGAAGCCAAATCCCAAATACTCAATTCAGGAAGGTGATGAATGGAAAATTATTTGTATTTCTTTTTCAGACATAAGTAGGGGAAACTTTCTGCAGCAACTATTAAAAGAATTCAAGTGGCAACATAAAAAAATACTTGAGAATGTGGTTTGAAAATAGGGATCTCAGCTCGGACAGTGTAAGGCAGGACTAAAACAGAGAAAGGAGAAGAAATTAAGATCCTTCCACTGTCAGCTGAAATGTGTTTGGTGATGATTACCTCAAAACAGGAGGGGGGCAGAGGATGTGTTAAACTCACCTGTAGAACCATGTTCAGTACTATAGAAGGGGATCTTGCAAAAGAGGAACTGAAGGAGTTGTTAGGTAAGAGCATCTAAAAGGGAAAGGTTGGAAAAATCAAGAGAAAAAGAACACTTCAGAAAGAAGAATTTACATCAAAATTTACTGTAGCATAAAATGAGTAGAAAGTGAATTTGGGTTGGAAATTGGTGGGTGTATTATGGAAAAACTGCAATAGATAAAAAGATGGGAGAAGGGAACTGGGAAATCAAGGGCCATTATCAGTGGATGAAGGGGCAGGATAATGTATTAACCTGTTATTTTTATATTATTAACCTCTAGCTCTAATCCTTGAAAATTATAGCATAAATTATAGAATGTGCTACTTGAAAATAAGATGTCTTTATCATTATATTTTTTTTTCTATTGTCTTGCCTTTTGTACCTGTCCTTTCCTCTTCCTTGTTAAAACAATTGGCCAGTCTTTAGCTTACTAAGTTGCACATTTTGTCACTGGTATGTTGAGGCACATGTATCAGCACAGTTCATAAATAGAAGCAGCTGCTTTCCTCTGCACTTGTGAGAATGTACAAACACAAAACCAAGATCTTCAAATCCTCTGTATGCTTTGGATACAATTCCTATCCTGAAAAGCCTTGCTGTGATTTCAATTAGTGCAGATGTGCACCAAGCCACCTTATTGGCTCAGGAAAGAATTCTTTTGTTTCAACACTTGAACTGCTAGATCTGGTTAATGTTACCAAATGAAAAAAAAAAAAATAGCATCACACCTATCGTATTAATCTTATTCTCCAGTATCTGAAAAAACCCTGGCAGACAAAAAAAATGTTGTCATCTCACTGGGAAAAGCTGAATTCATACACAGGAACTGCAGGATTACTTCGACATTTTACTAGTCCCCTGTAACACCAGCAAGTCCCATAAATGCCTAATGGAAAAACAGCAGAAAATGAGATCTGCAGCAGCCTTTAGAGATCAAATTTATGTTGCCGAACACTTTTTTCAGGTCAGGTTTAAAGGTCAGAAGAAAGTGGATAGATTAAATTTACTGATTTTGCCAACTTTAAAGTTCCCTTTCAGAGATTTTCTGTTTCTACAGGAAGCCCCAATATGCTTTTAGATAGTTTTCTGCAAGAACTGAAATGTATAGAGTCTTTACTGTATTTTTCTCATGTGAGAAAGGCGCTCATGTAACAATACTTAGTTATCCCCGGTGTGCTCTTGAGCAGTATCTGATTTATACCCAAGATGTTTTATCATCTTGGAGTAATTAGTACTTCCATTAATAAAGTTTCTTGTGTATATTAATTTCATACACAGACTGACTCATCCATCACCACGCCAAATGTGACCCCACAGTGACAAAAATGGTAACCCCAATTCATTTTCACACTAGTGTTAAAATTTATCTCCCTGTTTCTCACACAGTATTAATCTCTTCTTTGTCCCAAATAGAAAAGTGTCTTCCTGTGAGCATCACTAACTTTTACACTCCATGCTCCTTTTAAATGTGAATAGAATAGAACCTACTACCCTCAATGGAGAAAAAAGAAAGTGGAATACAAAATCTTACCACAAGGGACTTTCTAGATCATCAGTCTCTGCAAACACTAGTTGCAAAATGAATGACTGGAAGTGGGAGGATGACTGTGGACAATATCTTCAGAATCCTAAGTAATGTGGGCATAATGCCAAAAATGTAATTTTTAGAAACAAAATTCAAGCTTTTCTAAGGGGTAGTAATACTAGAGAAAGACCAGTTGAATGAAAAGCTTAGTTTCTGTATTTAAAACAGTCCTGAACAAGTGGTCTATTTGTGTAGCTGTATTTTGGGGGGCTAGAGGAAGGAGGGGAATTTATTTATGTGGAGTTATTTCATCAGTCTTTAAACATATGGGTAATTCAGTGCAAGATGTTACAATGTTAGCTCAATATCAAGTCTTAATACTTCCCAATTAAAAAAATTTTGACCCGGCCTCCTCAGTGTTCCTTCTTAGGAAAGTCTTGAATTTGTAGTAAATGCAGTTGTTCTCCAGTATATATGATTGCTTGTAAATTATTGTGCTTAAATTTTAGTAAATATTCACTCAAAAAGCCTTTTCAAAATTACTTTGAATTGCCACTTTATTTAACTTTCTCATGGATACTTTTCTAATATGTGGTGATTTTTCGGACATGAGGTTTTTGGAGTAGTTCACAATTTTATTAGTGTCAAATTGAGCAAAGACCATAGACAACTGTTTTGGCTTTCTACTGTGTGAATTTCCTGTGTACTCATTTACAATAGGGATGACTTTGGAACGGAAGAACTAAGTGATATCTGTAATTACAGATTTTCCAGTATCTCCATAGTGAAGTACTTTATTAGCCACTCATTAAAGAAAAGCTTTCAATATTAATTTTTAAACACTAAAAACTGTTATTCTCCAGTTTAGTTCTTTAGTGAAGCTTCTGCTAGGACTTGAAGAGCTAACTGTGGGGTGATCTTTGTGGCTTGCATGTAGTCCCGTGGGATGTATTGTAGCTTCAACTCCACTATTTATGAAGATTTTCAAATTTAGCCAAATTCAACAGAATAGTTCCAGTTTCAGGGCTAACTGAAAAATTTACTGAGATGGGGGCTCAAATATCCAAGCAGTCTTAGGAAAATACAGTTGTTTTTCACACCCACAAACACAGAAGACTGCCTGACCAGATATGGACCTTGCTGAACTAAATGGAATAAAACTTAACTCTTGGGTTTCAGCTTAAAAATAGCTTGTAACAAATGTGCACAAACCCAGGGTAAATCTGAAAATTCTCCTTTTGGAGTAGAGCTGATGGGACAAATTTTAATAAAATTGGATACATCTGCAGCGGTATCATATATCAACCAAGAGGCAGACAAAAGAAGTAGGAATTTATTGGAGGAATCCATCTGACTTTTCTTGTGGGCAGAATTACATCTGGCATTTGTGAGGGTGTGCCATTTCCCAGATCTTCACAGTATGTTGGCAGACTCTTTTAGCAGGCTTGGATGTTCATTTGGGAGAGCATGATCTCTGAATAGATGCATAATTCACTGCAGTAAAACCAAGGTACATGTCTCCTCACAACAGACTCTTTTGCCATAAGAGGAATATCCAAAGACAAATGCAAATTTGTAGCAGGCAGTCAGAAGAGCAGACAAAGTATTACAATGTCAAAATGCCAGACATTCAGAAGATGTTTTATAAAAGTTTCTAGCCTCTCCTGGTCATCTTAATCCCCTTCTCAGCATAGAATTCTCATAGAATGATTATGGTGGTAATTGTGGAAAATTGGTAATCATCAATGGTGTTAAATATCTGAATTCTAAAATGTATCAGAGTCTTAAAATTGTTGGAATGTTTTCCAAGGACTGTTATTAACAGTGAATATTTTAAAGTTCCTTTGCTCCAGGATTAGAGTGGTCAGGGATATGGCAGGGTACATGAGACATAAGAAGTTGTTGTGGAGAGCAAATTGCTAGAAAAGCAAGTTCACAGGAAGACTTCTGCAACTCCTGTGTGTATGAATGCAGTTTGTCAGGAGTGAATAGGGTCAGAAGACACTTCAGAGATTGTATATAATAATATACAAATATACAGAATACTGCTGTGCTGTTCTCTGAAGTCTGCTGTTTCAGCAGCCTGAAGTATTATTACTACAAGTTTATGGATGTACATTAGGCTTAGACTTGAGTCCTGTTGGATTTACAAAGTTAAGTGCATAAGCTTCACAGGCCTGAGGCCTCATTCAAGGGGAACTCATGTCATTTCTCTGCTCCTAGACAAGGCCAGGCCTGCAGTTTCTAACAGTAATTACCTCTGGCTAAACCTAGCAGTTAGGTGATAGAAGCATTTTCTATTATTTATGTGTATCAGTTGTAAACTGGTAAGGTGTGGATGAATTCTTAACTCATTCTAGTTCACAGTGGATAAAATCAGTTGAGTGCTGGCAGTAGAAGATTTGGATGTTGTTTGTTGGGTGTTAGGTGTCTAAAGTACTCATTTGGTGAAGCTAGAGCCTCAAATCTTAGCTAAGTCATTATATCCAAAAGTTCTTTCTGTTGGAGCAGTCTGGTCTCTTTTGGTGCCTGGAAGGGAAGCATATGAAGAAAGCTTCCAAACTCAAATTTAGCAAACATAAAATCCAGACCAGTATCAGCATTGGTGCAGTGGCTCATTTGTAAAAGCCTATGCCAGCATGAAATTTATTCTTCTCTTTGCATTTCAGTTTGTGTCTCTGGTGACTGATTTAAAAAATTACCTTGTTTTAAAGTAGCTTCCATGAAGAATAGGTAAACGGATCAGCACAGTAAGGATCAAGTTTACGTGCACAGGAGCCACTATCCTATGATGAAAAATTTTTCAAAAAGTGTCGTTTGCAACTGTTATGGAAATCTATCAGTGCCTGTTTCTGTTACAGAGCAACTGTGCTGACAGCTCAGAGGTGAGGGAGTTCTGCCATAGAACTGCAGGAAGAGCTGAATGAGCCTGCATGGTTCTTTCACCTGAGTGACAGGTCAGAAAGAATAGCTCGCCAGCCTTCCTGGTGGCTCTTTGCATATGGAAACAATAAACAAGCAATCCATCTGTTTGTGGATCTTCTTTAAATCATTGATCCAGACATGTCATATTTTATAAACCACTTACTTCCAGTTAAAATTTTTTGCTTTGAGTTTCATGAAATAAGATTTCCATACTACAGAATTACAGAGCATAAAAAGAAAAAGAGGGAAAGGCAGTTTGTGCTTCACATTAGTACAAATAAAGTGAACAAAGCCATCCATTGTGTTCCATTTGTGTCACTGTTGTTAGATATTAATTTGATAAGGACAGACTGTGTTAAAATGGGGACTGAAAAAAAACGTTGAAACTTTTTTTTTTCCCCTTGACTACTCCATCATACATTATAATGTTTATTGTTGAGATTAAGTACTCTCTATTCAAGCAGTAACAAGTTTCATAGTGGAACAAAAGTAAGCAGCACTCATGAAATTCATTTTAACAAAAAGTATGAACAGAAAGATATGAAAACTATTGATTATGTTGTCTGTGGTGACATACAAACAAAATGATAACTGTTCACATCTATACAAGTGGAAGAATGGCAGTGTCAGATTGTGCAGAGATTAACATAAGAATCTGACATCTTTGGTGAAAATTTATAATTACAATTGATGCTTTGGTAGAGATTGGAATGAGGGTGGAATCTTGTCAAATAATTTTTTCTGTTGTTCATGTCATTGCCAACTACTTAACCCTTTGATTATCAGTGATTATTGCTATGGGTAAATGTGACTGTTGTAATAAGTTTTTTCTGTGATTTGTACCAGTTCTGAACATCTGTTTCAGAAGGAAACTTTTTAAGCTTAATTTTGTTCTGCAGAAGATGTCTTAAACAGTATCATATAGATACTGCTCTCCAGGGTAGAGTTTTGTAAAAATGGCTGATTTGTGTCTCAACTGCCTTTACTGAAGAAAATTAGAGCTCTAAACATGAGAAAACTGAAGAAATGTAAAGAATTTATGTATGACTGCTGAGTCCTGGTTTCAAGGTGCCATCATCACTTCTGTTCCTTATTATTTACAGAAGTGTTTGATACCACTCTGCTAGCTTGGGTTTCTTACTAGATTCATGACAGGGTTGGACTGGAGATGTTGATGAGGAGGCATTGTAGGGACAGGAGTAAAAAGGAAATCCTTTATTTCCATAGTTAGCTGTTCTGAAGAGAGAGCAAGCTCCAGTAAGTACCAAACCATCTGACTTTTCTGTAAATTAAGGCATGTCATTGATACAGATGCATAAAAGTATATCAAAAACTTGAGACAGACACTTTCCATGTTTGAAGAATGCATGCTGCATTTTACTTTGACATGGCCCAATAATTTTATTCCCTAAAATGAGGTTATTCTGTTACATAGTTTCAAAATGTTCTTGTTTGGCTGTTTAAAAAGTTGAAATTCTGTTTATCTAGCATAAGGAAGGGATTTAAAAACTCTCAGAACTAAGTAGGTGATTTTGAGAGATCCCATCTTCATTTTCTTACAAAAGCACTGAAACATAAGTTCAACTGCTGATTCTAAAAGGAGTGCTTTTTCATTTGTCTTAGCTATGTGCCTCAAATATGCCAAAGTTATTCAGTGATAGTCTAATCCAGAAATTGTGGTTATAGTGTATAAATTAGCACACAAGTTAACACTGTTAAATACATTATGATAGCTTTAGTGTCTATTTTTCTTATTTTCTCTGTTTTCAGGGACACAAATTGAATGGGCAAAGGGTAAAAAAGAACAGGGAACATTTTTTCATAATTAATATTCTGATTAATATTCTGTAACAGAGCTCATTCCTGTTCAAAGGACTATGTACATATAGGGTTGTAGGCATTATTAAGATCACATTGACTTCGTAATTTGGAATTCAGAGATGCTCCATGTGAAGAGGAAAGGCTGCAGAAGGATCTCAAACTCTAAGGTGTTCTAATGCATCTACGTGGCTTGTTTGCAAAGTGCATACATTTTGTGGTGTCTGTTTCAGGGTAAAATAGCTAATTTCTGATTGTTAGGGGACCCCCTGGGATGCTCTGCTTTGAGATTCTTATTTAGAAGCTGATAGAACATCGGAGAATGTTTGTCCACATATTTTTTGTCCATGCTTTTCAAGTATTCATAGATCTAGTATATCATAGATTTTTACAGTAATTCATGTTTCAAGGGACTCCTAGAGATTTGCTAGAGCAAATCTGAAGTTTTCAGTTGCTTTGTGTTCAGTCATTTTGAATACTTCCAAGGATGTTCTCACGTTTGATCCCTGTCATGAAAATTCTTTCTCCACGTGAAATTTCTTTGAATATTATAAAACTCACCTGAGTTTCAAAAGCAGTTTGATTTATATGATTTTTAATACCATTTTTAAGAACATGAACTCTTCTTTTTCCCCATGCATTTCAACATTGTAAAAAGAAGCCAATTGAATTAAACCACACAAACTAATTTGTGCAAGAAGAGACATTGGTTCAGGAGGTTAGGTCTGATTTCTAAAACTGGAATTTCCATGTTGGAAGTATCTCCTTGAATGTAAGCTTGTTTCCATAAAGTAAAAGTTTTGGAGACTTAAATGAGTCCAAAGAAGTCACTTAATTACTAGTTAGGAGTGATTTTCTTCATTGCTAGTTGTGTTCTGCGCTGTTGTAAATTGATTTGGGTCTATAAATTCTCATTTACATGGCAGTTTACAAAATCCATTTTTTTGCCATACAGTAAAAATTAGTGCCCGTGTGTTTCTACCGTTTCAGAAGAAGTGTGTAACATTGCACAGCATTTTTGAAATCAGTAGCACAAAATCCTACTATGAAAAACCGCATTGTGTTGCCTGTCTGAGCAGCCTCAGTGTTCCCTGAGCCCACCCTCAGGTGAGCGCTTGGTGCTAAACACAGCCCAGCAGGCACGGAAGGCACCTGGCTCCCATGAACGGGGGTCCCTGTTCCTGAAGGCTGAGAAGGTCCCTGGTGCCTTTACTGCCAAGGGGGTGTTGTCACCCATTCTTAGGGAGCACAGCTATTTGCTCACTAGGCTTCAGGGGCTTCCTCGTCTCAGAGTCATTTGAATCTCACTGATATTCTGCGTCAAGAAGGGTTGGTTGTCTCTCATAGGTTGACCATCTAACCTGATCTTTTATTGATCTAGAACTTTTTTTTATTGGAAAAAAAAAAAGTTTGTTCTATTATATTTCATGTATCTGGAATGCGATTTTCTCCGAAAATGTGCGATTTTCATCACAAATAATGTGATGGGAGTGGAGTCAGTTTCAGGTAGAGAGGCATGGAAAATATTCAGTAGAAAATTAAAACCTACTTAGGGTATTCGAGCATCTGGAATAGCAGTGCAAAGTGAAGCGCCTACTAAAGTCTCTTACTCCCCCAGTAATATGACATTACAAAAAATAATGTCTTTGCAGAAAATAATGTCTTAGCTGGGAAGTTTCCCCTGAGGTTATAAGATCTGGAAGTAAAAGACTTACTCTATTCTCCCTGGTCACAGTGGTCCTGTTATTAAAAGTAGGTTTCTGAAATATGAACTCATAAGTTCATTAGAAATAGAAACTTAATGTAAGTATTATTTGGCTCTAAAAAGCTAATAATTAAGAGTATTTCCCTTCACCCTTGGAATTTGAAGGAAGTACTTATTCAAGCTATAATAATTAATGCAAAATACTTACATAGTTCATCGTATTCAAAATATTCTATAGCCAGTTAGTATTGCCCAAATTAAAGTGAAGATATCTCTGTTTAGATCTTAGCATCTGTCCACATTTCAACTATATTAATAATTATTAGAATTAGCATAGATCCTGACCCTCATTTACTTGTGTTCAGAAACAAAGCCATGTAAGAGTCTTTCTGCAATGAAAATGAAAAGGCCAAGCAATAACATTAATGTTCTTTTAAATAATTAATTTTTATGTGTGGAAGTGTGAGCAATAAATGTTTTATTGTAAACCCTGATGTGGTAATTAATCCAAGTGATTAGGACCTAATTGCATGTTCATATTAAATGTTATATTTGCTGTGAAAGACATTTTGTTGGAACTGTGGTTTGGAGGACAGAGTTGTGAGAAGAGTGATACTTGAAAGAAATATTTAACTCACTTTCTCGTGACTTGGTAAACCAGAAAATGAAAAAAAATATATCCTTTATAATTATTATGCCAGTTGTATTTTTAGTACTTCTGAGCTTTTTGTTGCACTATGCACTTAATTCTGTGCAAGAGTGGTGCTTAAACATGAAAGTAATATGTAGGCCCTATAAAATCAGCTGGGAAATACCTTGGGGCTAGGAGAGGTGTTTGTTTTATTAATCATTTACACCCTAATTTGCAAATAATTGAAGTCATACTATTTCATAAGGCTGGTAATTTCTTTGATGCAAAGAATGTCATCCTGTGAGCAGTGTTGGTTTCAGGTGCCCTGGTTGTGCTTTGGAAAGCCCCATTGCACACCATATGAATTCAGATCTCCACTGAAGCTTTGGAGCTGCTCCAGAACTTCACTAATATAGTGGTGGAGTTTGGGTCGCTCTTTTAAAAAGTTTTTATTTTATTAGCATAGGTGGGTTTTTTTCCTTCAGCAAAGTTACTTATTTTAAATATACTGTGGGCTTCTCTGGTTCTATATAGAGCTCAGTTTTGCCCGTGGTGAGCCTGCCTTGTTTAAACAGACTCAGTTAAAGGATGAGTTAGCATTTGAATAGTGCTATAAGATTCAGAAATCTTTTGACTTACCACTTGATCATTTCTTTTTTCCTCTTCATACCTACCATGCTACATATTTCTGATGATACCATCTTTATTAGTGAAATAATATGCTCTTTCTTTGGGGCTCTTGAAATATGTTCTAACGATGATGGTAATGACTTTGATTAATATTTAATCCCCATGCTGCTATGTTCTTATAAATTACAAGATCTCAAAGGTAGCTGGGGGAGGGAAGAAAGGTTTCTGCTGAAGCGTTTCAGGATTAGAGTGCTTAGGGAGAAAGATACCTATATTTTATTACTTTGTATCTGCTTTCCAATCTGAATTTCAGTGAAACATTTTGTACCATAGACACATTCTTGACAGGGAAATCTTTAAGACAGATTTATTGTCCAGGGCACTGGACTCATTCTCGTGTTTGTTTATGTTATGGGGCTGTTGCATTCCTCTGCATCACCTGGGGGTCATTAGAGAGGCCACAGGTACAGCAGTTATATGCCAGTATAGAGCAAGAGCTTGGTGAGAGGTTTTTTTTCCTTTTGAGCCCCAGTCGGTCAGTAGTGATTATCTACTAATATCAGTCATTGTTTCACTCTGAGTGTTAGCCTGTATTCATGAAACAGACCATTGTGCTCATACAAGCACGTTTAATTAAGCAAATACTGCTATTTGTTCTCTTCTTGTTCAAGGCTATTTTAATAAGCAAGAAATGGGCTTGTTTAAAGTATTTACTTAGAGAGCTTTCAAACTGAGGATTAACTGTCTAGAGAATTAGAAATTCTCTATGCATTTGTAGTTACATAGATTCTCTCAATTTACTAATATACTGTAAATATTATGTACACACCAAACTTGAATGAATTCAACATATGGTTGATGTTTACATAATTTATGAGATGCCACATTATATTAATGGAACTAACCATATACAAAAAAGCAAATGTTGCACTATCATCGAGGGCCTAAATTAACCATACCTTATTCTGTGCTTCCTCAAGCGCTTATTTGTTGGGATGAGGATCCTGGGATTGTGCTCAAAATTTTGGCAATTAAGATTGAAAACCAGTTATCTCATTGTTCCAAACATCATCAATAATATTGATGCCAAGTTTTAGACTTCTGGATATTAACTAAACAATAAAAAGTATGTCCAAGTCTGCTTTTTGTTCTAAACACAACATTTTCCTCATATTAATAATCAAGTTAGACAAACCTAATAAGGAGTTATTTTAAAAGGATGAAAGGTGAAAGAAATTGTTTCTCTCTTTAATCAGCAATTTAACAATTTTTTAAGATGCGTGGCTTTCTCAGTAAGGATTAAATTGATTTTCAATGAAAAAAAAAGTGTGGTGAAGTGGTTCTGGGATACTAGGAGAAATGAAGTGGCTTGTTCTTTATCATAGCTTGCTTGATCTGCAGCTTATATTTTATTGATGGTAATACCCTATACTCTATAATACCTTTCAACACAAAATTTCAGTCATTTCAGTAACGTTAAGTAATTAAACCTCCCACTGGTTCTGCCAATGGAGGTGCATTTATCATTACAACTATTTTGCAAGTGGGTAAACAGAGGCAAAAGAGGTTGAATTATTAATCGAAGTAATAAAATCTCTGGGCTCCTATCTCCCAGATGATGTTTAGTACTTCCTCCAAAATTTTGTTAGAAATTCAGTATAATTAAATGTATACATCTTACTCCCTGAGTTTAATAAACTCATGTAAAACTATATGCTGAATTTGAGAGAGCATACTTAGAGGTGTTTTTGCTTTTTCACAGAGGGGCCGACTTAAGGGAACGTTGTCAGACCAAATTCTTAAGCTCATTTTGGCAAGATGAATTTAGATCTTAACTAACTTAGTACTTTTCAGGGAAATAGGAGAATTTATTTATTTGGGATGATGTTTCTCTATGCCAAAAGTAGCTATATCACTGCTCTCTGCCACATGATTTACACCTCATTGTTAAAGTTCACATCTCTACTGTGACTACACATATCCTAAGCAAAGTCACACAATTATTTTGTCCTTAGCATGGCTTAAAACAACTCCTGGAGAGTGCTAAATTTAAACAGTAGTAAACAGGATTGAAAAATATTTTCAAACTGATTAAAATTAAAAATAGATTGTTAATATATGCATAAAATAATTGTTTTCTTTAGCATGCAATGCCAGATATTGAAGGTTTTCTGCTACTGATAGATACAAATATGACAATAATGAGAGTTCACTTCAGCAACAAAGAAGCTGTTCAAGTCTGAAAGCAATCCTCTCCTTCTGACATGCTGGCACCATCTTAGAGGAAAATGTCATGGTCAATATAAGCACATTTACTGACAGTTAGGTTTTTTCCTATGTTCCTGAAAACTGTTTGAAACTTGGCTTTTATCAAAAACAGAAACACTGGCCACTCAGAATGATAAAACAATAGTTTATGGCTTAGTCATTTTCCAGTTATAAAGCAATACTTTCATAAAAATAAACAAGGCATACAGGAACAAGCCAAAACAATTACTCAGAGAAATTGTTGCATTCTTGCTGTCCTTGCTTCCTGATTTAAAACAACTGTCTCCAGTAGGAACTGGACAAAAAGCAGTGGATTTTGTTTCATTAAGTAACTGCTTGCTGATCACTGAGATCACTGAGATAAGATTTTTCACTGAGATAAAATATAATTCAAAAATGCAGTTGATACTAGGTCTAGGTACTTTCTAAATTCTAAATTACCTTTTACAGGAAGAACAGGTACATAGATTAAAATAACATTAATCTATTTCACTAATTTACAGACCAAACATTTCCCAAGTGGATAGTTACAAAGAGCTTTTGTCCTTTCTAGAGAAAGTAAAATGCTACTTTAAAGCCACAAGAACTTTTATTAGCAAAGGTCATGTGGATTATTTAATTTGTAGGGGTTTGTTGATTATTTCTGAAGGGTTTTTTCCCCATACTATGAGTATTTTATCATCTGCATCATCATCATGACTATTCTGCCGTAGCTCAGTAAGGAAAATAATTTAACAGTATTTTCAAGCAGGAACAGGATACAAATATAAATGCTCAAAACTGAGAGATTGGAGAGGTAAGGGGTCGATAAATCTGTGAACTTGACAGTCTTGCACATTCCAAGTAATGTGCTCAGATGTTTCAATGTTAAAGGTAGTTTTTAAATTGCTCCCTGCTCTTTTAAGCTCACATAAGTACTAAGGCAGATGAAGAGTTTTTGCTCTGTCATTCCAAGAAGATTCCTTCTGATTCCTGTTCTGACGAAGATGATTTCATTGCCATGTCTCACAGTGGGTGGCACATGGGCTGCACCCCATCTGCGCTCAGGCAGTTCAGAGCCTGGAATACAAAAGCCTTTCAGACTCTTCTGCTTGGGAGAGCACCTGGAAGCCTTGTACAAGTCCTTTGGTGTGGAGCAGTTACCTGTGCTTCCTCTCCAGCACAGGGACTGCCGTGTGCTCAGCCTCGCTCTTGCCAAGCCCTGGTACTTTTGCTAGGCTGCAGCAGGTGGCACTGATGGCAGAGCAGAGCTGAGCGATGCCTCTTGTGCCCAAGTGTGTGGCTTCAAGCTCTCTTTGTGTGCACAATGTAGGAAACTTAACCAGGTCCAAAAGCTCTGGCTTGGTTGTGTCTGTCATGTAATGCAGCAAGATCTTCTAGCACCTCAGCACTATCACTCTCTCACTGGAACTGCCAGCACATTTGAAGTTAGATGATTCCTGTAGGGCTTTACTGAATTGTGGTATTTATCAGGACTGTCACTATGTAACTGTCAAGCTTTCTGTGTGTCTGAAAAATTCCACCCTTTAGATGGATGGGACTGTGATGTCATCATAATTGTATTTTTATGTAAATGCTTGCTATAAAATAATTTTGGATTAAATGATGTGTTCCTTTCCTGTTGGCAGAATATAATTTGTCTTAAATGGCAGCAGACTGTTGTATCTGTTTTCCTGAAAGTTAAATATTTTGATTCACACTTAGGATTTATTGATTTTACATTGTTACCAAATGGCATTCCCAAATCAGCTCAGAATACCATGGTTCAAAATCCTGTCATTCATATGATAAAGTTGTTTTTATGTAATCCACTGTGCAAATGGGCGTGACAAGGAAAGTGGAAGAGCTAGAAAGAAAGAAATGCATTTTAACAGGTAGTGAGTTTGAAAGAAATCCCAGTTTTTATTATCACCTTTTTGTATGTTTTTGAGGCAATATTGCTTCTTTACTATTAAACAGTAATAAATCCCAAATTGCAAGGCAGTTTGTTATCATCTTGCCCTGAATTTGTTTAGAAATACTCCCTCAGGAAAAAAAAATCTTGATCCTGATTGTGCAAACATTCCATGTGCATAATCTGGATGAATTCGTGTGCATGAATGCAGTGTAAGGCAAGGCTTCTCAGCTTGGGCAGAACACCTTATACAGAAATGCATTCACCACAGCCACAGTTGTGCTGGTTTCATGAGGTCACCTCTTCAACACTCTCTGTTTCTGTGCTGCTGACACTTTTGACACCCTTAATTTGCTGCCTTCACATCTGCTATAGCTGGTGCTGTAAGGGCTTAGTGTAGGTCAGAAGAAACCTTTTGGGTCTGTGTGTGTGATAAAAATGAGAGGTGGCTTACAAGGCAAATTACTGGTGTGTAAACTCACCAAATCCTTCTGGTAATGCTAAGTGTCTACAAAGAAAAAAGATGTGAATGGGAAAGACTATCCAATATTCACAGTACCCTGGCATATCTTATGAGGTGCATCAAAGAAGTCCTGAATATTGTAGGAGTGAGATTAGTTTAACATCCTCTATTGACTTTGTCCTCTGTTGTAGGCATTTCATTGAATTTTAAAAGCTCTTAAGTTACAAACAAATGACTGTATCTCCCATAGCCATGTGTCTGCAATACATGAATGCATTTTTCTTATTTCTTCCTTTTTGTTTCCTTTTATCCCACAAGGAAAATGGGGAGTTTTCCCCACCAAAGGACTGTACTTAAATAAAAATACTTACAGTGCCTAAGAATGGTATTGCTTTGTGCATGTGTACATATAAACATGCATATAAATGATTCAATCTACCATCCCATTTTCCTAGACTGTATTTTGGTTCAGCTTTGCTCTCTGGCTTGTGGTACAATGGTACCTTCCTCCTGGCATAGAAAAGACACTCATTACATTTTGAGCAGCAGAAAATAGTAGCACATCTTGAAGCAGTAGCATCTGGTATGCTCTATCAGCAAATGCCAAAGGAATAGTGTGTGCTGCTAATATATCTGATAGCCTTTAATGTTTTATAGGCTTTCTTAGTGTACATTATTCCTGCCTTTCACTTCCTGTGACTGTGCTGCCCAATTGTCACATGTCCTTCTGTCATAGAATCATCAAGGTTGGGAGAGACCTTTGAGATCATTGAATCCAACCCAGCACTACCACTGTAACCCCATATCCATTAAATCACATCATCCAGCACCAGACCCTAATGCCTCCTAGACACCTCCAGGGGTAGTGACTTCCCCACATCCCTGGGCAACCTATTCCAATGCTTGGCTACCTTAACAGTGAAAACCCTTCTAATATCTAATCTGAGTCTCCTCTGTCTCAGCTTTAGGCCATTTCCTCTTGTCCTCTGTAGGCAGAGCAGAAGAGACCAGTCCCCCCTTCACTGCAGTCTCATTTCAAGCAGCTGTAGAAAGCAATGAGGTTCTCCCTGGGCCTGCTCCTGACACTAAAGAATCCCAGGTCCCTCACCCACTCCTGTAAGACAAGTTTTCTAGATCTTTCTTGAGCCTGGCTCCAGCAGCTCAATGCCTTTCTGAAGTGAGGGGCCCAGAGCTGAAAGCAGTACTCGAGGTGTGGCCTCACCAGTGCTCAGTGCAGTGGGACAATCACTGCCACGCTTCTCACTGGCTGCACTATTCTTGCTGCAGGCCAGGAGGCCATTGGCCTTCTTGGCCACCTGGGCACATTGCTGGCTCATACTGAGCTGGTTGTCCACCAGCATCCTCCTCCTTCTCAAAGGAAGATACATACCTAGTCATTTCATTTTTTTGTGTAATGTACATTTTCCAGGCTGTTGCAATTTCTGTTTGTTAGCTGTCTCATCCTTTGATTCGAGGCATTTTCTTCATGGTTGTTTTAAGTATCTTTGTGTTTTGCAAGTAAATAGGACCCCAAAACTCTCTGTAGTAGTCTAAGGCATGTAGGTGGGTATAGAATATCTTCTGAGGAGCCTCTTAACCTTCTTGTTAGTGGGAATAGAACTTCCTACTGGTGAAACACAAAGTCTTTTATACATAAGTGTATCCAGTGATACAGAATACACTTATTCTCCCACTCAAAGCTAATGTTGGCTGACTGCTAATTGTTAGAGTAGGTAAGAGTGGCTGGCTTAGGCAGTGCTTTGTATCCATCTGGCTGGACCAAAAGCAATGGCAGCTGCAAGAGTCTGCAGGCTGAGTTTCTGTGGAAGTCACAGAGCAACTTTGCTCTGAATCCCAGTGGGATATAAGAAAACCTGGAGTTTTAGTGAATTCATTCCTGTACGCAATTGTAGCCTGCCACAGTAGGGTGGCCTGTGGCTTCTCTGGTTGTAATTTAAGCTTAGGGAGCTGGGTTACTGTAACTACACTGGTGGAATTCTACTAAAAGTAGAGACAAAGTCAATTTAAATACCTGAAGAGGGGGGCTGAATTAGGTTTCTTTAAATCAATGTCTGTTCAAATCAAATTTTATTTTCTCCCTACTTTCTTAATTCCATTGTATGGATTGTACTGCTACAATTTTGTTTTGCCAAAAAACATTATTCTTGGAAAAGAGTTGTCATACAAAGAACTCTTAATTTCTAGATGTTTTAATGTCAAACAGTTATTTAAAAATATAAACAAACCCATGAAAGAATGCAATTAAATGGCAGAAGTGATTTTTAAGAAACCCAGAAGACAGAGGAATAGCCTTTGAGATTTCCTGGCCTTTACTTTGCAGGATCTAAAAAGCAAACTGTCCTATCTGTGTCTCAGCACTTTTATGATGCCTTTACAAGGAAAAGGGAGTTGGATGCAGGCCTGACTTAGATCTCATGGGGATAGTGTTCTGTACCTTAAATTACAATCAGATGTGTTTTACTTCAGATGAAGTTTTCAACCTAAAATTGGTAAGAAGCCTAATTATTTGACCAGGTTACTATTTATGTAGACCACTGTAGAGCTATCTGTCATTTATCCAGAGCTGGCAACACATCACCCTTGAAAGATTTTTATTTTGTGTTTGGAACAGTTTTTTTAAAAAATCCATGTTCATTACATAAAATACTAAAAGATGGTAGAGATTGCCATGGAGATTAGAAGTTATAGAAACTGTTCATTTTAATTCTTCTGAATGTAAAATTAGCAAAGAAGCTTGGATGTTTACAGGCTTCCAGTCCTTCAGAGTGCTAACTAGCTCCACAGCATGCATAGAATTCTTGTGCCCTTTGGACTTAGATTGTCAACTAGCAAATTGTGCCCAGATTTTGAAATCAGTCATCTATCTTTGAGACTGGAGAGTGTGGAGTAAGGAGAAATAAATAGATATACTCTCAAAGTAGTCTTTAATCTATAGACTTATATTTTCTAGTGATTAGAATGCCTAAAATGATCCGATAACTGAAGTATGCAGGATGAAAATATAGCTATTCTGTGATTCAAAGGCATAAATTATATGGATGAAAACTGGAAAATAAGACTGTGTCAGTATTATATCTTCTGGAGTGTCATGGTGGTGATGTTATAGATAGGACTGAGATGGTGTTTTATTTGTCAGACCCTCCTTAAAGTTGTTTCTCACTGTGCCTTAGACATTACTTCTGGCCTTAAATTTAACACTTGCTGCTCATGCTTGAAAATTGCTATTATTTACTAAGTTAGGAGAACAGTTAGTAAAATAAGTTTTAGAATTATAAAAACAAAACATATAGAATTTGTTTAATTAGTGCAAGTCTAAGCCTTTGTTTAATTAGTAGATCAGTAAAACTGTAGGGGATGTTTACATGGCTCCTGGAACATGCGTGGTTGGGGTAACCATCTCCAAAGCTAAATTCAAAATGGGAGCCTTGTTCTTCATAGGATCAGCATTCGCAGTTTAGTAGACAAATAGTGATTTGTGGAAGCTGATACTTAGTTAAATATGAATGTTCTGAGTGAAGGAAAGTACTTTTGGAAGAAGGGGGCAAATAAAATCCCTATGTGGAAGCATGAAAATCCCTGAGGTTTTTTTCTGCAAAACAGTAGCAAGTGCTACAAAGTCAGCATTTCCAAGGCCTTTATTGTAAACAAAGTACTAATGTTTATGTTGGGGATTTCATTAGTCTCCTAGCTGTGTAGAGAGCCATCAGACTGGACTGTGGAATTAAGCAGCAGAGTCTGATTGACTCTAGTACTATAAAGGGACATTTAGAATTATAATACATTACATTTTAAGATATGAACATTAGTCTTAGCTGCCATGGGAAAGTGTAGTCCGTGGAATGCAGAGGTAAGGAGTTAGATTTCATTTTGGAAGGCTGTGATGCTAGGCATATACAGATTTTTTGTCATGTCTTTAATACCCTAATGGAAAGGCAGTATTTCCCAGAAGTTTTTATGTGCGCACGTGTATGACAAACGTGGGCTGGGAGAGACTTTACAGAAATAGCATGCTTCATGTGGTACCTAATATAAAATTAGTAACATACATTGATTTGTTTTGATGCTTGCAGGGATTCTTCCTGACAGTGTCACCAGAAGCAGTATTAAAAGTGGCTGCTCAGGCTTCTGCCAGCAACAAGATCTTCAGCTTGAATCTTTCTGCACCATTTATAAGCCAGTTCTACAAAGAGCCGATGATGAAGGTCATGCCTTACGTGGATGTTCTCTTTGGAAATGAAACGGTGAGTCTTGAGAGAGTGATGGAAGGATTTGTATCTCTTGCACTTTGGGGTTTGTGTCCCAGAGCCTGCTTCCCCAGGACATAGCCTCAGGCTGGGCCTCAAGGCTGGATATCAGGGAGAATTTCTTCACTGAAAGGGTTGTCAAGAACGAACTGCCCAGGGAAGTGATGGAGTCAGCATCCCTGGAGGTGTTCAAGAAAAGCCTGGACGTGGCACTCAGTGCTGCAGATCCAGTGGTGGTCAAAGGTTAGACTTGATGGTGATGGAAGTCTTTTCCAACCTTAAGGATTCGGTAATTCACGATCCTTCTTTTTTTTCTAGCGGGAATCTGACCATGAGACATGTCGCTAGAAAGTTAAATCTGTGCTCACTGGACTGGGATATTTCAGTAGATACCAAAGATGTCACTTGACCTGTTAGAGATTTACAACTCGCTCATTCTAGCAGGAAACACCCAGCACATTGGTGCTTTGTAATAACTGGCCATGTGCATAATGTCCTCACCCTGAGTTTAACTCTGCTGCAAGAAAACATATGAAGGGCTGCCACTGAGCTCCTGTAACTCAATTCCTTACCCATAGTGCTGCTATTAATAGCATTTTCTCTGATGATGATGACTCTTTGGGGAGAAGTGGGAGGAGAAAACTAAGAAATAGAGAGTTGGTTTAAAAGGTTCTCATTGATTTTATGGTGGATGGACTGGCAGCCCATCAGAGGAAGGCTTATATTTGCTGTGTAAGTTGGCAAACAGATTGCATGAAATTCTGCCTGGAAGTATATGTTAATAGACCAAATTAATTCAGGTTTCTCTCATCATTTTTGATTTTTCTTCACTTTAGAAAGTGTTCTTAAATATTTATTAGTTTTCTCAGCAGGAAAAGGTTGAAAAAAGCCTTGAAATATGTGACACACCTAAATGAAATGTGGGTTTGTCACTCAAGATAACTACGGGAGTAGTTACAGGAGTACAGGAAAATGATGGAAAAGCAACTTACTCCTGTGAGTGGTTATTCCTGATTGTTACAAAGGGACTTTCACCAACACAAGTCAGTTGTTAAACTATTGTCCACATGTCTACATAGGGGCTAGCATTGTTATCTATACTAAAATACCTTATAGATATAGATAGGATTTTAAAAATTAAAATATTTATTTTTAAAACAAAGAAAATTGCAATGTTTTTTAAATGCAAGGGCTAAGGGAAACCCTTTTAACTAAAGTTAACTGTACAGAAAAAGTATTTTCCAGGCATGTTCTTGCTATGTCCAACTGTTACCTTTGTACATTTTTCTTGATACAGTCCTCACAAACATGGTATTGAGTATTTTTGTTAAATAGCAGTGTAATCTCGACACAAAATCCTGCCAGACTTCACAGATTATGTAATACCAAGTCTAGATATTTTTAGAGTTGAAGAGCTTCACAAAAATTTCTGGGATTAAAACTTGAGGATCTTTTATATAAATATTACTACACTGACCTATTAGGATAATTCAGATCAGAATGTTTCATTAAGTGCTATTTTTCAGAGGTTGTTACTTTTTGTTCATTTGTGTTTTATATAAGCAGTAGCCCATGATACAGGTGACACTCCCATTTCAGAAATTTTATTCAGACTAGATTATTTTCCTCTGTCATTTGTTTATTATGGTATTATTCACCTGCTGTCAAAAATATTGTGTAGTACTGTTGTGTTTGTTAAAGTTGAAAGACTCCCTGCATTTTCTGTATGTAATTTCTGAAGCATTTTGGTGTGTTTCAGGATAAAAGATTATAATTTAAACTTTAGTGATCATCCTTAAACTTGGCAGTACAATATATATAAATACTTCAGAGTACCAGCCTCCTTGTTCCTTATGCTAATCATGAAAACCTGGTCACTTTTTAGTCTCAGCTTCCTGCTGGCTGTTGCTGCTTTGGAGTTGTTGAAACAGTGGTTTGCAGTGGTTTATTGTCTTGCCTTTCTGTGTGAGTTGAAGCCACGCTCTTGGCGTGATGTACTTCTAGTTTTGAGGAGCTTCTGTGTCTTCTCATTGTCAGTGTTTCTGCTCTCTGTGTATGGTTTCTGATAAAGAGTACTTGCAAAACTCAAAGCTCAGTCTGACATGTTCTGCCTTTGTAGCTTCCACCCTTGGTTTTGGTGCTTTTTCTCTCCTCCCATGTGAATTTCAGCTACAAGCACATCCAGGGGATTTTTTTGTGTCTGTGTATATTTTGATGGGCCATGAACCTCTTCAGCTGGCCAACACCAAGTTTTTGTCCATTTGGTGTGATTCCTTTTGCTTTATGCTACATCTTCCATCAGTGTAAGTGCATAAGTTAACAAATAAGCAAGGCATACTAAGTTGTGTGGTTGTTACTTCATTAGTACAAACAATACTCTTAGACACAATTTTATTCTTCCCTATATTTATCTTCACATTCTAGTCCAATAAAATTTTATTGTTAAGCACTGAGCTGTTTATTTTTTGAATAATACGAAAACATCCAAATGCAGCAAAATTCCAAATTGCTGCCATTCCTAAACTAAAAACAATTGGCAAAGTGATTTTAAATTACATCTTCTACTTAAAAATTTACATCTGAATGGAGATTGGTTAGTTCAAGTTTCAGCCAGATGGTAATTAAAATGGGCAAGTTATAAATCTCTCAGAATAAATATTCTAGTTTTGAATGTAAATGCCAGCATACCCTTAACTGCAGTTTAGACACTGAATGCTGTGGTAACAACTTAGTATATGTATCCATTTCAGTGTATTAACTCAGTGACCACTGGTGTTTTGATAATTTATTTAAATCTCATTTATAACCTACCTAAACATCTTGTCTTGAATTTTTTGTATTTATTAACAGTACTTCATATAAGAAATTTAGTACAGACCATTCAGAAAAGGAATAATTATATGGTCATTGCAGTTAACCAAGTAGGGCCATTCTGCAGTCATTATCTAGCAATACATGACTGAAGAACTTGATTATTGTCATTGCTTTTAATTTTTATTAAATTAAGGTTTTTTTAATAGTGTCATTTTGCAAATGGTTCTTAGCAGTAATACCTTCCAAGCTACCATAATCACTGGATAATTAACCTGCCAGGATTAAGCACACTCTACTTTGCCTCAGGATGCTTAACTCTCAAATAAGGTCAATTATCTCCTGATGATAACTGCTTTGTCACAAGTTGCTGCTTAATTCGGCTGTAAAAGCTCACCTTAGAATACATATTTTACAACTCAGAGTAACTTCCACTAACAGGGTGGTCAAAAGAATGAAAGCTGTGAAAACAACACCTTTACACAGAGCTGTAGAAAGGTTCCTACACAGCAATTATTCTAGGCCAGTAAAGGAGACTAAATTTATATGTATCACTTTCCATTTTCCTGGTTAGGGCTAAATGGTGATGTATATTAAATATGTGACCCATCAAAGTCCATAATGGATACGGGAATTTGAATTAAATTTCCAGTCACCCCAAAAGATGTGAGTTACAATGGCATCTCCTCAGGGAAGGAACTTCCTTGGGGGAACAGTCTGTATATTTTTGCATGTGCAACTGGCTAGCAGTTTCTTCAGGATTTAAGGGAGACTGCAAGGTTTTTATATGATTGATCTTCACATCTGGCACCAGTTCATGACTCAAAAGAATATTTGTTGATATTGATGGTGTAAAGATCTTTTGGGTTTTCTTGCTATGTGTAGGCAGGGCATCACTGAAAATTTTTAGAATTTGGAACCTTTGGAGTTACAGACACGTTGAACTTTTCATCTGGTGCTTTACAACAAAAACAGTAAAGCAATTATATAACTGGTAGTATTCAGTGTACAGTGATCCATAGAGGTTGAGGAGCTTTTGTAGAAGAGAAATTGTGAAATTTTTTTCAAATACAAAATAATAAAGAAAACAAAGATAAAAATTATTCTTTAAAAATTGATCCTCTTTGTGTCTAGTGTAAAGAGCTCTTACTTCTAAACACTCAGTCTCTGAACAAATTAATTACAGGATTATAAGCTGAAGTTTTGCAAAGAGCATCTGTGAGCCCATTGGGAAATTGCTGCTCTTGTGACAGCAAATGTGCTGGAAAGAGAGCAGGTTGTGTACAAGATTTGTACGTTTTAAGAAGCAATGACAATAGGTTGAGTGGTGGGTCTAGAGTTAGAAATCCCGAGCTTTAAAGAGATAAATGCCTTTGGAATAAGATAGAAAATGGGTCTTGTCATCATTTCCTCTTCACAATTATGCTGGAATGGTACACTTTGTTTAAAATATTTTCAATTGAGGTATCAAATACTAACAGAAAGATCCCTACAAATGTAGGTTGTTTGGACAGCAACCTTTAATACCCTTTTTAAGTCTTTATAAAGGTGAGTCTCTTGAATTACATCGAAAATTCTTTTCAGTGGTGATGAAAAATATTTAATATAAAACTGAGGGGTTGGTGGGATTTTGGTGAGATTATGGTGAGATTAATGAACTCCTTATTTTGAACTTGCAGGCACTCTGTAGTTTTGTGCTTGTTTTAGCTGAGGGAGGGAATGGAAATACTGGTAAGTTTTCTAGTATAAACTGTGTTCAACACAGTAGAATTTACCCCTAAATGGCAGTTTCCAAACAAATTTGTCTATTCCCTTGCTGTAAGCTCTCACTCCACATAATTTGATATATTATATATTACATACAAGATATGACACTGAGAACAACCTTCAGTTCCACCTGCAAATTTCCTCTACTGCATTATTACCTGGGATCAGATTGATACCTGCAGGGTTAGGAATCTGCCCACAGCCCAGAAAAATCTTGAATGAGACATAATCGCTTTTGTAAGATAAATGAGCTTCATGGTGATTCTCTTCAAACTAGTGTGCATTCATAATGGCATAACTGAATTGATTTGAATTTACACAGTGCAATTCCTGCTGTTTCTAGACCCAGCACATAGCTTTCCACAACTATGAGAGTTCTTTTACGCTAGTGAGTTGTCTGACTTTGAGGAAACCATTAAGAAGTAGGAGTCAGGAGAAAATCAGATGGCAGATGTCATTTGGTGTAGGGAAGAAGGGAAATACAGTTTGACTGTCAATAAATAATGAAAGAGAGATCAGTCTGTTCTTCAGTATCAGATGGGGCTAAGGAGTGAGGAACGTGGCAAAGAATCACTGGTCATGCCATAAATATCACTAAGTTGATGCTTCTGTTTGAAGTATTTTCAAGTAAGCATTTATAATTATTATCGAAAGGCAAATAATAGATGGTATTTCAAACAGGGTATCTTGAAGAGACTCATTTTAGTACGGCTGACTTGCATGTATGTTATGTAAAGAGCCCTTAAGAAACATTTACTTTGTGTCTTACTGGACCTGGTCTATTTTGAGAGGTTATTTTCAGTCACTGGTTGTTGGCATGCTATCATCCTTAAAAGTTCAGCCTTTACCTTCTACATCTCTGTTCACTTGGAATTAAATTTTCAGAAGCAGTTATCATCTTAAATGACATTAAGTTGGGTGCTAGTGTTTTGCATTTCAGTTTATATACTGATGTTTTCTTTTTTGTTGTGCTTTCAGTTCTCAGAAACTTGCCCCACAGGTGAGGGTAATTATCTTCAGTTCCTAGGCTGGGTGAGAGACTGAGGTTTGCACAGTTCCCTACAGGGAGTCTGTGCTTCGCTTAAAAATCGTAGTCAGATATTCTGACCCAGTTTATTAAATACACATGGGAAAAAATTTTGTAAGGAGACATCTCATCTTCCCTTCTATTTTAACAGGTAGAGGTTTTTAAGGTCAGCTGCTGCTGGTGTTTGCTTTTCCAAACTGCAGTAAACAGATAGTATTTCTTTTTATAAATCTTAACATTTTAGATTTCTGCAAAGCCTTATTAAAAATTGTAATTCTGAATGGAGTAAAAATAAATACTATTTTTGTTTGATGTCTCTGTAGAATTTTGATGCCCTTTTCCTGTGATAGATGTTGTGTTTTCAATTATAGGACAGCTATGGTGTTGTAATATTGCTCCTTAATTCATAGAATTAACTTTCTCAGTAGTGGAATATTAATAAATTGTGGCCATCTGAAAAATGAGAGGGTCTCTAGCACAAGGGAGGTTGATAATGTCAGTGGTGTGTTGTAAAGACGTGCTGTGGGAAGGATGCTGAAACAGCCCAAGGCTATTTCAGCTGCAGACACTGAATCTGCTGCTTCTTCTCTCCTCTTTTTTTTCCCCTCCCATGTGAACTGCAGTGGCTCTCTAAGATAAAATGCTTTTAAATCATTTCCCAACCTTGCAGCCGTTTTTGATAAAAGCCCTGTTATCTGAAATGATATGAATCACTGTTGAGTTAACCATACCTTTTACAACATATTTTGTTGTGATTCATTCTGTCTCAATTAATCATCTTATTTATCTATATTGTCTCAGCTGCTGCACTGAAATTCATGAGTAATAAGCAAGTAATTATTTTAGTATAGTTTACCTAGTACATCATGAATGAAAGGAAAATTGAGAGCCAAGTATTTAAATTTATATTTAGTGCTGCTTTCAGCTAATGTCTAGCTATTTAAGCAATTTAGGCAGCCTATCTCAAAAAATGTCTTTCTTGTTTCCTGTTATGGGAAACAAGCAGGTATTTAGAAGCAAAGCTTATACTTT
Organism: Zonotrichia leucophrys gambelii; assembly: GCF_028769735.1. Classification (NCBI taxonomy): domain Eukaryota; kingdom Metazoa; phylum Chordata; class Aves; order Passeriformes; family Passerellidae; genus Zonotrichia; species Zonotrichia leucophrys. The sequence continues at coordinate 20,981,673 of NC_088176.1, forward strand.
CCAACAGACTTCATTTCCTAAAACTAAAAATATTTTCTGGTAGTCTCTCAGAATGCTTAGGGATATTTATCCTTCCTTATGCTATGCAGTGTTGAGATACTTTTAAGACTGTGAATACTGGAGAACATGCAGCACAAGACAGAATGTCCTTTGAGAGAGGAAAGCAGATTCCACGGTTTTTCAGCAGCTTGTGTTTTACTGACAATGATTGATAACCCTTTTCACTTTGTAACACATCCCAGAGCATCTCATAACACTTCATAAACATTAAAGCTCAGAATAAACCAATAAGGTGGGTGTGTAGTCTTGACTGTTTTACAGGTGGACAATTGAAAGGTTATTTGTCCAAGGTCATACAGCAAGAGCAGAGCCAGGAACAAGCAAAATTGAATTCTAACTTTTTTCTTCAGTTAAGTGTCCTGAAATGTGTTCAGCTGCTGAATACATCTTGGACTAAACTCACCTGTCTTGAGGAAAGAACCTGCACAATCTGGCTTTCAGTTTTCACTATAGTATTAACATATGTCTCTGAAAGTCTTTCAAAGGTAAACTACATATGCCTTTTAATACTTAGATCACTAGGGCAAAAATGTATAATATATAATATCTAATATATAATTTAAGAACTGCAAAAATAAGAGTATGAATAAAATTGAGTTACACAGTTGATACGAACAAGAAGAAGAAAAGCTGAAATGTTCACAAATGCTTCATTAAATCAGTGTAAATTCAGAACTTTTCAATTTTACAGAGATATTTGCAGATAACAATGCAGGTGAAAAATAGGTTACAATAAAGCTTTGTTTTCCAATCCAGCTAAGGTTAATTCGATGCCTCCTCATTGCAAGCCCTGTTTGGGGCAAATATAGCCAGTTTCTGATTCAGAAGATTAGGTTATGCTAAAGCCACTTATGGCAACATGTGCTGGAGATGCTTCCCCTGTTATAGATAGTTCTTGCAGTGGATTGTAAGGCTGCAGTGCCATGTTCTCCCCATGGATAGCATCTAAGTGTGAGCTGCCCTTATCACATGATGTCATCTGCCCCCTTTACTCAGATGAACAATTTTACATCCAGAGCAAGAGTGAGTTCTGTGGGCCAGACTGCTGTTAATCACTGAGCTGATCCAGCTTTCTCAAACAACACAGTCACTAGATCTGATTAGATGAGAGGGTAATGCATGGTGGTACAAAGGACTTGGAAAGAGAAAGCATGATAACCTCTCTGTTTCATCAGATATAAGCAGCCACTGCTGTTAGGGTCTCCCAGACAATGCAGCAAAGAAACAATTATTGACCGACTTAAATGTTATTATGAATGGATAAGTTGTAAATCAGCTGTAAATGTTCTTGGACAGAGGTTTTTATATAAATAGACAGTTTTTACCTAAAGAGTATGTATTGATGCTTCCTGTGCTTATAAATTTGAGTCTGAACTAAGGTTCTTGAAAGGGGAGAAAAGGGAAGGATAGTTGAGGGGACAGTAGTAGGTCCATGCTGATGTTCAGAATCTTGAAAACATGGTTTGGGGGTTTTGGAATAGATTTGGCAATATCATTATTATGTTAACCTATTTTTCTGTACTATTGCATAGCACTATTTTTTCAAAACTGTGGTTTCAGCCTTGTTCTTTCTGTCATGTTATCTTTCTCTGTCAACACCTTCCTTCCCTCTGTTTATGTAGCTCATATAATATTTTTATTCCCTCAAGAGAGTTTCACATCTCATTATAAATCTATTAGCTAGTTTCATTTTTCTGGCGTGCTTCAACAAAGAGCAAAATTAGGCATTTGAACCCTCTCTTCTTTCCAATTAGCTATATAATCTTCTGTTACCAGGATTCCTTCTGTAGATTTTATAAGAATAAATTTAATCCCCTGATGTTGCCTTAGGACTATTGAAAAGTTGCTATGTATAAGTAAGTTAATGAAGAGAGATTTTTTCCTTCATGTGCTGACATAAACACTGAGGGTATTTAGAATGGACATATACTAAACTATTACTGATTAAAGTCTGTATTTTTTTTAAATTATAATTTTGAGTTTAGGCAGTGATGTTAAATTGAAAACTAATTGTGCATATATTATTAAGCGCATGCAATGGGGCATAAATATATGTAAGGATTGCAAAAATATTTTGCTAATTTAATTTTTTTGAGTTTTCCTAAAAGCAGGAAATAAGCTTGGAAAAGAAATAGAAAAAGTATATTGCAGCATACCTGATGTATTTAAAAGATAGATAAAAGCATCCATAGTTTTCCCAAAGGCATTAATTGATCTCTAAAACCTTGCCTTATTTATAAACTTAGGCCACCCTGTTTATCATGCCTTTGGGTGATAATTTTGCAGCCACATCAAAGTGTGTCCTTAAGCTGTATTTTTAGGTTTAATGGTCATATTCTGACTTGAAAAAACATTTGTTTAAGTACTGACCTATCAGGGAAGAAATGTGGAGAAGTTGCTTTGCTGTACAAGTTTTTTGTTCTAAGCTAACAGAACTTATCCCTCCTAGTCATTGCATTTGGATCTTTTTCAGTTCTCCAGAAATGTTCCATTAAACCTGTACTTTAGTAGAACTACTGCTAATCTACATGTGATAAGTAACATTGTCAATATGTTGCTCTTTTAAGTCCTCAAACCGTCCTTTGACTCCTCATATTCTGTGTCCAAACCAGCAGCATATGCAATCACTTCAGAGAAACAAACATCCACAGGTCAGTTCACTTTCCATGCTGAAGTGGTTGCCAGGTGCAGGAGCTTCCCTCTAAAGGACAGAATTGTAGCAGTTTCAGGACTGGGACAGTACAACTTTTGAAATGCAGAAAGCTGTCTGTTTGTTGGTTATGTTTCTAATGGTGTAGAGGGGAACCCCCTGTTCTGAACTTGAAATTCTAGGAACAGTTGTGTCCATCATCTTCAATTTATGTTACCTGAAGGCTGTAATTTCACAAGTGGAAAGTTTCTTTCTTCCCCCATAGCTAAGGAGAGGGACTTCCTCTCCACCCTTGCAAAGGAACCAACCATCAGCATCTGCTTCTGGTCCCACCAAATGAGCTGGGCTGGAGCTCAGCCCCAGCTGGGCTGTGCTTTCAGCAGGAAAAACCCTTTAATGTAGGAGAAACTCACCTGAAAGCAATGGCAAGGAGCTACACATTCCAGAGGAAGACCCTTAGGATTCCCAGCCAGCCTTTGTGGTACTTCTCAAGCTGTTTGGCTGTTGTCAAGGTATAGCCTTGCTAGCTGAATAAGCTGTTTGAAGATGTCCTAAATATTTCGGGAGTTAGGAATTCTATTTTAAATTTTTCTGATGCTGGAAAGTCATGGATCTCAATTCAAGGGAAATTCACTATCTTTTCAGAACTTGGGAAATTCTGCCTCTTCATCTTGCTATTATTGTCCTGTGAGTCTAAACCAATCTGCAGGCACCAGTCAACAGCATTTCTGTTCATTTCTCTTTGTCTGTGGCTGCCCTTCTGTAGGATTCTGTTATTGAGAACCTGAGAGGCCAAGCTACGGACAGTATTTTTGATCCTATGTTCTCTTTAGGATCTCTTTTAATAAAGCTTATTTCTGCTCCAGAATTCCTCTGAGAAGCCAGGGCATGTTTAACTTGTCTGTCAGACTGTTGACCTCTCCAGGTTGTGCAACAGTCCTTTAAATAAAAAAAGAACTAGAATTTTCATGAAAAATTAAGTGGTAGCCATAAAATGTGTTGTTGTGGTAGTCCTGATTGCTCTGCAAGGAGGACCTCGCTGCAACTGGAAAAATAGTTGAATTTTCATGGAATCACAGGTATCCTTTACCATCAGTTTACCTGGTTTTTCTTAACCTCTTTTGAAATGTGGATGGGCAGTCAGATGGTCTTAACACACAATATTTGCTGTATGTGTTATTTTGGAGCAGCTATGATTAACATGTCTTTTTCCTCTTGTTGGAATTTCTACTAGAGCAGGAGAAATACATCTGTGAGTGGTCTTGGACACATACCAGTTTCAGATAAATGGATCAGTCAATTTAAATTCTGCATATATAGTTGCCAAACACTATGCATTTGATTTGAACATCAAAGTAAATGCCAGATTTGGATGGAGCTGCATCTTGGTATATGTGAATTACGATAATGAGTCAAACTACTGAATCTCACTGCTCAAAAAAGAACACTCATCATCTGGAACCAAATTCCTCTCTTCTAGAATCTAAAGTCATGAAAAGAGCTGAAGAGGTACATAGCCTTATGCTGCCAGTTGTAACCCAGCTCTGAATAAGCATTACCTGAGAGGTGGGTGGGCAGGCTTAGGAGCATTCTAAAGTGTGGAATGGTGGGAGGTTGGACCCATTATTTAGACCCCTTGAAAACCCTATGTTTCAGGAGTCCATATTAGCTTTACTTGCAGATGAGTTTCTTGAATATTTCAAACAAGAACTCTGTGTCCCAGGATGAGTGGTGCCTGTATATATTTCAGGTGGAACAAGCTAAAATCAAGATCAAAGTGTTAAGGGTGTTAACATCATCTTCAGCCACGTTCTTGGGATAATTTTTAAGTCTGCAAGGAAGTGATAACATAACCTATCCCAAAGTTATTTTTTCATTCATGGTAAAGATATCAAGTATTTTAGGGGAGGGTCTTCATTGTAACAGACTTTATTAAGACCGTAGGGATTCATTTTGTACCTCTTCCATTGGAGTTGGTTTTTTTAGGAACTTAAATGCCAATTTTCATTTTTTAACCATGCTTAACCTCTGCTACTCTTGAGAAGGTTTCTCTTTATTGTTACTTGAATTTGAAAAATGCATTGTGTAAATGCATTAATGCATAAATTAACAGAAGTTACCTACTTTGGAAGACATTTGCATAGATTTAGTGGGAAGCAAGCAGGTAATAGATTATTGAACAATGTTATTAGACCAGGAAAATGCTTAATTCAGGAGTAAGCTATACAGACATTCTGTCTTGTGCATGCTGTTCAAGGTAACAACTTTTAGAATTGTGTTTCATGCAATGAAACACAAAGAAAACCCCCTAATTTTTCTATTTTACGACCTTGTACATTCGATGATAACGTAATGATTTTGAGAGTTAGGTGGATGCAGAGAATTGGGTAACTTATATAATATGTAGAAATGTTTCAAATTATTTCTTTAATTAGATTAGAAAAATATTTTCAGCACTACTGTTTTTTATTTGTTAGTGAGATCTTCTGCAATAAATCCTTGTTCAGGATCACAAGGAAGAAAAATTATACATCATGTAAATAAAAATTCACAGAAGGAGATTTGAAATATAAACAATTGATCCTGAAGACTATTTGAGATGTAACTAATTTTGTCTATGCTAATTTGCCCAAACCCTGTTACTAATTTAAATTGACATCGGAGCAAGTTGCAATGCTTTTCATAACATTTCCTAATATATATCTATACTGTGCAAAACAGAGTAAGAGGCATGCCTTGTCCTGAGAAACTTACATTTTAAACAGAGATAAAGAAAGTGAATAAAGAGAAGTAATGACCAGAGAGAGGTGAAATCTCATAACACTGATGCTACACTTGTTCAGTGCCATTACAAAATGTAGCTAAGGTTTTTGCTCCATAATCTCATATATCAATTTTTAAAATCAATGCAGTGAATGGAAAAGAGAAATAGTAATGATGATCTCTGCTAAAGTTAGATATACAAGTCCTTTCATATGGTTTTTTTGGGAATTCTCTTATTTTCTTCCATGGTGTTTTTTGTTTTCTTTGTTTGCTTTCAGTCTTAAAAATCATGCAGAATTAAAGCAGTTCATGATCAGTTAAAATTTCAAATATTTAAGACAGCAGTTTTTAAGATTAACTGTTTTCCATTTACTGACTGTTACTTGGAACCAAAAGAATCTTGTATTTTTGTAAGCATAGTAAGCTACACTGTTTTTCTTTAAACTTTAGGGTATGAATTATATTCCTATAATGACAGCTGCAGGGTGGAATGTTTTAACACACTGGAGTGAGATATATCTTGGACACATTCTTGGTACCTTAAGTTCAACATGCTCCATATGGTGCCACTGAGCCAGTGATTTTGAAGAAAACAGTTAAAGACTGCTGAAACAGCGTAAAATACAAATTAGTCTTTGCTATATAAGTAAAAAAATTCACTGTCAATCTTTTCAGCTTCCTGCATGAATACTTCCAGCAACTTTCAGTAGTAGTCCCCATGTTTTAAAACAACTGTTGAATTCTAGCAGAGCCGAGTGAAAGCTTGTGGGCTAAGAATACATTAACTGAATTATGCCTAACTCTTATGCAGGGGAGCAAAGGGAAAGGAGACTGGGCTTCCCTGCGTTTCCAGTTTTTAATGTGACAGCAGGGTTTGTGTGGTGCAAGATCTGTGAGAAGTAGCTGGCTCTTTGGTAATTTGGTCCTCTGTCGGCACAAGAGCACCATGAAGGAGCTGTGTTGGGAAGGTGTCTCAGTCCTACTGTTGAGAGTACTAATGATACAGTATCCTGTAGTAAAATTGCAGAATAACTATTGTTGCTACTAAATATTTTAGTGTTTGGAGAAATAAATTAGCTGGGAATTACATTTTCAGAACATTGGACGTTTTTCGTTTATGTTTTCATCCGTAGTATCAAGACCAGCCGGAGTTGATGTATGAGTAACTTGCTTGTCTGTCTTTTACCTTAGTTTAGTTGATTTTTTTTCAATATCACACTAACCCTGGGTTTTCAGAATTTCTATTCAATCTGTGGATTGTAAAATTCTTACAGCATACTTGAGTTCTTAATACTGAAGTTATCGGGTCATACCCTGATTTTTACTGATATTGACTTGATGTAAATTTTTATCCTGGATTATTATTATTCTTGTCCTTATTATTATTGTTAATTACTAATAGTATTGTTGTTGTTATCATTATCATCATTATGGCTTTTTAAAAGCATGATACGTGAGCTCCAAAGAAAAGACCAAGGATTACACAACAATGCAAAAATTCTATTCTTCTCAAGTGGTACCAACCTTAAATTGTTTAGTGTTGGTGTTGACTCATAAGAACAGATTTCCAAATGTAAGCATGAGACAAAGAGCCACAGTGCACCAGCTTGTTAACCTGTACTTGGATACCTTCTGGATCAGCAAAACAGCACACTGAAGTGAGAGCACCAGTGGTGAATGAAGCCTGTGAGGGGGTGATTTGCAGTTATATTAGTGTGAAGTTGGACATTACAGCCTGAGTTGATCTAAGAATTTCCTGCTGGAGTAATATGGAGATCTTGCTCCCTGTTGTCCCTTTCCAGACTTGTAGTTTCTGTCTCAGGCTCCCTCTGTATGGTGTAGCTAAGGCAGCAGAGACAAGGCCGATATTTTTAAGAAAAGAGGATGTGGCCGCATGATTTTCTTGATTTGGGATGTAGTTAATAAGAGACAGTCCTTCTAAAAGTAAGAAATCAAAAATCAGTCCTTGAGCTTCTTTCCCAAAGATAAATTGTTACAGTCTATATAATCATGAGGCAAGGACTGATAACTACCATTTCAGTCATCCCATGTTAGAGCTGCCTGCACTGTTTTAGTTCTTCTAGATATAATTAGGTAAAGTCATCATGAATAGTTTGTGTACAAATTTCCATCTTCGAGCTGAATATAGCTCGAATGTCAAATTTCAAATGATAATTACTTATGATATTTGGTAAACCCTTTGGGATACAGCCAGTGAGTATCTATGGTAAAGGACCTCGTTGTCAAAGGATTCATAAATTAAGTTCTTGTACACTCAGAATATATATTGAAAGCATGAATGGTTATGATACAGTATATGTCACAGCAAACATAGGTCAAATATCTGCTTTAAGTGAAAAGCAGGATTAAATATTGGCATTAGAGAGATGACCAGAACATCAATGATGCATTAAAGTTGATACTTGCTCATCATACATAAAATGAGCACCTTTTCTCTTTTTTCTTGCAGCAGCAGGATTCTCTAGTTTAAAAGGGTGTCTGTTGATGTTTGTCCAGTCACTGGACATATGTTAGTATATATTCTGTAAAAGACTCATTCAGCTGTACTTCCCTCATCACTGATAGCTGTCTGGGCCTTCCAGTCTCCATGGCCATCCTAATCCATTTGATATGATGATATAATGCAGCTGTCACAGAACACTGTTCTCTTTGTTTCTAAAGTGTAAAACTTCCAAGCCATGCATGTAATGTAAGCCAAGGAGGTGATCCCAGGGGATCCACTTGACCTATTGGTGCCTGCCTTCATTCTGTGCCATGGGCAGACCAGCAGAGTTACAGTCCTGCTCTAAATTGGAAGACAACTGTGCCTCCTTTCTCTGAGTATCAGTTCATTGGCACTATGTGTGAGAAGCTTGGGTTAAGCTCTGTGTTAAGCTTGTGCTTGGCAATTCCAAAACAAGCTTGTGTATGAAAGACATAACAATGGTGTTATATTGCTCTGCTGGGACAAAAGGGGGACCAAACCCTTTTTCTGCACATTAGTACTGAAGGAGGCAGGGTCCAGCCTGTCTTTTACATTCCACATCCCAGCCATTGGTGTATAATTTGAGGAGAGGAAGAAATAAAGAATAAGGGAAAGACTTGAGAAGATCCAGTGGAGCTCTCTGCCTGGAAATGACTCTGTATTTCCCAGTGATGGAGAAATTGCCTTAGCATTTTATACCCACAACAGCTCAGTCTTGCCTGAGTGCAAACCTGGAAGTGGTTTTCTTTATTCAGGCCAGAAGCCTGTTCATACTTTGCTACTTACAGGCCAATAAATTACTTCTTCAGAAAGTTCCTATTTTGATAAATTGATGTGCTTGTGTGTTTGCACTATATTATGTACGAGGAGCCTTGTCATCTTATTGAAATTATAGGACATTGAGAGATACCAAGTATTTATGGCTGGATTTAACGATTTTAAAGGAAGGAAATTATTGCAGCCCCAGGGCAACAGTAACTTATATAGTGACAACTTATACATGTTTTATGTACCTACTTACTTCAGTGTTTACTACAAAAGTATAGTTACCATAGCAATGACCATGTCACCAGACTTCTTTTCTAGTTCTGCAATGCAAAATACCCAAATTCCACCTGAACTGTGAATATTCTCTGTGCAAGTAATGAAAGTAGAAGTTGAGAGTGTCACACACTTTTCTAAACAAACAGCCACACACGGATTTACAAAACGTTTTATGTTGCAAATGGATGTTGGGTTGTTAGCATCCCTAATTCTGTAAATTCTTTGCCACTAAGCTGCAAGAAAAGCTTCACTGGCTCCTATCAGAAGAGACTCCACTAGTACATACTTAACCTGTAGTCTTCTGTGGAATATTGGTACTTACCTGCCATGTTTCAAGAAAATAATGTGTACTATTCAGGAAGACACTTTATCTGATTTTAAGTGTTAGCTAAATAAAACTATCCTTTGGATATTTACAGGTTGTTAGTATTATATAAAATAGCATCACAGAAAGTGGTGTGATTTTTACCTGCTGCTTCTTCTATTTTAGAAATGGCAAATTTATGAGGAATTTAGGTGGCAACTTCTAAACCTTGGCATGCAGCTCACTACCCAATAGAATTGAGAAGCCAGGTACTAGATTTCCCAAATCAACATTAACCACTGGGCAGTAAAGCATTACCTCACTATGACTTGTGCAGTAGTAAAAGGTGAAAACTCTTACCACACTTGCAGACCACTCCTTTTCATAGCTGGATTTTCCCATGTGTAGGCAGTGTGAGTTAAGTATGGATACTAGAAGAAAAGCAGTTTGCAGGACTGCAGACTTAATCCACCATAGCAGTCATTCTCCTTTAATAAAGACTGGTCTACAAGGAAACATTAATCTGAACTGAGAGAGCACATCATTTTGAGCACAACAGCTTTAACTCAGATTTGTATTGTGTCCACTTGTGGACAAGCTTATGCTGGAACAAAGGTGGGGTTTTTTTCTTGTTTAACTGAGCAGAAGCATGGCACATGAATTACTGAACAAACATGGCAACACTTGGAGCCAGCCTTTAGCAATTCCATGTGAAAATGTGAAAGTAAAATTGATCTACATTCATGTAATGGTTGATCTTTTCTTCCTTACATTGTGTAGTGTCAGAATTCTCACAATGAAAGAATCTCACTTTGCTGGGTAGGGATATGGACATGGTCCTGTTAGGTATGACATTTATCTGTGGTAGTTTTAAAGAAGAGTAAGGAAATCACTTTAGCTAGGGAATTTGATCCAACCTCCCTGAGTCCTGGCAGTGAACATGTGGACCAGGTGGTTCAGATTCCAGCTTTATATAGCAGTGCTGTTGTTTAGACTCTTTAACTTGATCAGAGGACCCCAAAGGAAAATTAAGTCTTAAGTTAGAAAGAAGGAAGCTTTTTTACACAGCTTCAGTGTTGACTGAGAATTGTGTAAAAGGATCCAAAAAAGCCCCTTTCATGGTGTTGTAATTCTTAACCATTAAGAACTAATTTCAGCTACTTCAGTTTTTGTTTGGATTCTTTCAGTTCTCCTATGTTTCTTTCTCAGAAAAAAAACCCTCAGTGTTTTTATATTTATCTAGACAGCAAGTGGCATTTACAACTAATCCTTGAAGTGCATAGGTGTACTCTTCAACCAATGACACTTGAACTGACCCAGGACAGGCAACTGCAAAACTGGATGATTCAATTTGCTGGTGCTTCTAAAGTACCTTCAGCTGTGTGACTGTGCATGAATTACCAGCTCAGCCTGGTAGCTCAGGCAGTTCTGAGACCTCTGTGATGCTCCAGTGCTTGCTACAAACATGCCCAGAGACTCACATTGTGCCTGATCTTTGCAGAGCCATCCAGCCACTAATTTCCCAGCTAGCCTTTGGCAGTGACCTGTCCATGGGGAAGGAAAGATCTGGCAAATCAATGGGCTGTGACCACCCAGCTTTACACTGATGGGCAGGTGTGGGAGAAACTCTGTCCAGGGAGCCCCTCATCCCTGCAGCTGATGGGCTGTGTGATGGATTAGGTCACTCTGTCTATGTCACCTCTTTTACCACATACTGCTTTCCTAGTCAGAGGTGTGTTTGTTCCAGCTGTGATGTTAAAAAGTGTAACTCTGTTTACATCTACAGGCAGGGTCTGGCCAGAGCATTATTTATCATTACTGTCAAATACACTCAGTACAGACTGAAGCACATGCATCTTGTGTATGGTTGAAAGTGTAGCATACACTCATTGCTGTTGACACTGCAACAGGCTTAGGAATAAATCTGCTTTATTTTCTGGATGAAGGCTGTCTTTCTCCTGCTAAAATCTGACATCCAGTTCTTGTTCTGCAGCTAGTCAAGTATTGTTTTTCTTCTCTGTT